>NW_028259153.1:20334166-20665833 GCF_977971745.1 Zootermopsis nevadensis | reverse complement strand
TTTGCACCGAATACTAAACTTACAGTTTTTGAAATTTTATCATTAATTTGGTTACATTTGATATTGAAGGTGTTTGAAAAATAGTAGTGAGGGATATAAGTCCAAGAAGAAGTAGCAGCATTTTAATTTTATAAATTTCTCTGTCTTGTTCCCACTAGAATGAAGATGATCTGCCATATGAAGAAGAAATACTTCGGAATCCCTTTTCTGTTAAACATTGGCAGCGGTACATTGAGCACAAGAAGGGGAGTCCTAAACATACAGTTAATGTTATCTTTGAAAGAGCCCTAAAAGAATTGCCAGGAAGGTAGGAGGTCTTACATAAGCACTCAGCCTCATTTCGTAAAGCACAAACATAAATTAACATTGGTTCTAAAAGAAATTAGAGAAAATAGTTATCAGGTTAAGAATTGTATAGTTTTTAGATTCAGGCATGCTAATGGCTTTCACACATGGATTTATCATTGTTGTTTCTGATATATTAAATGTTTATTTTTGATATGAAAATTTCCCCTCCTCATTACATCTGAATTGAAATATTTCTATACAATAGAAATCAATGCCCATCATTCAGAATGGAAACTATGACAGTGTGTTGTAGAAACTCTGGACTTTGTTAGGAATCAAGTTTTGGACCTATGACGACAGTATTTTTATTTTAACTGAAAGCATGCATTTATAATTGCTGAAAATATTTGACTGAGGTAGATTCTTCTATGGCGTTGAAGGATTTCAGACAGGACATCCTCTTTTAGTGATGGCTGAATCTTCTTTATTTCGTGATTCAGACTTCTTATAGAGTGGGGAAGATTATTGAATAGCCTATTTCCAGTAAGTAAACTCATTCTTGATTTTTACTGAGTTTTGTAAATTAGTAACTGGATTATTAAGGAGAATTTGTTGGTAGTCGGCCTCATGGGTTATCTTTTCTCTCCCCTCCTCATCCCCAATATAGAGGAGTTTAGCAGAGCTTTTACTTGTCTTAGATTTCTTTTACATCGTATAACATGAATGTAATATTTTTTTCCCCAGCTACAAATTGTGGTACAGTTATCTGAGGCTTCGGAGGAGACAAACCAAGGGACGCTGCATTACGGACCCTTCATATGAAGACATAAATAATGCATTTGAGAGGTCCTTAGTTTTCATGCATAAGGTTAGTTTCACATGCTGTTATCAACATTAAAGATGTGTGAAAAGTACGCATGTTCAAACAGAAGGTCATTGTCATAAGGTTTGAAGACCTGCATTTGGCTGATTGGGTTTTCGTGTAGCTGCTGGGGAACACTTCACAAGATTTAATTTTTTTCATATTTGACAATTTTAACTACTGCTTTGCATAAAATCCCAAATTATAATTTTGGAGAGAGATAAAATCATATATTTATATACCTTGTGCAAATGTAATAAAATGTTATCATTAGAATTTATGTGCATTCCATATTTCCTTTATAGTACAAGCCAAGAATATGTTGACTTTGTACAATAAAATACCAACACAAAATTATAATTGCATACTTATTACAGCTATTTACATAAATATATACAGTATTTAATAATTCTGAATATAAATAAATTCTTCTATGGAATAGGAGTGAGATAAAATATAATCTTTAAATGCTGGCTTAAATACTTTTCTTCGTGTGGTTCACAATGAAAGACTGTAATGAGAGTAGGAATTTACTTGCAGTGGGGAGTATATTAAATTTCATAAATAGTTCTCTGTAAAATACAATTCCCTTACTGGCTGCCATTATTCTAGCATTTTATTTTGGATGATAAATACTCTTGTGCTCTCTGTTGAAGTTCTCCATAAGACATGATGTAATGGAAGAAAGCAAAGAAAATTAATTTCAAAATATCTGTTTTCAACAGTTGTGCAACTGTTCTCATGGCAAAGCATGCTAAACTTAGTGTGGGTATAATATGTTCAGCGTGCTTTTTCCAGTTACTATCATTTTGTAAACCGTGTAATTTAGTTGTTATTACTTCAATTGTTTTATTATCATAACCCATATTAAAATTTATACTTGTTTTGTTGTTGGTAGCGAATTTCATTAAGTTTGTCTCCTCGGAATTTAAGGTGAGTACATCCATTCAGGCTTACAAGTAATTGTGAAGAATACCTCATTGAATTTCAACTTACTTTGGTTGTCATGGTTTCACTTCCTGGGGCTGAAGCGGGCCACTCATTTTTGTTTATTGTGTGATCTCATGCCTTTGTAGCTTTGGCTTGGGACAGGGATAACATCACGTTGAATTATCAGTTTAAGAAGCACTTCACTGATACTTGTCATTTGGACGAAGCTTTTGGCTCAGCATTAGTTTTTTATTGGGATTTGAATTTAATTCTGCACCGAACTGTAGAGGAACTATCAGGAAATAAAAACACTGTACTGTTGTAATGGAATTTTCCTAAAGCTCAAGGTCGTGATATTGGTAAGTTACGAATCAGTTGTTGTTTTTTTACCCCCTACTCCACTTTGAGATATGTTTAATTTAGGGGATCTTGTGGTCTTAAGGTAAGAAACTGGACTCTTGTTTATATTTTCTGCTGCTCACCTCTGCCAAAAATAAAACTTTCAGAATGTGAAATGATGACCAATGGTGGCCTACCTGAGAAATGCATTCTGGACTTGCATAAGGTTGGTAGAGGTCATAGGACATTCCTGACAAACAAAATATAGAATTTGTTCCTTGTATTCCAGATGCCACGAATTTGGCTTGATTACTCTCAGTTCTTGATGGATCAGTGTCGTATAACAAGAACACGGCAGGTGTTTGACCGTGCTCTTCGCGCTCTTCCGATTACTCAGCATCATCGTGTCTGGCCTCTCTATCTGAAATTTCTGAAAATGTATGACATTCCTGAAACAGCTGTTAGAGTTTTTAGAAGGTACCTCAAAGTAAGTAGAACATATTAATTTTAAAATTAAAGTCTTATTTTGGGATATCCTCGCAAATTGCTTAATCTGACTGAAACTTCAAAACGCAGGTAACTGTCACCCCTATGTATGACTCTCATGTGGGTTCGCAGTGGCTTTGCACATGCGTTCAAATTTAGAAAATGTATATGTAAGTGTCAGTAGCAGAGATGTTCTGGTACATTACTATTTCTATTCCATAGTTATACCCAGAAGATGCAGAGGATTATATTGAATATTTGATATCAATAGGACGATTGGATGAAGCAGCAGTGAAGCTAGCCTACATCGTCAACAAGGAGGATTTTGTGTCAAAGCATGGCAAGTCAAATCATCAACTATGGAATGAACTTTGTGAGCTGATTTCAAAGAATCCCGATAAAGTAAGGTGAGACAGCTAATACTTTGGTGCTTTATTATTTTAAAAGCTGAATAGAGTGAGTTTTAGAGTGATGTTTTAGACACAAAATCATTTTTATAACTTATTAATTCTGACTGATAAAGGAATCTTGCATGTTATAGAGGATCCATGTTCTCTGCATTGTGTAAAACCTGATTTTAATTTTACGATGTTTATTCTTGTTTAGAGAACAAATGTGGAAAGTAATTAATAGACAGATATATCTGTGACGAAATCAAATTTTTAGTCAAATTAAACATACAGTTTTATGAAGTGTGATTTATGTTACGTAATAAGCTGGATTATATTGATTTCAATTGATTACATAAGTGAGCTGTATCACTTTATGAACTATGGAGTGGATGGTCAAGGTTCAATTCCTTCTTGTGGTATTTTGATGGGTTTTATCTTCACCACTTTACCCAGAACTGCTTAAAGGGTGTATAAATGCCTTATCCGTGGGTACTGAAGATTCTATGTTCAGGCGTTAAAGTGGCCAGATTATGATACATCTCCATTTATTGCTGAGATTTATTATTATGTCTCATATATGTCACTATGATAGGCAGTCAGTAGTTACATAGTGATTGATGTCGTCAAAAGCTTATCTGAGATTCTTGACATGTCTCCCTAATTTCCCTATTAGGTAATTCTGGAGTTACACGACTTCAAGGTGCAGGACAGTTGGATGTTATGTTTGAATGAAGCTTCGTCTGATCTCTATATTATTATAATGTGGAATCTTCCAGGTCTCTAAATGTCGATGCTATTATTAGGGGCGGACTTAGAAGATACACAGACCAACTAGGTCACCTGTGGAACTCGCTGGCAGATTACTATGTCCGCAGTGGCCTGTTCGAGAGGGTAAGTAAATTTGGTGAAATGGGATTGAGGATTTACTATGATCTGTAGTGGGTGGAGATTAGTGAAGGATTGTGAATACATAACTGCCGAATTCTTTTTGGTGGCGGGAATGAAGAATTGGTAGATTCGTTAATTTTAAAATACTACACCATTTGAAACGAGCCAGGATAGGTCAGTCCCTGTGGTGTCTGACTGCAGACTGGATGACTGGGATTTGATCCCCAACAGGGAAAAAGGAATTTTCTACTGATTGCATCCAGACCAGCTCTGGGACCCACCCAGCCTCCTATCCAATCATTTGGCCCGGGGTTAGAGTGTGGCCAGAGTATGGCGCTGACCACACATCCATCTAGTACCAAGGTCAAGAATGAGTAGGTGCTATGCCTCCTCTCTGCCTATGCACTTTAATTACATATAGTGGGGCAGCTTTACTTTTATACAATTTGAAACATGAAGTATCTGTTGACATTTGTCACTTAAAATTTGAGTTTCAAGTCAGATTTGTCTGATTGTTGGACGCAGGCCCGAGACATATATGAAGAAGCGGTTCAGACCGTGACTACAGTGAGAGACTTCACGCAGGTGTTTGATGCTTGTGCACAGTTTGAAGAATTAAGTTTGAGTAAGAGAATGGAGGAAGCAGCAGGAAATCTAAATCCAACAGAAGAAGGTAAAGATCAAGGAATTGGTTTAAGTTAGCATATTCAGGCCGACAGCAAGGAACTTTCAATGTAAAACTACCAAAACTATAATATTGTTTGACAGATAAGTATAGCATGTGTCAATTTGTCTTAAGAAATTGTGAAATAATCAGGTGATGATGAACAGATTTGCTAGTTGTGCTATGTATGTACGTACACACACATATTGTCCGCGAGGCACGAGAGTAGACTTGGCCTTGTCAGCCGTTGCTTGTGTGGCAGGGGGAAAGTGGATTCTGCCCATGCGCTGGTGTTGTATTCCTTACCTAAGAACATTGTGCTATCTGTCAGTCAGTACATTAGCTCACGACATACTGCCTGTATAAGCTGCGGTGTTTTTTGGTCCGCTAGTAGCACAGAATTCTACCCCACCTCCCTCAGAGATGTCAGGTCTACTCTCGTGGCTCGCGGACAATACACACACACGCATATATACTGCGCTAAGTGTATGAGCCAACTCTCATTGAGCTTCATTTACAGATGACATTGACCTAGAGCTGCTGCTGGCTCGATTTGAACATCTCATAGAACGAAGGCCACTGCTTCTCAATTCTGTGCTGTTGCGACAGAACCCACATAATGTACAAGAATGGCACAATAGAGTCTTATTATATGAGGGGAAGCCACATGAGGTAATATCAGATTTTCTTTTCCTTAATTCGTTATTGTCGTCATCACACCAGATATGGCATGTGGTAACAGTGATTCAATGGCAAGGGTCTGATGGAATTTGAGAAACAAGCATTGTTTTGGAAATACTCTAACTGCTGATTTTTAGGTTTTTGGTTAAGCCTTATCAACTACTAAGCCACCGTTGTTACAGAATTGTACTGCAACAGCAATTTTTGTTTCAGATCATCAGCACATACACAGAAGCCGTTCAGACTGTAGACCCAAAGCTTGCAGTTGGCAAACTACATACACTTTGGGTTGCATTTGCCAAATTTTATGAAGAGAACAGGCAAATTGATGATGCTCGTGTGGTTTTTGAAAAAGGCACTCATGTGCCTTACAACAAAGTAGATGATTTAGCATCTGTGTGGTGTGAGTGGGCAGAGATGGAGATTCGGCATGAGTAAGTTTCCTGTACCTCATCAGTTGTGTGTGTGTGAATAGTCACAGTCGTTCACGCTTCTAGTATTATGCACACAAACTAGTGCATAACACTTCTCACTGTGTTGAGATATATTAATTACTTACAGCTCTCGTGAGACATGAAAGTGGTAGATCATTCAGAAAAAATGAGATCATGCCCAAAAGATAATATTAGTGATGTTGCGTTCTCTCGTACCATACAGCATGCAATTATTTTATAATAGTGGCTGACAGATAATTATAAATTAGTTGTAAGAACTGCATATGTTTTACATAAATTATTTGTTTTAAGGAATTATGAAGCTGCATTGAAGTTAATGCAGAAGGCAACTGTAATGCCCCCGCACAAGGTGGCATATCATGATGAGACTGAAACGGTACAGATGAGATTGTACAAATCTCTCAAGGTGTGGTCAATGTATGCAGATTTGGAGGAGAGTTTTGGCACTTTTAAGGTAAGTCACTGCTGTAGTTTATTATATTTGAAGATGGCGGTCTTCTGGGTTGTTGCTCTGTGTATTCTGGTTCTTCTGCCAGACTACACAGCGCAACAACCCAGAACACAGCCATCGTCAGACTCGCTGTCATTAAACCTCAAATCCTACTTATTATATTTGACTATAATTTGTACAAGGCTGTACATTGATTTTGTCAGCTGCTCTTGTGAAATTCCAGGGTTCCTGGTGTATATGTTCGGTTGTCCAGATGTGATATACCATTTCTGTTTGCATGGATGAACAAATGTTGACTTATGTTGTTTGACAGGTGATCATATATTTTCCTCCAAAATTATATTTGTATTTAACATGAAATAACTTCCTGTGTTTTAATCATGTTAGTTTATTCTTAAGGGATGTAAATATTGTAAAGATTTTCTGTTAATGCGTAATAGTTTGGATTTATTTTTGTTAAAGTGGTATGGGAATAATTAAGTTGGTAGACATTTCACTACAAATTGGTGTTGGTTGGTTTAATGTGTAGCCAGGGTAGAGGAGACCATACCAAGCTTTCCAGTGTTCTCTTATTTCTTTGTTGCAGTCCTGCAAAGCAGTCTATGACCGCATCATAGACTTAAAAATTTCTACGCCTCAGATTATTATCAACTATGGCCTGTTTCTTGAAGAACATAAATACTTTGAGGAAGCTTTCAGGGTAAGTCTACTCGTGCACATTTGGCATATGTTGCATTGCGCGCATTTATTGAGCAGTTTTTGACGTGTTTTCAGCGGGAAGTTGCCTTCTGTCCACATCTAACATTTCAAGAACCACTTATTGGATTTTCATGAAATATGATACTAAAATTTCTCAAAACATTACAGTTTTTGTTTAGATCAGACAACGATAATGGAGATTTTACATGTGTTTCTGCATGCATTTGGAGTGTAACATGTTAAATATATTTCAGGATGAAAAGTGATTTGCAGAAGAATTATATATGAAAATAAAATGTTTTATCCTAAATAAATTCCTTTTGTGAGGCTTACAGATTTGACATAATTAAACAAAAGGGATTTGTATGCTGTACCATCTCATAACTTGGAACCACTGGACTTATCACTCATTTCATGTTTGTAGAATGTACCTTGCTTAATGGACGTGCGTTATAATGACTCGACGCAAACCTTTTAGACAATTGTTTGTTATGTTGCAGGCATATGAAAAAGGAATTGCGCTATTTAAATGGCCAAATGTGTATGATATATGGAACACCTACTTGACCAAGTTCCTGAAACGTTACGGAGGGTCAAAACTCGAGAGAGCAAGAGATCTGTTCGAGCAGTGTCTGGAGAATTGTCCACCAAAATTTTCAAAGGGTAAGTCCTTTGCCTAGTTCCTGACTTTGAATTAATGTCTGTGCCGATCGATGAGTCGCTCCCATTTAGAATATGTGGAGCTGTATCTGTATGCACGGTGCTCAGGTACTTAAGAATTTACCTCATGCATTGCAGGTCTTTACTTGCTATATGCAAAGCTGGAAGAAGAACATGGGATGGCAAGACATGCTATGGCCGTCTATGAGCGAGCGACAAAGGCGGTGTTGCCAGAAGAGATGTTTGAGGTAAAGAGGATCATATTATGTTACTTTCCTTTCTTTATGATATTTATGCTTCTCTAATTGACGACTGACTTTTAAATGGATGAATTTTAGTTTTCACTGAATGTCAGGTACTGAAGTCTATGCTTGGTATTTAGTGGTTTTATTATAATGCTTTTTGTCAAAAGTTCATACAAAAGTAAAACAAGTTTCAAAGCTGTTTTTTTTCCTTTCCTTAGAATAGTGTGTCACCTACATACTGTGAGATTCCAAATTTCAAGTTTATTTCTTAATTCTCTAACTGCATATGTAGAACCTGGTGTTTCATAAGAATTTTCAAGGGTCATACAGATTTCATTAACTCACTGTGTATATAATATAGCAGTTTGAAATATATGAACTGAATTTCTCTTTCATGTGAACAGGTCAGGTGGTTATGATACAACATTTTTAAACTCTGTTGCACAGAGCATGAATGTGCTGCTTCTCTTTGAAATATTACTGATGTATTTCATAACAACCACATATTTTAATGGTAATATTATTTCTTTTATTATTGAGGAGGTATATCAAAACACTTGGATAAATCAGTGATGTCTTATAAAAGTATATGTTTGAGAACTTTTTAAAATCTGAATTGTGATCATGAAAATTTCCTGCTCTTTTTCAGCTCTTTAATATTTATATTAAGAAAGCTGCAGAAATTTATGGAGTCCCCAAAACACGGCAGATATATGAAAAGGCAATTGAGGTACTTACAGAGGAAAATTCACGAGAAATGTGTCTGAGGTTTGCTGAGATGGAGACAAAACTTGGTGAAATCGACAGAGCCAGAGCGATCTACGCCCATTGCAGCCAGATGTGTGATCCCAGGGTATGTAACTGTGTGGTCAGTTTTGTTCAGTCACCTGTGATGACTTAAAGGCGAAGATGATTATTGCTGAGTTCCTGAAATTTGTTTTTCAGTTGAATTCACTGTATGAAATATAAAATATGTGCTGAGGTGACATTTTGTTTCTGTTTGTGAATGTAAGTACATGATTTCAGAAGAACTGCTGAATATTACCGTCCATTGCTCAACTTTGTGTACAGTATATTTTTTATATTTAACAACAGGTGACAGCAGACTTTTGGCAGACCTGGAAAGAATTTGAAGTACGACATGGGAATGAGGACACGATGAGAGAGATGCTGAGGATTAAGCGCAGTGTGCAAGCTACATATAACACTCAGGTCAGTGCTGGTGCTGGAAGAAATGAAGATTGTAAGACTTTCACTTCTGCTGCTGTATTGAATCTTGTTGTGCCTTTAAACAGATATTTAAATATAATAGGCGTGGATCAATTCAATTAATCAAAAACCACATAGAACACAAAATCTAATTGAGCATATATTATCATTAATCAAAACAAATACAAAGAATTATAAATGAAATAAACAGAAATATACACTGGTGTGACATCCGCTGGATGATCAACACAATATAATAAGCAAAATGCAGAACTTGCCACAGCAGACGCCTCAACAGGCGGACCATCAGCACAGGGCTGAACACCACGAATCAAAGTAAAATTTAGAAGGGGAAACTGAAACGGAACTTGTCAAAGTGTCTCAGGTGAAATCCTGTACAGAAGTGGTCTTCCAGTTACCAGGCAACACAGTCCGAAGGGGTGGACGGAAAAGGTAAAGAGGTGGGGGAAAGGACCACTGCGCATGGCCAACCGGGCAAGTTCATGAAGATTGTAGTTTCATCAGCCGTAACCTCTTGGCTACGGCTGTCCATGGCACACAGGAAGCTGAAACTCAATACTATTTCCTGAACAGGTGAACATGATGTCTGCACAAATGCTGTCTGCAGCCAGCAATGTATCGGGCACTGTCGCAGATCTCGCACCAGGAGCCAAAGATGGTATGAGAATGTTAGAAGCCAAAGCTGCGCAGATGGCTCATCTGGAGAGACCTGGTAAGGAAAATTTTGACTTTAATACAATTAAAATGAGTTAATATATGTGCATTTACTTTTGTAATTTTGTCACAGTGAGTGAAGTTAAGGGGATGGAGCACATGTTGGAAAATATTATAGGTTTGTGATGCAGCTTTTGAATATTCTGTCTGGAATTTTAGTGGGACCTATTATGACACAGTGACAGTTATGCAACTAGGGCCATGCACTGGGATATTTGGTTAGCAACATCTTGGAAGGTATAAATTAGAAGATAATATTTAAGCAAATTTTGAATTGGATTCATCTGCCCCAGATCTTCATTGTAAGTGATGAGCATCTTGATCCTGTAGTAGAGAATCATTGTCTTAATTCAAATTACAGGAGGGTACCTACTTTTAAGTATGTTACAATATACCATATGCCATTAAAGGACCTAGGTGTCTGTGGGGAAGCACAAAGTCAAGGAAAAAACCAAAGCTAGGACACTTTTTACTTTCTTGTGTTTGAAGATCTCAGCAGCTGTATGTGAATGATTGGTGGAATATTTTGAAAAAAAGTAACAAATTAACACTGACTGATACAGTTTTAAAACAAGGAGTTCCACAGCAGTGAAATGAGATGTAACTCACGAGTCAGCATTTTCGGCTCATTCGCAGGCGGTAATATGATCAAATCTTGCTCAGGTCATATTACCATATGTAATTTCAGGATCCTGGATCTACCATCATGTTATTGATTGCAGGAAATTAAAAAGAGGTTGCTGTGGCCTCTAGTGGGATAACATTCATACCAGATTTCTTGAAAAATAGTCAATTAACAGCATTGTGATCTTATGAACCCCTCCCCTCCCCAAAGAAATAAGATAGGCTTGGAGTAAGTGTGCATCAAGTTTCCACTTTGTTCCAGCATCGCATCTCAATATCATGTCGGTAATTCCCCGTGCTGCTGGTGAGGTGACTTCAGTTTTAACATATGAAAGAAACTTGTTCTGTTTATGTTTGATCTGCAGCTCAGCAGCAAGCTAAAAGTAGCAATATATTGTTTGTGCGTGGGGAGACACAAGGTCAGGACAGAGATGGAACTGAGACAACTCGAGTTGTCAACCCTGATGAGATCAACATCGACTGCGATGATGACGACGAAGCTGAAGAGGACACTGATGATAGTGAGTATATGATGAAGTCTGAATTTAATTATATCAGCTTTAAATTTATAAGATAATGTGTAGGAATTCAGATTTTGCTGTCACATAATTTAGTTGTCATCAACCTCTAATGTGCATCTATTTCCAGATCTTCCAGTACAAAAACAGCCAGTTCCCCAGGAAGTATTTGGAAGTCTGAAGAAATCCCATCATGATGATGACGACGACAACGATGATGATGATTCATAGTGGCACACAGTCACTTCATGCTTAAGTAAATGTAAATAAGGAATGACTATTCATATAGAAATTAAGGAAAATTAATCTCTAAACTGATTGGTATAAATGAATGTAAAGATACAGCGAGTTTTATGGGAACAGACTCTGGTGGAAGAGATGGATTTTCCTCCCATCAAATTATGCTGACCCATAACCATAAGATCAGTTCACAAATGTGCTGTCTACAAAAATAAATTCCATGTATTTATAAGCTTTATAAGTGTTTAATTTCTCCATCTTTCTTTCACACATTGGATGAAAAACTGTGAAACTCAGCAAATGTTAATGACAGAACATGGTGGTCAACGACTTAAATTGTGTAACATTCGTGACACTACTGACATGAGAGCTTGCTGATATTCCATACCTTTTCCAAATTATAAATGATTTCCAGCCTCCGTAGAATGCTAGCAGCAACTCTTTAAAAGCTTTTCAGAATGTGAGTAGAATATTTGCATTTGTGGACTGAAAAGCAAAGTTCGCTCTGTAACAAAGTGCCCTTTCATATGATACCTCTCGGTGCAGTAATAAAGTGTAATGAATTAGAAACTGCATTTGCAGCATTAGACAATGGTTGAGCCTGTGATTTTACTGATGTTGCATCCTTTTGGATTCCACCGAACATTATAAGTTCTCCTTTCCCTGCAATCAGTGTGTAAAGGATTTTTTCTTCTGGACCACCACTCGAAGCATTGTGAAACTTTGGACAAAGCCATTCCACATAGCACCCATCAGTTAAAACATGTGATATATCCAGAACAGACATAGTCATGACATTCTTTGTCATCTGAGATTTGGACTCAGATGGAGATGGTGATATATATACATTATTGCCATATGCTGTGGGGTTAGATCTTGCTGCAGGAGGAATGCTGTTGCCAC
This sequence comes from Zootermopsis nevadensis, assembly GCF_977971745.1. NCBI lineage: Eukaryota > Metazoa > Arthropoda > Insecta > Blattodea > Termopsidae > Zootermopsis > Zootermopsis nevadensis. Next base: position 20,653,564 of record NW_028259153.1, on the reverse strand, counting down.
TGCTGCCACTTCCACTTCTTGACAGACGGCGTATCCTTTCCTCCATGCGTCTTAAGGATTCCAGCTGCCGCCGCCGATTTTCAGACGCACCGGGTTTCATCACTGGTGATGGATCGCGAAATGCTGCCATGCCTATACCACTTGGCCCTGCATTTTCAAGGTCATTAGATGAAGCTGCTGTCAGTGGCTTTGGTGGACAAGTAACCTGATTTATTCTGCCCTGGTCAGGAAGAGGTGGTCGGTGTTCAGGAGAAGGTTGACTGCTGGATGGATCTGGTACTTCACCATCACTATCTTCCCCACTGCTAGAGCTTGTCGATGTCCCACCCTGCTTGGCACTTCCTGCTGATGAAGGCCTGGGACCAAGTACTCCATGACGCCCATTAACATTGAAATCCCTGTCTGTTGGTTGAGGCTCGACCAAACCCTCTGATGCCCTGAAAGAAATGGCATGCACACATCAGAGTGGGTAAAGTTATTTGTGTATTTGAAACTTGGCTTACATTATTAAATATTTAAGATATGGCTAATTTTAAAAGCAAAAATGTAGAAAAAGTAGCATTTCACATAGATATCCTAGTCTTAATATGTAGGATTTGAGGTTCTCATGCCATTGAGTATGAAGACGGCTGTCTTCTGTGTTGTTGTGCTGTGTAGTCTGATAGAAGTTTGCCAACATTTCAGACATCCTTGCTGCCTCCATCATCAGGGTAGTAATGAGGCATACAGATATAACTTCTGATTAGTATATCCAATTACCTGCAAAATGTTTATCGTAAAATTTAAATCTGGAATGCAGGAAACAAACCTTCTATTAACTACATCTGCTGGTACATCGTCCTCCTGAGGTGGAACCCTCACATTGGCAGTGCTGAGCCGTATTCGCAATGGGATATTCTGTGCGTGATAGGAAAATGTTGGTCTACTCGACACAGGATTTCTTCGGCTGAAGACGACTACCCGCTGACCAATCTAGGCATATGACACCAATTGTAATAGTTTTCTTTTATAATACAGTACATCTGTGTGTCTCTCATAACTTACCTCACTCCCTGGGGCCTTACGCATGTTAAATACATGGTAATTTACTAAAATAGTAATACAAAATATTGGTATGTATCTGTCTACATAACTGTACATGTATACAAGAAGTGTAATTGCATTTACCACTGTTTATAACATATATTAGTGAACATCCATACTCTTCCTAACTGATTGTATTATCTCATCTAAATTTGGTGAAAGCAGCACCTTGCATGCAGGATGACACCACATGTAAGTTGCAGCCCACTGGAGATTCCTCACAGGAACTTCCCGCCATGTCCAAATTGGATCAGTCAGTGAAAGCAGCCACACGTCACTGAACATCATATTTGGTCCTCCACAGCCACCTGAAGATGGAAATTTATTCCAAGGCTAAGTTTTTCTACAAAACTACTTCAGTCCACATCAGTTTGCCTTTTGCTGCAACATTTGACTTTACTACAAACCTTAAAGAGCACGGTAATTTGGTCTACGTGGCAGTCATCTAGTTGGAAGTACATAAAAGTTGCTCAGCTGTAGTTGCAGCAACACAATTTGGCGAGTTAGCAGTATTCATTTTATTCCAAATTTGTTTCTAATATCATACATATGCTAGATATTATAAAACTTCAATATATGTGCAGTAAGAGTTTAAACTTCCATGATATTTGCAACATACGTGATATGTTGATGTCAAATCACAATTTATCTTTGAGGGGTAAATACTAGTCAGTATATTACGTGACAAAGCATACTATTAACTTCTCAATGACTGCTCCATGGAGTTAGTTGGGTGTTCTTAAACATTATGATAAAAATATTTAAAATTTCATTTCTTTTAATGATACAAAATTCAGAGTTTACCCAGTATTAGTACATTTCTGTCATCAAGTGAGATTTGGGACTGGCCATATCTACAAAATGGCTTCACGTCTGTGGTAGTTTGCTTATTCCATGTTTGATTTTCCAAGTTGAAACACCACACATCATTGGAACTGCAACAAAATTTTACATCCCAAATACTAAATGTATTTTCTTGTTCCAATATAGTAATATCTATAACAACTTTGCAGTGAGAAATCCAGATACCGTAGTTGTGAGGGCAAGTTCAGTTCTGTAAAACTGGAACCCTCTGACGAAGGAAAGGAATATTAACAGAAACAGATCGGACTCTTCAGTTGTGGTGAAAGCAACTCATCTAGGAGTGGAAAACCCACATCTTCCAGGTAAGGGGTTTTATAATGGGCTAGAACACCCATTTATAAACAATTTCAAGCCTTAACAAATTATGACAAACTGCAGTGGTAAAGGCTAACTGATATTACAAAAAGGATTAACTTGTGTAAATATGGTCATAAAAAACTGTTCACCTTCCGCATTGCCCTAATAAGACATTAGTTTTCTGGAGTCCACCAAATACAACCATCAGTTCTCCCTGAATTGTGGCTGAGTGACCAGCCATGGCAGGAGGAGTAGTTGGTGTGTTGATGCATGCCCACCTATTGGACACAATGCCATAAACATGAAGCTCACTGAACAACCTCCATGCCTGAAAATGTAAAATGAGTGGATATAATATTGCAGTTAACTACCTAAGGTGAGTTGCAGTGGACTTGTTCTAGAAGGTATTCTGTACCTGATGAAGTGGGTAAGGTGATGGATGTGACCACCCACCAAATAATATAAGTGCTTCTTTATAACATACAATAGAAGCACATGCCTTTGGTGAAGGATAGGTTCCCATCGTCAGTGGTCTAACCCACTGTCGTTTGTTAAGATCAAGCCGCCACAAATCATTAAATGTAGTACTAGTTGTAGTACAACCTCCAAAAACGTACATGGAATTATCTGTAACAATTTATAAGGTATGACATTTCTAATACATATACATAATTACATGAATTTGTAATATCTGTGCTACTTACCATGACGACATGCTGAATGAGAATACCGTTTGGTGATCGATGGAGCCATTTCAGCTGGGGTTATGTTCTCCCACCTGATATTGAAGTCTACTATTGATCGATGCAAGAATTTCTGTGCATGGCGAATGACGTCTGTCACATGCAAATGTAAGACAATCCTTTTAATTCAAATCAATTAAATTGATATGAAGTATCGTTAATATAGCATGTTACTACTTACTTTTGACACTTCGATGCCACCTTTTACATACTAATGAACATTCTTGCAAATCCTTGTATGGAGCAACTAAACTAAGAATATACTCAAGCACTTCATCAGGTAGATCATCTACTGTGCTTTCTGATCTGATGAATGAACCAACAGGGGGATATGAGTTCATGTTGCTCTGATTCAAACTTTAGTAACTCGGTGTTTCAACAGGTTTCCAGCAAACTACCGACTCGAGCAACCTTAACCACCATTATTGAACACATCATTATGCTGACACCTAGCGACAGAAATCAGAACTAAAAGACGGCTGCTAGTTCTGAATATGGATCATTACCGCGTCATTTTGATTTTGTGCCCTGTTCTTGTTTGTCATAGGTTTTCATAATTCATAAGTCTCTGAAGAGAGCGTTAGCTAAAAATTTAATTAATTTGTTTTCGTGTGTTAGAAGCTTTTACAGCTCAGTACGGAGAAAGCGGATGAGTCAAGATCAAGCAGTGTCCTTCATGTACTCAGCTACTTGACATTTCTGCTATACGTGAAGATCATCAAATTTCTAAATTCACCGAGACCCAGAAGATAAATAAAGCTTTGCATTTGTTTTAAAGACTAAGAAGTTTAGCAGAACTGTCCATAATGTCCACTATAACTCAGCTGAATCCGTTTATAAGCAAATTCTCGAACTTCCGGGTTTTTATACCATTAAGGAATGTGCGGTTATCAATGCCTCAGAAGGTAAATTATATGCATAACTGTTCAGTGTATTTTATATATGTACTGTTTTATAGTATAGTGTCACCACATTTATTAAAGTGTAAAGAGCTGTTTATCTTGGCTATGCCTTTATCGAATGATAGGTGTCACCAACATCTGATGTTTTAGGTTACTGTGCTATCCGTCACAATAGGTGTTGTATTAATTGGACTTCTGGCTCGATACCTACGGCGAAAGAGAAGAACTGTATATCCAGGACTATTTAGAAGAAATGGGAAAAGACTTGCAGCATCTTCTCAGGGTGCAAGAAGCCCAAATGGAGGTTAGTAATGTGAGACTTTGTTAGCATATTAAATGTATGTGTATAATTTCATCATATTGCTTCTAGCTGTTTTAGAAGCATGTAGCCTTGATTTTGTAATTAACACTGTGGTAGAAACCTAAGATTCAGAACTGCTGATATCACTTTGTTGGTTTTATTAGTAATATGAAATAAGAGTCTGTTCATGAATGTGTAGCACTTCATTACTGACATTAAGGGGGTCTGTGGTTTCATACCAGTTTTGTTTATTTATATAATTTATATCACTAAGTGAAGGCAGTATTTGATGCTTAGGCTTTGAATTTTATGGTGCCAATTTTATGTAAGCTTATTCTTTACAGTACTCATTGTACACAATTCTTCTATTCTCATGTCCTTTGGACAGCATGTTCACCTTCTTGAGATTTAATGAACAAGAGATGACTGTCCTGAGTTTTCTATCCCATATTCTTTGGTTATGGGTGTAAAATGAACTCTGATTTCTGTTCTGGAAGTAAAATAACCTTTGTCATACTCGCATTGGGGATTTAAGTCCATGTATTACTGGACAGACTGCAGACTTTAACTTTGGGATTAGTGGTTTGTCTGTGCAACGTACGGCCAGCTGAACCACATATAAGATACCAATCACGGAAGGTTAATTCCTATTTGTAGATGAGAATTTCTGTACAAGATTTGAGGTTCTCACAGCATTACAATGTTGATATTGGTCTTCTGCGTTGTAATGCTGTATGGGCTTGTATGTAGATTCCATCAGGCCTGAAGATGGAGGCATGATGTTTCTCTGAAATGTTGGTATATACCTGCAAATCCACACAGTGTTAGAAACAAGAAGACCAACATCAGAATTTTTACTCTCTTTGGGAAAAATGCGGAATGAGATTCTTTTAGCAGGAAATGATAATCTTGTCAATATAACTAAAAATATTACTTGATCTCATGCAAGAAATTATTGGTGTTTATAGTCCCATGTTTGCAACGTACATTTCAAGTAATTTTGCTTTTATATAAAGGTAACTTTTTATGCATTAGCCCTCAGAATTCTTTCCAACATAATTATTCAACAGAAAGGATATGTTTTATGTTTGCATGAAATACGTGACATTATTATCATCCACATCGACAATGGAGATTTGCCACTGCGCACAACTATCCCATTGTTACTATGAAAACTAATAATAATAAGAATTTGTTCAGTTGCTGTTCATTAATCTTTAAAGTTTCATTGGCATTGGCAAGTTCAGTTTTATTTTCTGTGAATGATGTCGGTTATGGTTTGTCATCAGGTGTGAACTGAACAAGTTAAGTGTCTTAAAAACGTGAGTTTACTGTGATGGAGTTACGTGCAAAAATCAAATGTTCCGCTGAGTGTTGTACAGTGTAATAAGTGTAACAATAGATGGCAGGGCAGTACACATTTGTTTTGTTTTTAATCGTTCGTATAGCTTGTATTTAATACAACTTAGTGCATATATTTTTGGATTTTAAATGTCGATTACCATGTTTCGAGTTTTCTTTTACATTTCAATGAGAAATGTCTCGTATTTCAATAATTATGCTCATTACGTTAAGACAAGAAATACATGACCTTTTAACACCCATGCATCCCTGAATCGCATGCGCTAAGCGTTCTTCTGTTGTTCGAGATATGCAATGCCGCCAATTGTAAATGGCAGGACATTAATGTAATTGCAAGTTTTTGTCCAAAATTCGACTTCACAACGTTAATTCATTTGGTGTTTATCAAAGTAACATGCCTGTACATCTGCAATTGCTGAAGTACTTTTAGAAGGATGTCACTCTTCTTACATCTGGTTGTATTGGGACAGGTTCGTATTTTAAATAATACTGTAGGCTAGCTTTGTTTGATGGATGGGAAAATATATTCGAGTCATAGGCATATTTTTTATTCTTAATGCGCCACGTTAGACAGAAGTAGAAGTTATTTATATAGTCCCGTAACCATTTTACGATAATATTTCGAATTCCCGTATTTGCAAGTGAATCAGCGTCGTTAAATAACCTTAAAGAAATCGATAAGTAAACAGCGAGTCTGCTCAAAATACCTCCGTGCCCTACAACGCACAACCGAAGACTAATCTGTGCGTTTCACTGTATTAAGCTGCTCTAGGAAAATCTCAACCTCTAGATAACTTGCACCACAATTCAGTAATGCCCTGCTCCAATCTTTAACATTTCAAAGCAAATAAATGAATATATATCCGGTCAGAAGAAGGTTCGTTTTGACTTGGGGTGAAACGTCACGGCCTTGAGTGGAAGCATTATTGATCCATCATCGGTCGCCCCCCCCACTGTGTCGCAAACAAGCATTCCGGCCAGTGGACAAGCAATTTGTTCCGAAGCGAATGAACAGAAATATGTCTGTGCCTGCCATTTTGGTAAGACCAACCTGAGACATAAAAATTTGAGCTCGCCGTGGTAGCCGTATTATGCGTTCTTTGCACTAAACTGACGCACGTACTGTCCGATGATGGCTGTCTTCTGGGTTGTTCGGACGTGTAGTCAGGTAGAAGTTCACCATTCAGAGGTCCTTGCTGCCTCCATCTTCGGGGTCACCGCTGTGAAAACCTCAAATCCTACCACGTACTGTCTGTCCGTTTGAAGCGATGTTCTCGTTGCCATGGATAACGGTTCGTTCCCGTCTTTTGTTTTGTTTCGTTTCTCCTTCTCTCCGCCGTTCGCCGAGTTTCTACGTTGGAATTCGCTGTTCTCCGGTCTATGACGCACAAGTGGCGACGCTGAGCACGTTTATTCCTCGCAATCTCGCTTCTCTCTTCGGTCCACAGGCCGGACTGCGTAAAAGAGGAGACTAGGAGGACACGCCACTGGAGAAGCGGTTTATGTCTTTACAGATATTAAGTTGTTTCGCAAAATTGTGAACGCTGATTCTCATTCTGGAAGTAGACCAACCATTTTCAAGTAATTCCTACATCAAGTACACCCTTCATGACTTGAGACCAGTCATTGAAAAGTCGTTAATTCTGTTGTATGACGTCAGTCCATTTACTTACGATGCTCGTTAAACCTGACATCTCTCGCACAAGAGGACATTTTCATAATTTAATCACGAACCATTTTTCCTCTGGCTCCTTCCATGTTCTGAATCGTCTTCATTGTCCCACGGAGAGCAGTTGATCTCTTCCCAGGAGGGATCTTCGAAACCAGGAGCGGATATCGTTTCTTGTTCTTCTCCGGTCCCTCCCGGTGAGTACCAGTCAATACTGCCCCCTTTTTGCTCGTCCGACGATCAGCGGTGTTCTACATGACGTCAGTGTTCGCTGGAGCTGCTTCGATCAGCAGCTGCAGACCTTGACACACACTCACGGCTTAAAGCTGGACTGTCAGCGTCCGGGTATACACATGATGGATGTCAGAACGAAGGATTCTGGAGGCTTATGATTGCGAGTTTTCGTATTGCATTTTCACTAAAACAGATTTCAGCGATGCTGAATGCCGCCCCTGCATTCGTACGAGCTACAGCAAGAAATTAAGAATCCTTGATCGCCTTAATCCCAGACGCCCACGGATAATACAATTTGTTTTATTTGTGAGGCAGTCCGCCATGTTATGATTAGTTCTGTCAGTTATTTTCGTGCACAAAAATATTTCAGGGAGACTTTTGTGAGAACTTTTAGTTGAACGGATTGTCATCGGGGCAGATGATGCAACATGCAGCGGAATTTGCGTCTTTACGGCGAGATGAGTTGCATCCGAAGAATCGAAGTGTTGTAAGATTACGAAAACACATAGCGGACAGCCTGGAGTGCATTTGTCGACATTGCCTTTTCTGTTACAGACGTGCGTCGCAGTACCAGTCCAGGTACGCGTAGTCTCCATCGTCAGGGGTCGGTCCTGTCGACGGTGTCTGGAGTGGGCGGGGCCTCCATCGGCCCGATGGCCGCAGGGGATGCTGGGTCTCAACACCTCACACCACAGCAGTTCGGCATCTTGGGTGAGTGATGATGTCTGTAGAGTAGCTAATCAGCTGCTCATTTCATCTGTTTTCTGTCTGTGGTTTGCATCCGTGCCGTAGCTCGGGTGCAGGTGAAACTGATAACCAAACACTGACGAATGCAGCAGCGCGCAACCAGGACTCGTGTTCGCCAGAAGACGTGATCTAGTGGTTCAATGTTGCCATGCAGTGCGAAGTTCCGTGTTCATGCCCTTCCGCAAATAGGCGTGTTTCTCGTCTGGTTTAGTCGGAGGTGACCGGAGTCTCCCTCCGGTCTTTTAAAATCGTTGCCTAACTCTTGGCATCAGCATTGAACGTCCGATGCTGGAATCCGAATGAGAGCTTCACCACTGATGACTTATGGTCGACATAATTACGGCTTACTTTCTAGTGCAAATGGACGGTCTCCGTTCTGCTCTACTAAGTTGTTCTGGGTTTCACGTCGGGCTCAACAGATCCCAGCCCTAGACACGCGATGGCCGAGTTCAGAGCATTCAGTTTACGATCCGAAGCCCGGGCTCCTCGTGTTTATTAATTTACGCAGTCAGAGAGCAATTTTTAAACGAGTTAATGGTTTTAAGTGCGCTGTGTCGTCTGTGATTAATGAATTCGCTGCGAGATCTGTAACGCTGATTGGCAGATTAAAAGCGCCGAGCCCCTCCCGCTGTCGTGCAGACGGAAAGAACCAGGGTGTCCAGTTCGTAATTGGTGTAATTATTACCAGCAGTCTTCTCGGTGGAATAGGTTTTGTTTATCGGGATAAACTAGGGGATCGACAGAATCGAAGTAGAATCGATCGGGGCGGTGTTTGCACGTGCCGTGCGTGTACCATAAAGCTGTCGTTGCTCAACGTTGCCGTGGCTCTGTCTCAGAAGGCAAACCGGGCCGGTGATTTGTGCTTTCCTGTCGTGTAACCACTTTTTTCTTGTGAGTGTGAGCTAGTACCCGGTTGATGTTGAATGCGGCCCGTGAACAGGGTCACCATTGGAATTCCTCGCCTTTCCTCACTGAAACGTAGGCAAAAACCCGGGAGCATCAATCATTAAACGCGACACCGGTATCTTCTCTCTGTGCTAATTGCGCGGAGCCATTCTTCATGAGCTGACACTCGCTCAGATGGTCGATAAATTTCCCGCCTTTTATGCAAACCTCAAGGTTCCGCCAATGATCCCTCTCCTCCTAGGTCGTCCTTCATCTACTTCTAGGTTTACCAAGATGTATCTTCTGTTCAGGTTTTCTGGATAAAATTTCGTATTGATTTTTAATTTCTTCCGAGCTTGTTCTCTCCTTCTGAACGCCCTAATAGACAGTGGACAGGGCTCCTGATTAAGCTTCTCATTGTGTGTCTCGGTTACTTCCTCTGGTCCTCCAACAGCCTTAGTCAGCGTCGCTCTGTCATGGCGAAACCATCGACCCGAACCTAACCTAATCTTCATGCCCTTTGCACCAGGTAATATAAACGAGGCGCTCATATAATTTCGTCACAAAATAAATTCATGTTTAAATCGGGCCTTTTTTTACAATTGAAGATCGCTATCTTCTGCAACTTAACTGTACGACGAAAGATTCACCTGTTGACAAAGGCCGACCCTTCAAGGAAGACAGCGCACCAGGTAAATAGCGAGGCGAAGTGCGTGTCGCGCGGTGTTCCTCACAACAACGCTGCTTTGCGACTCGTCCAGAGGGGACGTTCGTGACGCTGTCACTTGGTTCCATCTTGCTGGAACAACAAACCCAGTGATGAATCTGAAAGGACACGGGAGTGCTGGTCACAGCCCGTACACGGCAAGAAAAGACACGCACTTTCGTGAAGTAGACCCATCCCATTACGTATCATTCAACGAGACCTTAAAAGAATTCCAGTTCCCTACGTTTGAAGATCAAACTGTCGATTCAAGGTCATTCTTCGTGCTCTTTCGTTACCTCGGCCCCAGACTCAAAGCTCAGATGTGGAGTGACAGAGCTTTCGCAGACAACTGGTGCTTCTTCAGGTGTCTAGTATATTCGACTGCTTGAATATTACTTATTCTTCTTCTTCCTTCGAAGATGTAGGCCCATTTGACCAATTCCGAGGTACACGTTTTATGCCCGGGCGTCCGATGGATATTCTTCAATGTCATGTATCGCTTTGTTAACCTCAGATTCCGCGTGTCCTCACTTCGCCGTCTGCTTCCGGTCTGCGCAAACCTGTCGTCTTTATCAGGAAATGGACTTGTGCGGTGACAGACGAATGACGATTTACGTCGATTCGCCATGAAACAGCTTCTAATTGCGTTCCTCCAGCGACTGGCAAGGGATCTAAGGCTCGTGGTGGTTTGTTTATTGACGCCGTCATAAAGCCCCGATAGGTAGGCAGGGTACGTGTGTTATGATCTTAAACTGCTCCAGTTCCACATGGAGATTGATGTGCGTTTCGCTGTAATTTCTCATATCCTGCCTCGTAGTCGGTATTGCTCAGGGCCACTGCTGTCATGTGAGCGAGAGAGAGAGGGCACTCATTTGATTGGTTCGTTGATTAAGAATTTCCATCGTTACATATGAGTACGCCTACTTAAAATGTGTTCATGAGATTTAAAATTATTCATTGTCAGGACTTTTTCCACCGTCTGTTCTTTAAAATCACGACGTTTCGGAGGCTGGTTCTGTCTCCGTCTTCAGGTGAGAGGTACCTACTCTGTTGGGTCCCTTAGATAGAGCTAGTCTCTGTCTCTGTCACGTCGTGATTTTAAAGAGCAGACGATGGAAAAAGTCCTGATAATGAACAATTTTAAGTCTAAACTACCGTCGTCAAAACCCTTTAGAATTGTTCATGAGATTATGTGATGCTTGATTTTTTTTTAATTTAAGAGAATGCGTCATAATCCATGCCATGTGATGTGCTTTGGTAAAGGAAACAAGATTAATCCTTAAGACTCTCTTCTAATCGTCATGTTCTGAAGAAACAAAGCTAATACAGTGGGAATACTAACTGAACTAGTCCTGTCGTCAGTATAAAAAAAAAAAGTAGGGCTCGTCCGGGATTTGAACCCGGGACCTCTCGCACCCTAAGCGAGAATCATACCCCTAGACCAACGAGCCGCGTTCTGTGGCGCCTCACGGCTCGTACTTCAACACTCCGTGGATCTGTGCAGTGCGAAGTCTCGGCGTCACGGTCCCTTAGCAACCAGATCAGAATTAATGACTGCATTCGTAAGATAAATTCCGCAGAACAAAGCCGAGCGGAATGGACTCTGCGTGTGCTTCTGGAACATTGGCAATCGCGCGTGACTCATGAACGCGGAATGTAAACTCGCTCAGGTACACAGACTTTCTGTCCAGCTCGAACGAGCCTGGTTCGGCACGTTTTCCTCGTTATCTGCCTCCCGAGTCAACACACATCTTCTTCGCCAAGGAATTTTCGGTTGAGACATTTTAAATTGGACAGTAACGCCGCTCGCAATCTGCTGAAGACACTGCAGCCCCATAGTTTGACGTTTTCCACTAACCTGAACAGTTGTTCGCAGACGAGACTGCCAAATACTGACGATATTAACATAACGCGTTTCCTGATATCGGGTAACTATTTTCATCACACAGTGACAAGTTTTTCAGCGAAGGTATTCGGGTTACGAGTGCAGGACGCCTGGCTTATGGTAAAACAATGATTGAACACAAGCGAACGAGGTAGAATGTGCGTGGTGACACCCATCTGCATTGTAGTGGCTTGTCTGTATGCGCGTGGTATTTAAGAAGGAATTTGGGCTATGTGAGATTTGGGGTTCTCGCGGCCGTGGGGATGTCGATCCTGGTTTCTGGGTTCTAACGCCCTGTGGACTTGCAAACGTTTCGGAGGAACACGCCGAGGCCTCAAGACCCAACAGCTCTTTTCTCGTGGTTCTGTTGCGAGCCTCGAACCCTGCATGCCAACAAACCGTGCTGAAGGAGGCTGCCGGTCGGCGACCTCGTGGCGTGACAACTCCTTCATGACTCGGCGGCATTCCAGTGGATCGCAGACACAAACTCCGCACTGTTGCTGGACACATAATGTTCTTAGTTTGCCCAGAACATTTCTGGCCGCAGTTGCACGTAAGCGCCGAAGTTACGCGGTGCGTGGGTCTTCAATTGCTTCTCCGGCGATATTCGAATCCATCCCTGATTGCAAGGAACACAACTGTGTTCACTTCTCGTTAGCACGTGAGTGCGAGTGAGATTGGACTTTGGATTGCGAGAGGAAGACGATGGCGACGGGTGCCTGAGCTGCACGAGGCCGGTTGGCCTTCGATGAATTCTTGCATCGGGATCCTCCTTTTGTCTTGTGTGTGTTCGAGATCTCCTGTTCTTATTTCCCGCACTTAAATTTGGAAATAGACCGGTTCACCTCGATACTTTCCCCCCCCCCCCCCCCAAACCTTCCTTCAATGACGTCAGTGTTCTGCGAGGTTAAGGAAGTGATTTTGTCCGGATTGACTCTTTGGTTGGTTTCTTGTTGTACAAGCGAATACAACTGCGGAAAAAACTGCTCTGTTATTGTACGCGCTGCAGTGACTGGTCAGTCTTCAGGTCGAAAATCCATTGCATTTTAATAGGATTTCCTTATTTCTTTTACTGAAAGCGTTTCACAGAACTGCGGACTCTTAAGTAGCTTTTTCGCTGCGGGAGGAGACCGACATATGAATGTCATGCCGTTGGGGTCTTCCCTAAAGTCTGCTTTTTATTTTCCCAGAATCGGTTATACAAACGTGGCTGTTGAACGAACTTTTGAGGTGGTCTCGGCAATACCGCCACTTAATAACGGGGCCATAAAGTGATGCAGGGTAATGGATTTTAGAAAAATGCGCAACTTGGTGAAGCAAGTCTTCGTATAAAATGGAGGCTGCGTAAACAACATTTTGTATTGACGGGATTCGATTCTGGGGAACAATTAGTGTCAATGAATAAGTCTTGCGTTGAAGAGATACTGCGATGTTAACGAGCGTGTGTACGACGCGGCACATTTTCCAACTTGGGGGTCATTCAGAATCGAGAATTTGCTCTTGCGCAAGACGCCACCCCTGCCTGGTTAGCTTAATTGTCTGGTCGCTCTTCTTGCTACAAATCCCAGCGCACTCGCAGTTGCAGTTGATGTGTGGTCGTCGCAGGCGACGAGGAGAAGCCAATCTTGCTCCAGTTCTGATGGCTATTGATCTTCCTGTTCGCGCAGTAGACATGGCGACGAGTGCAGACTGCCGTCTAGCCGCGGCGTCTCTGAGCGGGACCGCAGCGAACTTGCGTCATGAACGTGTCTTTATTTACTGCGCCGAAAGAATTGCCCGGCTCCCTCAAAGCTTTCAAGCCCCTTTGTAGTAGTCTTCACCACATGGCACTCCGATGATCAGAATGCAGGAAGATGACATGGGTGGTGCATGCAGCACGCAATACATTTTCTCAGGGAAGTAGCCCGGGGGTTCCGAAACAGCCCGAGTTTTCTCAGTGGTTCGGGCAGATGGGGGTGACAGGTGAGACCAGCTGCTCGTCGTCAGAACCACAAAGGGACCACCCGCCCGCCTGTCTCTCATCGACGTGGAGGGGGTGATTTGACACTTTGAGGTTCCCGCGTCCCGGCATCCACGGAGATTTCTCTCAGAGAAATTTGGCTCGTCACAGGCATATTTCTGCCTTGCGACGGATTGTGGTGTATAGAAACTTGGGTTCCGTCTCCAGCAAGGAACACAGTTGTCCCTGTGCTTAAGCAGGGCACGAAGACGTGCTCCCGTCGCTCTAACCCCCCCCCCCCCCCCCCAGTATGAATTGGTCAGGAGGTTAGGTTGGGCGGGCCTCAGAGCCGGTCTGATATGGTGGCCGTCAGATAATCAAAACCAGTCTTCAGAATAACAGAGTCAGACAGGCCTGATGGCTTAAGCCGTGATGTTGAAATATGATTCGTCTGCTGATATTTTGAGTTTCCCGTTGATTGCCACGGGCCGTATTCTCGTGTCTGCGTAACGACCTTTCTCTCTTGCGTTCGTGTGAACTTCCGTGTCGTCCGTGAACAGCAGAGCTGACCTGGCCAGTAAAAGCAACTTGTCCTTAGATTTTTATTCTCGTGTGGTTGGTCTTTGTATGTATTCCTACCTGAGCTCTCTTAAAAATTAGAATAAAAGTTTGCCCAGATAAAATCTGCGACGAATTGAATTTTGTGAAGGTTCTCACATGAGAAACCGAAGCAGAAATATTCCCGTATATATTTTCTGTGTCAGCTTCTAGTTTGTTGGGCATGAAGACATTTAAAAACAAGTCTGCCTCTGAACCTGGTACAAAGTTAAGCTGAGACTTAGGAGATTCCAGATCGTGTCGTCAGCCGGCATGCTCTAATCCCGACGGACACTTGCTACGTATGGCTGTCTGCGAGGCTAGTGCTATCGTGTTCATTGCTCGCCCTAATATGGCGCACAAGCGGCTAGACCAGTGAAATTAATGCAAAACATTTCGGGGAATTATGAGCCGGGATAGCTCAGTCAGTATAGTGACTAGCTACGGGCTGGACGGCCGGGGTTCGATCCCCGACGGGGGCACGGGATTTTTCCTCTAGCCCCTGCGTCCAGACCGGCTCTGGGGCCCACCCAGCCTCCTCTACAATGGGTACCGGGGTCCTTTCCCGGGGGTAAAGCCGGCCGGGGCGTGATGCTGACCACTCACCCCCACCTAGTGCCGGGGTCAAGGAAGAGAGGAGCTATACCTCCACTCACCCCAAACGCCTACATGGCGTATAGTGGGACAAACTTTACTTTATTTCGGGGAATTCTGACTGGTTCTCACTTTGCAGGCGGCTTCTCGCTCGGAAAGCAGAAGACCACAGTCACAATCTCGATGAACACGATCTTCGGCCCGTTCGGAGGCACGGTAGCTGCTGAGGATGGCCAGTATTCGATCCAGGTACCGCTCGCTCCCTTCCCGCTGTTTTCCTTTAAACGCTCCTGTACCTTTACAGCTCTCGTGAACGCACCCGTTTAGGTACCACCCCCCCCCCCCCCACCCAGGCACAAAGAACCCCTGAGGTGTTTTGAGCACTGGAGTCTGTTACAAGCTGCTGCGAAAACGAACGCAGCGAAGCGTACAAAAGGCCCGTACACCCGATTCTAGGCAGGACGAACGTGTGCTGAGACCACGCATCTGTTTGCTGTTTCCAGAAACCTCGCGCTCCTCCTGTCTTGTCCCAACTCCCCCAGTGAACAGATGCGCTTTTGAGCCAGCGCCCACCCGAGTCTGTTCTTCAAGGGAGCACTTGTACCGACTAACAATCTTCTGTTAATGTCATTCGCTTTTTCCCCCCCATTTCAAATTTGTGTCGGCTCACATTTCCTTTCTTTGTGTAATTTTAGGACACTCCAGTTCTGTTGAGAAGTCTCACATGCATTTGCTGTCAAATTCCTTTGGTTGTTGAAATTTGTCAAAATCAAGTTTGGGGCCGTGTTTTACGAAACGAGGCTCACCCATATTTGTCCATCGGTTGGTTGTTTAGCACAGTGGTATTCAACCTGGGGTACGCGAAGACATCTTAGGGGGAACGTTAAATTTAAAAAAATATATTATTTTATGATAAACACTGAATAATCAGTAATGTAATTTATTAAATTTATTTTAAATGTAGATTATATGCTACGTATAACTTGAATTATACACCAACAACTTTGGGGGTACAAAGTTGAAGAGAAATTATATCAGGGGGTACGCGAACAAAAAACGTTGAATACCACCGGTTTAGCTTAAGTGATGGATGGAATGCCGAATGGTTTTAAGGATGTGGAAGGAAGGCAAATGTATCTCTGGATTCGCTTGGAGAGGTGGAGGAAAATCAGTGGCACGCGTACCGACAGCTGCCGCGGCCCGTCGATGAATCACGAGTGTCCCGAAATTCTTTTACTTTTCTCTTTCATGGAATCCGCGGGGTTTAGCGACGTTCCGTTCGAGGGCAAAGTTGGCCCAAGTTTGTTCCGCGTTTTACAAGATTCGTCAAAACAAAAGCGATCACTTAGGTCATTACGTGATGAGAGGATCTTCGTGGGTTTACCAGGTCACTTCCTGTCGAACGTTAAAGAGACGCAATTTTAAAGGCGAATCAAACAAATTTATGTCAATGTTCGTCAGTCAAGAGAAGTACAGTTTTTCACACGATTATTTCGGTGTATAAGTGCTGTCGCCCTCGGCAAGCTTAGATTTGTGTGTTCGTATCTTACCACTACATTCCCACAGGCGACCGCCTCTCTTTCTGTCCTGACCCTAATCCAATACACGAGTAAATAAACCATTCACTTCTTAACGGTCGTTTCAGTAGTCGGAACGAATACGTGCGATCCACGTCCTTTAAAGGGGCTGGCAGCAGGAACTCGTTTCTTTGTCAGCCAACTTCAGTTCGAGGTTCGGTTGCTTTAGCATCGCGGGAATGTCGAGAGAATTCTTGGGGGCTTTAAATCTTAGGTCAATAAATGCTAACATGCTGAAATTCAGACAAGTCCAGTTTTGTTACAGTTTCTCCTCCCTCAGTGCAAACATTCAGTGTTTTCTTGCTGGCACAGACTGTACACGTACTGTTCCTGCAGCATTTATTTGATTAATACTGTACATATGAAAAGACAGGCACTGCCATGTTTGCTCTTTCCTTCATACACAGTTACAAAATATAATATTTATCTCACATTTCCATCCATCAGTTGTGCTGTAGTTTATTAAAACTGCCAGGGACTTCACATTTCAGTTTATTTTTATAATTCTGATTCAGATACATTTTCTGCTAGGTAATATTATTGTACATCAGTTTGCAAATGACATGAAGCTGTGTTCCCCGTTTCCAGGACACACGCGTATTGTCAGACGAGTTCACGATGTTTCCCCCCCCCCCTTCTCATTCAAGCATTGTACATAAAATTCAGTCTCTGGGTCAATCAAACGATTCTGTAGCCGAGCACACGCGCTCAGCTTTGTGTGGAATGTCAATAGAACAGATGATCCATCCCTGTTACGAAGCTAACGCTACTAGACTTAAGATTGATTGGTTGTGTACAAGGCCAAGTTTCAGGATTCCTCCCCACTCTGAAATTATAAAGCACTACATCATGTAAATTAATGTATCACTTGAAGAAAGGCCAATCCATTACCTGGACCTCTCGCATTTTAGAAAAAAGCACTCCGCACTCTTATTACAGTTATGTACATAATAATATATATATACATACACAGTTCGGCCAAATTCCTGTTCCCACAAGTAGGAACAGGATGGACAAGATAAGGAACAGGAATGTTTGAAAGGGCTTAAAACACAATATATTAAGCTATTTGTCTTATAGTATGTACAACAATCACACGTACGCATTCATGCAGGTATAACAGAGCTGACACCTCTCACTCCCCCATTCACGCAGATTAACACAAACGATCTCGGTCCTGGACAGGATCAACTGATCTATGTTATCCTCCGGGCGATCTCCGCATACGTGAACAGAATTAAGACGCCGGTGGCGAGATAAGTCACGGAGGACAGAGCTCCAGAGCCTGCAGTGGTAAATCCCCTCTCCTGCTTGTTCTTGAGTGAGTGTGCGCCACCGTCATCGGACATCATGCTGTGGTTGTCCCCCGGTTTTACGGCGTGGACGCTGTTTTCGTCGAAGAGATTCTTCTGTTTCTTCTGCTGTTGCGCCGGAAGGGTTCCGGGCGCTTCCGTTGTCGTCGTCGTGGTCGTGGTCGTCGTCGTGGTCGTGGTGGTCGTTGTGGTTGTAGTCGGGACGAGCGTGTTGTTCGTGATGAAGTACACGGGTCCAAACTCGGGCCTCACATCCAGCATCGCTTCCTCCTGGCGGTTGCCGTGGATGGTACGGACCTCCGCATGCTTGTCTTTATACACTGAGACGAGTTTCCCTGTGTAGGGCATTTCGGAAACGGTGTCGTTCCCGCGTAGTGTCACGTTGACGGCGGTACCCGGTTCCAGCTTATACTCCACCCTGTGGGAACAAAAGGAGAATCCAGTCAGTGCAATGACTGGGGGTCAAATGGTTTCCTCAGCGAGCAGTTTTCCTTCCCCATCATTTTGTCGCTAAGAATTGCGTGCAACTATAGGCCTACATACATTCAAATAATAGAGATCGGTCCTCGTTGTTACCTGTAGACCTCTTGGCGTTCCTGAGTCTGTGGTATTCCCCACTCAACTTCATCGATGAGTGTGCCATTGGCGAACTTTACTGTTGTAGGAAGGCCCTTCAGGATGGCCTTGCCCTGACCCCAGTACACAGAATATTTGCTGTCGTACGCCAGGACCGAGTCCACGTTGACGGGGAACGTGGATCCCGCGTTGCTCAACACGCTTGTGGCCAGCACTCGTGGTTTCCGGGACTGCCTCTTCCTCCAGAGGTCGAACTTGAGGCCCGTCAGCTCGTATCTCACGGGCTCGGTCTCCACCAGAACTTCTCCGTCAGAGAACTCCTGCACGTTGCCACTCTGTACAATCAGACAACGACCCACATGCGTTTCAGAAGACTGCTCATGCGTTGCCACGAGACGGGATGCAGACAAGTTAATCTTGAATAAGTACGTTATCCGTCCTCAGAGACGTGGAACAGAGAATTTCCGCTGTGTTCGGCCGAAATACCAAGTGCTGTTCACTTGTTTTACGATGCGGTTTATTTGTTCTTTTGCCAGAAGTATTGTATTTCTCGACTATTAGTTAAACGTACGTGGCAGTTATATCAGCGGTAAAAGGCGTAAACAGCACTCCAAAGTGTGCGCGGACCGGATTAATCTGGCTCAGAATACTGTCCCAAGGCGGGCTCTTGTAAACAGGGCAGTGGGATTCAAAAATGCGGGCAATGTCTGAGACTATTTCAGCTTTTGGGGTACGTTTGTGCTCCGTGGAGTTGGTCACATATTTGTGTAATCGTGGATTACTACCGAATTGTCGATCTTAATGTGAAGAGAGTGAGGACTTGAAAAATACCTGGCACTAGTTGTTTTAATTAATATTAAAGTGACTCTTAACAGCGCATACAAAAGGTTTATAATGTGTTAGGATTCTAGACATCTGATGGTTAGTCACCTCACCAACAAACAAATGCAAGTGTCTTAAAATCTATCAGGGACAAAATTGCTACCAGACAGGGACAGTCGGATGTGCAAACGTCGTGGAGGCACTTCGATAAATTAATTTAATGTTCCATTGTTCCTTAAAGGGTTATCAGAAGCCTGCCGGTAAGTAGGTTGAAAAATGCTCAGCTTGCCAAGTTCCGTGTGCACGCAACTTAACACGTTAATCTTTTTTTTATGGTGCCAATCGGTGATTTACCTTGTTTACAATGCTGATCTTGCCAAGGCCGACTTTTGGGTCGAGTTGCCCGATGTGGTGGGAGAACCGATCGCCCGTAAGACTTTCATCTTTGCGTCTAGCGATGAACGTCTCGACGCCTTCTCCGCAGGCCACGGCCCCCGTCGGGACGAGGTTAAACTTATTCCACGGGACCCATGCCAGTCTGGATCCACCGTCCACGTTCTCGAGTACCTGGTAGCGTTCGTAGCTCTTCCTGGCGCCCAGGAAGGCCACGATACACGACTTCTGTTCCGGGCGAAGCTCACCAGATACCCACATCCCGTCGGAACTCGCCCGACACACGACCACCTCTCGCGTCGTGTCTGTGGCTGCTTCGTCCTCTAAGCCGGCGACTGCTGAAAGAAAGAGCACTGTCACAAACCAGGAACACGACACAGACATGCCTGAACGGATGGCGTCTGTCGTCAATGCAATTTCGACTCACTTGGAACATTAGACATCCCCGTGACTAAAAGACAAAATGTTTGTCGAGGCTGCTATTAAACCGCATCACATGGGTTTCTGGAGCATTTTCTTACCGAGTACGAAATTGGCGGAGAACAAAAGTTTCGCCAGGTGATATTACGTATTCCTGTTGTGGTACGGTTACATTTATCACTACTTCTATTGACAAATGAAGCAATGTACACTTTCACGTTCAGCAAATCTTCACGCTCCATTTTTTTATAGCACAGCCATCGGCTGGAACGCTGTGCTGGTAGAATTGCACCCAGTTTTTGTTACAGAATAACGTGCATCGTTTGAACTGATAAGAATTGTGTGCATAGATAAGCGCAAGGCAAAACTAAACCAACAACGGGAGCACCTTGCAACACCTCGTGAGCGCCAACCACGGAGTTTGGCGGCAAAGTCCCGCTCTCTCCTGCCACCCACTGCAGGGTGCTGGAGGTGACCAGTTGCTTGTACTCGGATCGAATGTGAACGCCGTTGTCTGCCAGGGTCACTGCCAGCAGGAGTAGGAACACCGCCGGTCGTCTGTGCCACACCATGGTGCGATCTGCAAAACAGTTGAATTTGCTATGAAATGTGGAGTCGTTGATGATGTCGGGTTTATGTTACTCGTTACGAAGCCTGAAGCCAATGCAGATGCCTCGTGACAATTGGAATGACAAGCTGCAGGGAAAATGTGAGCCAATGGCTGGCGCCTGACTTTTCCATTGCCCTGTAATCTTACTCTGCGACTTACTTTCCTGAGCGGATAAGCTTCCTAAGCCCGATAGAGCTCCTCCACTAATTGGACAAAACCTCGGGTTCGTCTGCTTCTTTTGTTGGAGCCTTCGTTGTCAGGGATCCGTTGCTATCTTGCCCAGGTTCGAATCCAAGGCGTGGCAGTCGCCACTTACGAACTGAGATTTTTCGGCAAAGGGTATTTAAGGGATGAGTGAAATTAAGGATGAATTGCGGTTAAACGGTCCTGTGAGCATTACCTAATTTATTTTGACGGTACTCCAGTTCAAACTCTTTGCGCTGATCGGCATGCGACTCGTCAGGAACAGCTCACGCGCTGAGGAGGAAATCTTCTGCGGTCGTAGACATTCACCGTCACTGCCGACTTTGTTCGTGTGAAGAGGCAGAAAAATGGAATAGAACAGGGGCCCAACCCGAATGTGATTAAAAGGAAGAGCTGTTGATTCCGTTGTTATAATAAGTGACGCATGATATCCGAACCAGTGTATCGGAATTACTCGCGTTAACCAACGCTAGTGACCTGCATTAAAATTGTTGAATAAAAATTTCCTTGGATATTATCCATCGTCTAATAAATATAAAACCTAAAACGACGTTTCGGAAATGGGACTCTATCTCCGGAGATAGGGATTAGCTCTATCTAGTGGGCCCAACTGTGTAGGAACCTGAAGACGGAGATAGAGTCCCATCTCCGAAACGTCGTTTTACGTTTTATATTTACTAGACGATGGATAATATCCAAGGAAATTTTTATTCAATTGACTCTTCACCATCGTCAAGAAGTTTTAGATTTGATTAAAATTGTTCCCCATGCAAAAGCGAGCACCAGTGGTTGCAGGATTTGGAACCTTTGACAATAGTTTCCACAATTTCGAGGCTTCGTTAAGTAACAGAGCTGGGCCCTCGCTTATGACAGCATTTCACACCTGGTGTTTTTGTAAGTTCGTCTTGCAGGCCACATGCTCCTCAGAACTTCTTGGTCCCAACTGCAGTTGCTGGGCAGATATGTGATGAAAAACAAAACAGAATTCCAGTAGACCTTGTACCGGGCAATTGTAACAAGTTATACTGCGTGGTTGTTATGTCGTGCGACTATTAGTTGTCTGCGCCTGCGCGGCACACGTGTCGTTCATCGTTTATATAAGCGATGACGCGAACAAATCTCGACCGCCCGCATCGAAACACAAGTCCTGTCCCAGTTCTGTATCGCCGACCTTTTCGCCTCTGCTGTTACGAAATGACGGAAGACAGCACTCGCCGCGCAGCTAAACCGAGGCCCTCGAAGTCTTCTTTCTCGCCAAGAGCTCTTCGTGTTTTATGACCTCGTGCCAATCTCCACGTTTTCGCTCTCGATTCTCGTCAGTTCTTGCAGCCACCGCCAAGACGAAGGGTCGTGCCGTTTCTGAACAGAATAACCCCATCCTGAAGATGTACGCTTCGCTTGTTTGTCAAGACACTTCAATTGACGTGGATCAGATTCAAAGGAGAACACCTGGGTTTTTGATACGCAGAGAAACACTCTCAAACCTTTTCGAAATTTTGACATTCTAGTTTCAAAACCCATACTAAGATTATTAATAAGCGTGTTGATTTCAAAATTGAAATGCTTCACGCAAAGTTTTTGCTAATATTAATCTGCGGTGAATTATTCATACCCGAGTTGCATATCACGTACGCGTGTTTGTTAATTGCGAGAATGTGATGACGCAGCGAAGTTGTTTGGAAAATAATTCCTCGAGTGTTCAAGTATTTAAAAATAAATGGGAAGAGTTCCACCGGCCCCGTCACTTCAGGCGTCCGGTTTTACATTCCAAGAACTCGACAGCCGTCATTGTCATGCCCTGCCCATGTTTACTTTGAAGTGGACCGCATTTCCTTCCCGCCTCGTCTACAGAAACTTGTTCCAACATCGGTCATGTTGGCTTACGCGAAGCCGCGCTAGAAATTTCTTTCAGTGATTCCGATTTGGAGCCATTTATCCGGTTCCTTTCACGAAGCCAGTGACTAACCGCCTGAGCTACGGCCCCGAGAATATTTCAGCCTCGTGGACGTGTAACTTCCTTACCAAGATGCACTTTGCGCTTGCAAAGTGCTCCTGATAACAAGCCAAATGCCGTTCGAAGCATTTTACAGGAAACCATATTCGTTTCACCTGTGCAAGGATCTCGTTGTCCTCGTGGAAGCAGATACAGTGGGATCCGCGGTGCAGTCTGTCCCTCTCCTGTATCCATGGCAACCCCCCATGCGCGGCTCAGAGGCAGAAAACACGTGTCTGCTCTGCCTTAAAAGTCTTCGGGATACTCAGGGGATACACCCCGTTCGTCGCAATTATTCAGAAAGGGGGCAACGCGACCTCTTGTAATGTAGTCGGGGCGAATCTGTGCGCTCGAGAGGCGTTATCATGGGCCCCGCAAGGTGGTAATTAGGGTCAATGCTTTCCGTTTCGGTTGTTTGGACGGCGCCCGGGGGAGGCTGTACCTGCAGCCCAGCCGTTTACTTTCACTGCCCAACATCACGAGCGTTGGATGACGGGCAGATATCAAAAGCCAGTATTTCTGCAGCTTACATGCTTAGTCACGTGACAGTGAATAAATACCTGAAGGCTGTTGTTAGCAAGATTCCAGTCAGAACCAGCCACGTTTCTCTGCAACGCCGTTCTCCACATTCATTCTACACTCCCCCTCCCCCCCAGGTGCGTCGGATTGGAGTTCTGGTCCAGCGGCAGGGCCGACTAAACCTTCTGCTTCGAGCCCCACCTCGCAATTAACTTCGGAAAATGAATACTGCAAAATCACATTGTCAGTTTATATGATGACACTAAACGTACGTTGTCACTCTGCACCAGGGGTCTCAACGTACGGTCCGCGGGTCCGATGTGGCCGAGGGCACCTCTTCGTGCCTTCTCACGCGAGAGAAAGGGCGAAGGGTCTGTTACGCCGCTTCCACTCTTGGAAGGAACAGTCGGCAGCCAACGTAGGTACGTTCCTTGGAACACAATTTACCCGATACGATAAGCACCAATTCTCTATTTCTACTCCCATCCGGAAGAATGAGAGAGAGGCAATATGGCGTCTCCGTTCTTCCGATTGATCTACGCCCTTAATTTTACTGTTTGGCTAATGAATTAGTGGTTCAATGAATCTTCCTTTTTCCCCGTAGTTCACTCGATACTCGTCGTACATCGCCAGACTGTGATTTGCTCGACCCCCCCCCCCAAAAAAAAAAAAGGTGCAGGGCACGTGATGTTACTAAAGAAATATCAGCTTTAAATGAAGAAAGTCCATTGAAAAGTCGTTCCTAAGAGCCTGATGGTTTCATTACCGCGTTCCCCAAAAGGTGCAGCCTCCTCTTTCCTTAATAAATATTCATCTTCAACTGGAAGTTGTCGTACGTCTCGCTGCACACAAAAGAGAGCAGAGCAAATCTGTTCGTGTTGTGAGTGTAACCGCGTTCAAATCAGGCAGTGACAGTTAACCGTCAGTTTTGATTTAGAGCGGTTCAGCCAGGAGGACCCTACCCCGAGGTAGCAAGAAGCTCTGACGCTGTCCTCTCCGATGCTCCGACCTTTTCTTTCCAACTGGGGGGGGGCTTTTGTTTTTTTGTTCAGGGGGACTGCTGTCCCTTCAATACTTCCATTTCCTTTATATCCGAAGGTCGACCGGCTTTGAAATCCGACGGTTACAGCTTGGATACAGCCGTTTTTGCTTCGGGATTATTTATAAATCGATTCTCTTTTTTTAAATTCATTTTATGGTAGTCTTAGCTTCGTTTATTGCGAATTCGCCATTTCTACAGCAGTCCCAGTAACTCCGCCGCTGGGCTCTCGGGTTCGACTCCTGTCTGGTCTTCAGTATGGACGTGTTCGATGACCGGATGCATGGAACTGCGGTATATACCAGCGACTTACCTTTCGCCCCGGTCAACAGTGCGGTGTTACTTGGGCAGACCTCGCTGGTTATCGATGCCTGTGCCACGCACTGAATCAGCAGCTCCTCCACTTAAAGCAGACGTTGCAGAAATACCTCCCGTTGTTTTTTACGTGCCGATGGCTTCGAATGTTGCTGAAATGGCGTTCACAACAGTGGCGTCTCGTTCTGCCAGAAGAGGAGGGATTATTCTGGATTACGTTCCCATTTTGCTTTCAATGTTGACACACCTACGCCACTGCAGTTTGGGGATTGCAGTAATTATTTGATGTCTGTCAGCAGTCGAAGGTACGGGGTTCAAACCTCGGGCGGAGACAGGCTATCTTGCAGACTGGAGGGGGAGTCAATTGTACTGCTCGAGACTCGTATCTTTGCCGTCGCTTTACTTCCGGGCTACTTTCACCTGTCACAACAGTGCCCCCCCGCCCGCGGCGGGCGAGAGACTTGGGTTCAAACGCCCGCGTGCTGTAACCTAGCAGCTGCTTATCACCGTCACGCACTGCCCATGTATTGATCCGCGTGAATTGTTTTGGGAACTGACTGGCGTTGTGTACAAGTTGCTCTCCTGAGCCGTGCGCTCACAAAAGGGGCACCCCACGGTTTCTTCTTTTTCTGAAGCTGTTAATGAGTTGGAACCCACGGCCGTGCTTGTGCGTGTCCTGAAAACAAAGTTCTTTCACCAATCTTAAACCCTCTCTGTTTTCATGGGGGCGAATATCTGCGCGGTTTTTGTTTGTTTTTCCACCCTCCTCCGATGGGTTTCTGGATGATAAACTCGCTGAACGTGCAGAAGTGGGACTGGGGCAGGGATAGGAGGTGTCCCATCATCTAATTGCCAACAACACACGCGCTCCAGCTGACCTATATTTACAATCGTACACAGAGGACGTTCGAGTGAAAATAATAAATGCAGGGGGAGGGGGGGGGCATGGAATGTGAGCTCAAATCTCGTGAGATGACGTGATGTCAACAGGTAATGTTAGTGTAAAATTATGACGAGCAGGCAACGGTCCAAATGAACTGGAATTTGGTTGCAGATCCACTGTCGACCCCACATGCTATAGTGGCTCGGGAAATCTTCCTCTGAAACTAAGGACGAAACGTTTTCCATGCCAGGGGAATGAATACCCCACGTCAAAATGTTTCTGTTGATGGACTTGTGGGTGGAAACGCCAGCCGTGTGGTCCAGATACACGTCACTACAGCAACAACAAAATATCTACATACTTCTTCACCGTCTGTTGATTTTAAAACTTCTTTAAACTCATTATTCTGTAAAGAAACAATTTACGGGGTGGGGGGTGTATTCAGACACGCAGACACTTAATGCCCTTGTATGCGTGCTTCTACTGAGAAGATCCATAAAAAACAGATTTATTGAGTAGACTGTAGTTTCACGGACACCCTGTTATTTTAGCAAATTAGTTGTAATTTACCAGACATTCTGACCTGCCAACCGCTCCTCGACGACAGGGAACGAGGCGCAGAGTCTGGCTGTAGTTCCAGACTGGAACCCGGTTATTCAAAATTGCTCCGAAGGAATGTCATTCATTATATTACAGAAACTACGCTTCTGTTGTGCCGCGTTTATTCGACAGGCCCAAACAAATTTACAGCCAGCCAGTCGGCTGTGTAAACCATTCCTCTCGCCTTCACACACGGTGCGCTTTAGAAATGCCCCTGAAGGCAGAATTCCCCGCCCCCGCCTGTAGAAAGCTCCGTTAAAGTCGATTTCCGCAGATTTTTGGTTTTCGACGTGCAGTGCCGTCAAAAAGTGATTAAGAAGCAATGCGTCGCTCTTCGGTGCGACATAACACTATAACACGTGGGCATGTTTGTTATCGATTAGGTTGGGTAGACATTCCGTTGGCATTTGACCTGCTGGTGGTGCAGGGGGAAGGCAGGCTGCTTGCAACTGCTTCGAGCACTGACGTGGATGACGGCAGACGAAGGTTAGTAGTGGTCAGCTTCACGCTCCAGCCACTTGGGCCCCAGCTCATGGCTAGCCACAATATTTACCGAGCTTTCCCGATTCGTCTGTCGCCTGTACGGAAGACGACGACATCCAACCGCGGGCCGTAGAAATGAAGAGTAGACGTGGGTCACGGAAGAAATCTCCTAGGTTTAGGGGGACTTGAACGCCGTCAAACAGCAAGTGTGCAAAAACATGACGAATATTCTGAGACTCGGTCGCTGCAACTTTCACTTAATTCAAAGACCTACAGCTCAACGCCCTCAGTAGCTTTTGTCCCGCCAGAACACTGGCTCTGTATTTTTCACCGACACCAAGTCATTATTATGATCATTAATGATTTTTTTACGAGTATATTCGTCAGTAGCCCAAGGTAATTCGTTGCGGAAGTATTGCCGAATGATTAGAACGCACAGCGATTGTAAAGCACTCATCTAAGTCAGCATGTTTTTAACGCTTCAGTTTAGACCAGTGATTCTGTCAGAGCCTCGTTTCATGTCCACGTAATCACATCGCGGGGCGATTACGAAAACCCCATTAGCCAATTTCCGTCATTTGAAAGCCTCTCTCTCTCTCTCGCTACTAGAAGTTCCCCCGTTCTCACTGAACCCACATCAGCAAAACACGTTTCGCCAAGAAAGATTCTGAAACTTTTCAGTCAGCTTCTTCAGAAGTCAGCTGACATGGATTCCGACGTTTCGCCGAAGCCCGCCACTGGACCTTTTCTCTCCCAAGTGCATGATTACCCATGCATACCGCCACGCTCACCCATCTCGTGTTTCCGTCTCTTGTATACTCCACTGCACGGCGCAGTTTTCGACGAACACCTGCTGAGTGACGCACTCCAGAGGTCAGGCTCTCGCTGGCCCATTATCCTGACGCGACAACTGTAACTTCGTCTACTGTTTCGACATCTCCCCGGTACTTCCTTTCTCATGTTTCCAGCGCCCCCACGCAATCTTCTTCTTCGAAACAAACGATGTGTTTCAAGTCTGCCATTACATCGGGCAGGAAGGACGTTCTTGCTGACTAACACAGTTGGGGCGAAATGAATGAGTTGTGGTGACCCACTGACGTCGCGAAGCAGCGACGACCAATCAATGCCGGCAGAGGTTAACATATTTCCTTACTCCTAATGAAAATTATTACATTATGTTCATGTCACCTAGAAGTTTAAAAGTGGATTCCGATTATAATCGGGGGGGGGGGGGGCTGTCACAACTTCAAGCCTCGTGCGAAATGTCTGGGACGACACGAGAAAGTTTTCTTCCCCTCGGAAATATACAACCTGGTTGGTACACTAAGATGTACTTTAGTTTACAGACACCCTGTCTCGTTTTCAGGAAATAAAGTCCAACCTGCTAGGACGAACAGTTGACAAAACACAGAGACTCGCCCCTCGTTTTCAGAGCACCTGGACGTAGTCTGTTTTTTATTATACTACACCGCAAAGTTATGTGTAGTTTGGCGTCACTTTGCCTGCCCCCGATGTACCTGCAACCTGAGAAATCATCGGTTTCCGTGCTACAGAGGCTCAAAATGCCACGATGCTTACCTTTGGTTTGTCTCGACGTTCAGGAAGAAAACACTTCACTCACTGTCACTTCGCAGAATTCACTTTTCAAAAAGAAAAGAAAAAATATATGGAACGCTGTGACCAGTATCGATTGCGTTACGGACGAAACTGCTAGCTTCTGCCCCAAGAGCTGCCAACAGACTGAGCGGAGCAGAGCAGAGCCGGTGCGTCGTGGCTGCCTCGGGAACAGGACTCTCATTTTGCTTCTCTCTCTCTCTCTCTCGCGTTGGTTCCACTCAGCGGCCAATCAGCATGACGTCATTTTCAAAGTAGGTTTCGTCCTTTCCCGCCTAACAATCCTTCTGTTATCCCCTCCTCAGGTCAGGGGGCTTGAATCGGTATACCGAATTCTGCGACGCGGCGAGTGTCATGTCGTTGGGGTGCCCTCTCCTCTTTCTTTAGGGCTCCATCGGCAGAACTGGAGGTCCGTCGACGCCGTTGGTGAATTTGAAGTGCTTAAGACGGGACCGAACATCGCGGGGCGTATTCGAGAGGTACTGTTTTGAAATCCAATGACGGAGGCTTTTTGTGATTTTCCTCAGTCCCCGCAGGCAGATGCTGGGCTAATACTTAACTTCGTCAGTATTCATTATCGATTCGAAATGTTGCTGAGCTCAAAAGGAAACTCAGCAATATTTTCAAAAGCGGCTCGTTATATAATAAATACTTAAAATTATTCTTTATCATGACTTTTTCCATCGTATGTTCTTTAAAATTACGACGTTTCGGAGGCTGGTTCTCTCTCCGTCTTCTGTTGGGTCCCTTAGATAGAGCTAATCTCTGTCACCTGAAGACGAAGACAGAACCAGCCTCCAAAACGTCGTGATTTTAAAGAACATACGATGGAAAAAGTCATGCCAAAGAATAATTTTAAGTGTAAACTACCGTCGTCAAAACCCCTTAGAATTGAATATAATAAATAGTTGACACAAAATACAGTTTTCGTCAGAATCTGCAGCTTTGCTCGTCCCGTTTTCCGTAAGGCAATGGAGGTCATGTCTTTTTTGGAACGGATGTCGTGTATCCGCAGGGTCAGTGACGCAGTACCGCGGAGAACTCATCGGTTGTCGTTCACGTCGGCGTGTGTAATGTATGAAGTTGTCTTCCTGTAATAAGTGTTTCGAGCGTTATGGTGAAGGCAGGAGCGTATGGGGCCATTTCGAAGCAGAATGAAATTATGGGCGTGGATCCTCCCTCAGTACCGAATTGCATTGGAACACTGCATTCAAATGACCTCCCAGTTGGCGTTCGTGTTATGCACGCCAAACATTTTGTAAGTTTTGAACAGAAGATGTCGATCGACAAGCGTCATCTATCACTGACGACGGCAGAGCGACGCGTCGTAAATCACGTTGCGAAAACTATTCCAGAAAATATACACTGAAGAGAAGTGGGCAGCAGGTGCGCCACAAGGAATCCGCTCTTCCTGGGGCAGACCGCGGTCGATGAAACGACCGAGTCCGTTCGACCTCTCTAGTCCGAATTCTTAATCACCGTAACAGAATGGATGAACTGACAGGAGGCTTGGAGAAGTTTGCCGTATATTATTAGGATGAACACGTCAAGGAGGGTGAGTTGGGCGAGGCATGTAGCGCGTATGTGGGGCACGAGAGATTCGTACATTTTGGTCGGAAGATCTGAAGGGAAGAAATTGAAATGCAGGCTTCTATGGGAGGATAATATTGGAATGCATCTTGGGGAAGTGTATGGCCTCGTCTGGCTCAACACGGGGACCGGTGGCGGGTTTTTTTTAACACGGTAACGAACTTTCGGGTTCCATAGGCCGCGGGGAATTTCGTTCAAGAGCTCACCTCCTCCACAGTTCGTTAGTAGATTCTGATCAATCGTAAGAAATGCGATCTGCTAATGCATGGGTGAGTGTGTGAGTTCTAATGCGCATATTACTGCCAGGATAGATTCTTCCTGTCAATAAGTATCTCCTTTGCGTGTGTCACCATGGTGATATTAAGGTCAGCTGCGTAGGATGAGAACGTGACGTCATGGCTGTTCTGACCTCTGCCACTTAAACTTACATGACATTTTTGAGAGGCTGCCAATAAGACAGTAGTGAGCATAACTTATTATCGCATGCAATGGAACGCACTTTCCCCTTGACAAATGTTTCGATTTTTTCCTTTATTCGGTGTTTGTTGGCGAAGCTGTTGAGCAGGAGGTCCCTTTGTTACTTTAAAACGTGTCCGTCTTGTTCTTCTGGGTTATGAAGGCCTGTGGACTTATGCGCTTCGGAGATGCATTGTGTCTCATCTTCAGGGCTTCGGCATTACACCCCAGACATTTTCACTGCTGTGAGAACGTCAGATCTCACGCGCTTAGTTTTGGGGGCGGTTGTAGTTTCCGGGTTTCAGCACGAGTGCGTCGTCCGCTTGGAGGAACCTCGACACTCCGGGCAGTTGCTTGGGCGAAACCGGCGTGGATAATGTCGTAACTCTGTCTTGAAATGGTAACGGAAGTGCTCCGGGTCAGTGATCCGGTAGAAAAGCGTAAAATCAGAATTCGATGGTCAGTTTAAACAGAATTCCTGTGGAGCAGCGGCACGAGTCATAATTAAACTGGCCTTCCAGGTTGTGTATAGGCCGAAAGGCAGTGAAGTCTCAAAATGTCTGTTGTCGGAGGAAAACCACGAGCGAGTGACATGTGAAAGGAACTCGATGGAATCCCGGGGAGACGTGGATCAGTCACTGCGTTTTTCAAACCCTGTCTGGAACATCGCGGATTTAATTTCGGTCTTATTGTTCCTTGTTATCATCTCGCAGTGTGACTTATAATTAGCAGGTGTTCTGTCGGCCTTCACCCCCGCTCACCTCGCGACCCCCCCCCCCCCCGGTCGCATTGAATTAGGTCGTCACGAGCCACTGATCACCAAATGTTATTGGGACGAAGTGAGCAGAGCATATAGCACGCAATGCCAAAGCTAGGGCCGCATTGACCCTTGCCTATCGCCTCGCGAAGTTTTATTTCTGTTGGTTTGACTCGCGTGCGTTCCTCCCGCCAAGTTTTATCAGGAGGACGCGCCCCGGTCCTTCGTCTGACTTTGCTGACAGCGGTAGACTCTGTCAGATATCGACATCGACGGTCTGCTTGGGGACAGAGGCACCGAGGTGAATGCTGGGCAAACAGGTCGCGGGATCGTTAATTTGAATGAAGTAGATGCTAGTTCGCGGTGTTGAAATTTCGTTTGCCGAAGCACCACGACACGATTACGAAATCAGAGCTCCGCGCATTCAGCCGCTGTTCCCCTGAAGCTGAAGATAATCCGTTTGGTGAGGGATTGAATGGATCCCAGATTCCGTCTGGACTTTAGTCGTGCAGAAAAATATTCCCAGGTATCCTCTCTGGTGCGTGCTGAGGCGGGAGCCATGAGTTCATCAACCAGTTTATCCTTTTAATGGTGAAGTGTCGTAGTTTATTTTTCAAAAGGTTAAGCAAATGTGCGACATACTTTGATGTGGTTTAAGGATTTTGAAACGAAAACCGCCCCACACTAAAAACGTCTGTCTGGTGGACAGTCTTTACCTCGTTTTCTCAAAATTCTCAGTTACCTGTCTTTGTCTTATTTGTTTCCATTTCAGTACAAGTAAGAAACTGGGTTTGTTACTTAAGCAGCAAGACCACAATCCCCCCCCCTCCCCTCTTGACATGGGGTTACATTCGTCAGACACGAGAAGAGCGAAAACCCGAAGTGGGTCCCGGGAGGAACAAGTTTTCCCCGCATACAAACTTACGTAAACGTTTCATGAATGAAGCCCACGATTTGAAACAAAGGACAAGTGAATCATAGCTGTCGTACGGGTGCTACTTTCGTTGCTCGCTGTGGAGTTGGCGGTCCTGCTGTCGTATCTTTCGTCTTGGTTTGCCGTGAAGCTGTTTAACTAGCACCAGGGCTCCTTTTTTTCCCCCGCAATAAGATCAGCGTTTCATCGTGTGCCTTTGAAACCGCCGCATTGGAGAGTGATGTTCGGGTCTGTTTACGGATTCAGCAGGTCGATGGGTTTAGAGGGCGCCTTCTCAATTGCACGGTTTCAGTGAGAACGGGGTCTGAGAAATGCTCGTGAGATTCCGAAAGGTATTCGATATTGCGCAGATGGGAGGATAATTTTAAAATGGATCTTTGGAAAATTTTACGTCCCTTCGTGAAGTGCTCAACACTGGGTCTACTCACGCAGCCACACGTCGGGCGTCGCACCCGCGAATTAATCATCCGCCGCCAAAACGTCAGGATGGTGGTTGGACCATGACGTCAGCTGTATTTAGGCTTCGGTGACGTTGCAGCGGGTTACTCCATCTGCTGCTACAAGTTTAAAGGCGTGTAGTTGTTGAGATGAGTCACTTCGGATAAGCCTGGCGGGTGGTCGAGCTCTGGCACGAGCGTATGCAAAATCAGGATAAGGAGACGTGGAAACCGGCTTGGAGCGAGCAGCGCGTACGTTACCTGCACTTCGAGTTTTGTTGGCACTTGGCACGAAGAACAGAACTATCCCTGAGAAAATTATACCTGCTCAGATGGTCAATAAATTACCCACCTTTTATGAAACCCGTGAAACCATAGTTTCAATTTGTGGTTTATGGTTTTATGCTCGCCACTGGGATCCACCCTGAAGCAGATAAATGAAATTCGCACTCACACCAAAATTTTATTTAATATCATCCTCACATCGACCCATCTCTCGAGTGACATCCTCCTTTCCGACCAAAAGTCTGTACGCCGAGGATCGAGGCTACAGATTCTCCATGCTTCTGTTCTCTGCCTAGAGAGAGAGAGAGAGAGAGAGAGAGACAATTGGACTTAGTATGACAACCGCGTCTGCGTGGTTTTTCTCAGGCTGAAATTGACCTCACCTTGCGGGCTGCTACAGGATTACCTGGAAGGATTTGGGGTTCTCACGGCGGTGAGTCCGAAGATGGCGGTCTTCTTCAGGATCAGCTGGATTTTTTTTTTTTTCTTAATTCTTGTGACTTGGAAGGGAGTTGCGTGGATCGTTACTGCCCCAGAAGATGTGGCTTGTTTTAGAAGCACGGAGTTGCAGCTATCAGGAACTTGCATCAGAAACTGGACTCGTCTGATCCAGTTTGCCGGCTCTCATGTATGCGCGTCACGCTTCTAGGGCGGTCTGAGCCAGTCTTCACTCGCAGAGAACAATTTGTCATTCATCCAGTTGAACGCGTTCTACAGGATTGCAGATTTGATTCAGACTTGAGTTCGTCTCCGAGCCTGGCGTCTCTGAGACCAACTATGGGGAAATGTTCACAAACGACAAAAGCCTTTTTTCGTGGATGTGAACATTTCATTTCCTGTCTTGTCTACTGTGTGAACTGCCCAGTTCTTTTCAACTTCCTTTCGCAACTTAATTTACAGGACGTAAAGGGTTGACTCGTTGGACCACAGATTTCCACCAGAGCAGGAGATCCAGAGAACATTGGACGAAATGATTTTATGTAGGAGCAGGTTCTGTCAGTAGCCCGAGAGTTCTGTGTCACTACGGCGAAGTTGATAGATTAACCTCACACGTAGTTCTCGAAGATTTAATTCAGCCATTTAGAGCTCTGTGGTAATTATATTTACCACCTGCTTCAACATTAATGTGTTCTGTGTCTTCGCCACGGAATATATTAATGTATTTTCGTACGGTTCTCGCTGTAAACAGCGATTATTTCCGTAAAAAGCGTTAACACGGCAAAGTGTTCTGTTTTCTTTGCGGTACGGACTGAAATCTTAAATATCTTCTTGGCTTCAAAAGAATTAATGTTGGAGTGACTGGTCTCATATTTCATGTCGTCCGCATTCAGATGCAGTGCAAATGTCAGGAGAGTTCCTTGACGCTATAAATCTAAAATACAAACATGTTGGCACTCAACCGTAGTCCCTGCGACGCGCCAGGCTGTTGAAGTGGCGTCGGAATTTCTGCCCTCTGTTCTTTATAGGTCACCAGTCTCTGACAGACCAGTTCGTGTCCAGACGACGCCACTCGATCAGAATTGCGTCTCCCGCCCTGGAAGTTGTTGTGTAGCTCGCACGGCCGATCACTGCTCGTGGCTAGTTCGGGCATGGTACCTGTTGACAACTGCAAATAATAAGTAGTGCGCTTGACTTCTCTGTTGCCTCAGAACGTAAATTACAACACACACAATCCTATAATTTTTCTAGCTGGTTTGTATGCGTGTGAAAGTTCCTTTCGTACTCCCAGGGTGTTTTGGAGCAAAGTGCTGGGGAGAATATTTGTAGCAGAAGAGACTTTGTCAGAGAAACTGAGAAATTTGTAGAATGAGGAGCTTCCCCGTTGTCACCCTTCACGAAATATCATCGGGTGCGGTGGGGAGACAGGGCAGCCCGTTCAGAACGTATGACATGAACCAGGGGTATGGTTTTCCAGTCATCTGCGGCTGCTGCTTGAAGTCGGCCGTGTTCCGACGTGCAATTCATGTCCCGGGGCAGGAATCGAACCCGCGCGGTCGGCCTGCAACAGCATTGCACGTCAAACAGGCTCTTTCCTTGTGGCATGTCATGAAACGTAGAATTGCGAGACTTCCAATGTCTCTCACTCACTACTTCCTGCTGTGCTGATGACTTCTGCACGCATCCAAAGAGGTTGTCGTGTGACAGGAACATCAAACGACTAGTTCAGATCCAGCAGAGAGAGAGAGAGAGAGAGCAGCAATCCACAGGCATCCCGGAAGTCATTGGAAAAGAAAATATCTCAATCCTCTCAGTCCGCAAGATTTCATTTATCTGGCTGCAGGTGTTTCGTCTCAGGGCTAAACAAAACAACCATAACAGGACCTGTGTCGTTAAAGGCACCTTCCAGCCAGCTTGATTAAAACTATTTTACTAAACAACTCTGGGCCTACTCCATAACGCAATTTTTTACGTTGTGATGTGAGTGATGAGTGGGGAAGTGGTCGTGGTCTATTTTAATGCGCGACTCTTGTTCTGCGGAGCATCGCTCAGTGTTTACATTTACGTAATTTATGTGGTAATTTTTATGACAGTGATGATGGTAACAGCTACTTGTCAACGACGACCACCAAAGGTAGTCTGGTAGCCGTGGACATCTACCAGACTGCACGGCACAACAACCCAGAAGACAGCAATCTTCAGACTCACCGCCTTGAAAACCTTAAATCCTACGTTATCTGTGTTGGTTGTTTTCCTCGGGTCACTGCTTTAGAATTCTTGAGTAATAATATACCACGACCACTTCCCGATACTATGTTCCGACTCGTCGATTCGACTTTTCACAATTCGTTCAAGCGTCGAGAAATTATCGATCAACCAAACAACTTCGTAGATTAACTAATAATACTCGAACCACCGGCACACAGCTCCCTTCCTCCTTTGGTGTTTATCTTCAAAATTGGACTCTTCCCTTCTGGTGTCCGACCAAACTTTTGCATGCGTTTCACGTTTCTCCATCTCGTGCTACGCGGAATCTTTGTACGTCTGTGCCGAATGGTTCTGCTTCGCTGGCTTCTCGGAAGACTGACTTGCCGAAACAGGTTTGTGAGTTTGGATGTCCGTTTCCCACCCCTCAGTAATGTCGAATGCAGACATTTTCCTTCTAAAGGGTAGCCTTGCCCCGTGCTCCCGTGGGTCTACTTACGTTTTCGCCCTTTGTACAGACGCGTCGTGTACACACACACGCGAGGGACAAGTTACGAGTATACTGTAAGCGTTCCCATGGCAACTGGTCATCATTTGTGTGATTGGGAGGACTGGAAAGGAATCCTTTCTTACGTCCCGCTCCAGACGGCGTTAAGTGCCCGGCCCGTTCTGCTTGTACTGAGCACCCGCGGCTCACCACCAAATGTTGAGTCATGAAATCGCGGAGCACGAGCTGATCTCGTAATGATTAAATATTTTGCTGACAGCACAATTTATGTTGCAGCTCCGTTACACGGTTTTCTCCGCTTTCGGGTTACTTGTTCTCTCATTGGTCCAAATCTTATCTTCAGCATCCTGTTCTCACACACCCTAAGTGGTGTTGATTACGTAACAGTCAAAATACTTTCACCTGGAAGGACAAACGTGACAACAGAAATTTCGAAACCCTCTGTGTTAATCTCGAGTGCTGTGACGTGGTTTTGATTACCTCGACGGATTTTTCTGGGCGGATTATGGACAAGCAGGATTCGTTCGCAAATTTATGTGGAATATTTTAGCGCCTTGCGGTTGCTGGAATCCATTTCATTTTATAAATTTCGCTCCGTTGATGTATGTAGACCTGGTTCCCGGCTTCGATAGAAGGTCTTTAAAATTAAGCACGGCTCTTGTTTAGGTGAGCGGTTGGAGTGTTCTGTGAGCACTGACTTCACGTATCGAAATGGACCATCTTGTCGATGTGTGCATGAGTCACACAATATTCTCAACCTATGGCACGTGTACCACTGGTACTACGCGAACTACGTAAGAAAATCGAAAGATAATTCAATTCAATTCTTTATTATTTGTGTGCTGTATCAACAGCCTGATGGCCAATTACAGATACAGCACAGAGACGAGCTCACGAACACAATGAAGACATAAAAGGTAAAACAAGCAATATATAAAATACAGTGATACATAAATAAGTTTTCCCTGAACGCATTTAATGTGTTAAATTAGAATTAGTGGTACGCCAGCGGAAAAAGGTTGAGAACTCCTGCTCTAGCGCGACCCACGTCTAATTCGATTGCGTTGACTTCTTCTGCGTGTTTCGCAACGTCCCGCCGCTATGTTCCGTGATTCCGGAGTTCCCGCTGTGTGGACAGGCCACTCGTGTCGCCCAGTCTCTTCCTGCAGCTTTGGTTTTTGTTAGCCGATTGCCACATTCGCTGTAAGTGGACCGGTGCAGCCAACACCTCACAAGCGGCCTCCTGCGTGATGTCTCCGTCTCCAGACGCTTCCTAACCGCACAGTCATCATCACCTTCTGCTCATTTCCTGTTCTCTGGTGCCACCTCGGTCGTCTCATTTATGCGTCAAATTATAAACCACTAGCCATGATTATGATTATCACCGCCGCTGAGGCGGTGATAATTTGACCACGAAAGGTCAGTTGTACAGTCATGATGAAGAGAGATGCCACCAAGAATGTTGCACAGTTGCGAAAGTATGACGTCACACGTGGAATCGGTGCCGAGCCTGAAGGCACTAACGAGGTCTCTGTGTGTGACGTCATACATTCTCCACCCCCGCCGGGACGATTTGGGCAGGCGACTCTAGGACTGCGTCGACCTTGGCCTCGATTCCAGCGAAGGATATAATTCGCTGTCATTAAGTCATCATCACGATGAGAGAGAGAGAGAGAGAGAGAGAGAGGTCTTGCAGCCCACTGCAGTCGACGGTCGAACGCAAGTTTTTCCACACGACGTGGAAATAATAGCCCACTGCTATCTGCCGCGGCAGAACACAAAGCAGACAGGACCTTCGTGTGCTGACTGCATTTGAAGACGTCTCATTCCTTGTTGGTGTAAAAACAGTTTCCTGTCCGTTTGTGTGAATTTCTGTTGCCTCGTGGATGGGGTAAGAACATGAACGAGGCGGAGACGGGTTGATCATGTCGATGAGAAATTAAAACACAGTTCTGGTCATGCGTAGGCGTGTATGGAAGGATAATATTAAAATGAATCTCAACCAGGTTGTAGATTGGATTCATGTGGCTTAGTGTGAGGTCCAGAGGCTGGCTGTTGTGAGCACCACAAAGAGGCGTCGAGTGTGAATTTCTTGAGCGACCATCAGCTCTTGAGACACGCTCGTTTTGAGGAGGTTCCAAAAGATGGCGCGTCACTGGGTCCTTTGCCGAGTTCCAGCTTCCCTGTCGTTTTTTTCTCCCCATAAAATTAACATTTCTTGCCCGGGAATTTCTTCTTTGCAATGAAGAAATTGGTCAGAATGACCGAACGTCGGCCATCTTGATAATGATTGTGCTTTCAGGGATGGAGGCGCTGGAGACGGCTATCAATTACTGGGACGACGCCCTCGCCGCGTACACCTCCGGTGGAGGTGGGCCGCTTGCCGTCACGAGCAGCGAAGAAGCAGGGTTCTGTAAGGACCTGCAGGGCCTCGTAGACTCTGCGTACAGACTGCAGGACCAATGCGAGCTGCTGTTCTTGGATCAGGTGAGCCGGACGACTGTCCCCCGGACTGTGATTATCATCCTCCCTGCTAATGCACTTGAATCTGTCCTTTTGTGCGTTACGATGGCTTTTAGTTTCTACCCATGATTCTGTCCAGAGGGATTCATAAGCTCTGAAACACCAGCAGCTAATTTACGTTTTGTGTCTGGAAAGAGAACACGTGTCTATGACCTTGTGATGCTACCTGCACGTGAACTTCCGTCTCGTTGCAGCGATCTGTGTTGTTTCGCACCGACAGCTCGACGCGTCTCCATGGAGACCCCAGCACAGCCCCCACGTCTTCTCCGGAGTCCTTCGTCTCGGCACATGACGAGGTGAGTACCGTAAAAACATTCGGGAGAAGGTTCAGATTAAATTCGGTTTGTATTTCCCGTTTCGTGCCTAAAAACGTAGAGATTAAAAAAGTACAAAATACTGATGATGGAGGAAGCAGGGACCTCTGAAACGTCGGTAAACTTCTTCCAGGCTACACGCCGCAACAACCCAGAAGACAGACATCTGCAAAGCTATAATTTTACTTCTCGTTTTGTGTGGGTGTGAAATTTTGTCTTCCGCCCCGAAGAACGAGAATAGCGGCAAACCAATGACCCTACACGCACAGTCTGACATTTGATATTGACCCTTGAGGCGCTAGTGCGCCTGATCTGTCCGTTCAGCCTCATTACACCTCTCGGAGGGCGAAAAACACCTGCTCGACTTGAAATTATCGAAATTATCCAATGACTTTAAACATCGATAGGTCGATTAGGCTTGACCATTACTCGATCACAAAACCAAATGCACACGGGTTCAGTACAGAACTAACTAGCAGTGTTTTACTGTTGTAGGTTATTGCTTGAAGAACAGTTCAAGTACACACAGTTTTTTAAAGTAAGAAATTAAAGAGCTTTTAAGCAGGATGACAGACATTTTAACAAAAAAAACTCAGTCAAGGCTCTGTGTCTCAAACTGTGCTGTTTTCGCAACAACCGGAAATGACATAGCCTGTCCTTGAGAAGGACGCCAACAGGTATAAATGTTTGTTGACTGTCAGTAATATCTGATCCCGTGCTAAGTGGTATATAGGCTACGCTAGATTGAGTCTACAGCAGATACTAGGCCTGTGTAGGCAAGCGTTAGGCATTTGAAGTTGTCTCACGTGACCTGCTCGTCCCCGAGAGACAAAAAAGACGCGATCCCAACAACACCCCGATTTTTCGCCTTCTCCTTAATAGATAGCAGCTATAAGTAATTGTCGTTTGAGATGTTGCTATTTGTTGAAATGTTTGGTTCAAGTGTTTCGGAGGAACATACTGCCTCCATCTTCGGGGTATTTTGTTTCTTATCCTCCCTCATCCTGTATTTGACCCCCCAACCTCTCTACAATATCAACTTGTTAATGCTTTGTAGGGAGGTAATTGATTATTATATTCTCAGATTCATATGAATGCCATAAACACGCTCTTTGTGTAAAATCTAGCGTTACTGAATGTTAAAGTACGTGGTACATATAGTTGCCACTTTGTATGAAAATGTGCGTCATAACAAGGAAAGAATGTTTTTTGCTGGTGCAGTGTGACCATGTCGTAACATCCTAGCAGCCAAAGAACCATAAGAAACAGGTGATGGTGTATTAAAATGTGGTTGAGAAATGATGCTGAGGAGAAACCACTTTGGAGCTTTCTGCACTGATGGTAAGCTAATAATAAATAAATTGAGTGTGAAGATGTGATGCAAGCTTCTCTGATGCTGTAATGAACTGTCAGGTTCCATAACAGCAGATAAATCTGTGAAGAGTGTGCTTTAAATTAAGAATTGATACAGCAGTGAATGATGGACATTCATCGTCAAGTCTCAAAAGTTAATGGCGTCGATGGTGACCAAGATGAGTGGAGCAAAAGACAGCCTGTGGGTTGACTGTGGAGGAACACTGTTCCAGTTTCAGTGCAATATGTTTGAACGAATGAGGTTACACGAACTGAGTCGTGTAGGGGGAAACATTCCGTCTGGCATGGCGGAGATGCCACAGCCAACATTTATTCTTTTCTCTACTTGTAATGTAACCTTCTTCAATATCCACGGCATTAAAATTGTCATCCTCTGTCACCTTTCACGAAAAAGTTTTCTGCTCTGAATGTACGGGTCGAGTTCGTAAGTGGGTGGTATGATTTGTTAACTAAAGTTTATTTGTGGCTGTTTTTAGGTGGCGGATGTTAAGGAATTTGAGGATGTTAAGGAATTTGAGGCATATCTTGGTATGTTCGCTGAACCTGACTGTCTACGTCTCTATCAGTTGGCAATGATTAAACTGGATGGAAGTGGCATTCCCTACAGGTGGGCTCCAGTAACCATTTTGCATGAATAAGCATTCCAGCATAATTTACAAATGATTCCCTGACCTCAGCGTTCATGCAAGGCAGAGAGACGTGCATTCAGACTGCACAGTAAATTTTGTTATATTTTATTAAAAACATTTTATAATAAAAGTTGATTTGAGTTTCACGCAAAATTGTACGAAACTAAAGTCAACTTGATGCACAACACAAAATATCTTCTATGAGCATTAACTAGCTTTGGGGTGTGCCGAGTGAAAACAATGCATAAGAAAGGCAGTGAATAATACTTGTACTTTGTTTCAATTTTGGGTTTAATATTGACTAATTATGAAGTTTTAAAACTTCAGTACCTGCATTCAGTTTCTCGCTCTTGCACGACAGGTGTCTGCGTACTCAGATGGTGCGGTGCCGCTCTGACATGGAGTATCTCGGCAAACTGCACTGTATCCGCCTTGCATTCCAGTACATCTTTAAAGACGGTGCTACGTGGCTGTGGTTTGCGGACACCGGACGACAGATGTTGGCCGACCTCATCATTTGTGCCGAGAAGGTATGGACTGTGTAAAATTTAATGCTGAAACTCATATCTGGATAAATGTATTCAGATAATATTTTATACTGAGAGTCCAAACAGATTTTATTACTCTCATGTCACAGAGATGTGAACCGAATTATACTGAGTTTTAGGACCCTAAGGACTTCCTGATAGCCTTTGAGGATATGCTGGAGTTCCTGCAGGATCACAGCAACTGGATCAGCATAGAGCAGGAGCTCAGCTTGAAGGGAGTCAAGGCAATGACGTTCTATGATATAGTTCTGGATTATATTCTGATGGATGCATTTGAAGACATTGAATCTCCTCCTTCCTCTGTAATGGCTGTCGTGCAGAATCGCTGGCTGTCCAGTGGGTTCAAGGAATCGGTGTGTATGTTAACTCTGAGAATTTGTCTACATTAAATGCAGATACTGTTTATTTTGCATGCAGCAGGTTTTGAGAAAGAGGCTGGGTAGTGTTCGTGGGTTTTTTGTGCAGACGGTACTTCAAGAAAATCGGAGAGTAGTCGCTTCCCATTTATAAATATTTGTCTACATTCCTCAGGATTTCTCAGTTTAGTGTTATCTTCTCTTCTCCATTTCAGTCTTTCCTATGGCCACTTTCAAAGAGGCTTCCCCACCAAAACTTGCGCGTACACGTGCTCATGACTACATTAATTCCAGGCCCTGTCAACAGCAGTGTGGTCGTTGCTGAAAGCTAAGCGACGGATGCTGAAGTTTCCAAATGGCTTCATGTCACATTTTTATGACATCTCAGAAGAGATATTGCCTTTGATGGCGTGGGGCTTCCTTGGTGATGATGAGAAACTGAAGGATGTCTGCCAGTTCTTTAAAGTATGTATGGAGCTCTGGAAGGTACAGATAGGTTCAAGATGGATGAAATATGTTTACATTTTTGTTACACCTTTTAGTTATTGTTGTCTCGCAACATTTTGTTGTTACACATAACATTAAATGCTGTTTACAGAGAATAGTTAGAAACTCTTACAGGTCTGGAACTCTGTATGTTTACGTGTGTGTGTGTGTGTTGGCAGGTAAGAAGCAACAGAAATACAAACTCTTAGAAAGATTTTCCACCATATTCAAATGTTTCTCACGATAGAAGTTTTCATTTTTATCCCAGGCGTTGGAGGGTTGTGAAAGTTATTTTACTTTCAGAGGCAGTCTTAAGCGGGCAACAGTTGAAAGTGTGATGTCTTTCACTGTTTTGACCTTCCACTCTGTCTGTGAGCTGGGGCTGATGTTTGAGCACAGTGTGTTAATTCCTATGATGTAAGACCGTACTCTTACCTATGACATACTTTTACTTCGCAGGATCAAGTAATGGCGTTCCTGTGTGATATCTTCAGTAGCCAGAAGTGTCATTTTACTAGTGTGGAAGAACTTGCACAGGACTTACTAAACCATCTTAAGTTAAGAGCAGAAGCAGTGAGTCAAAAAGTGTCAATTCCGAGTAATGTTAACGTGCATGTTTGAATGTTGTTATGGATGCACTAGTATCATGTAGATATTATAAATGCTTGACTGAAAATGTCATTTATTACTTAGCAAGCACAATACAAAATCATTTTTAGAACTATTTTAAAGGTACTCTAAACACTTAACAAAAGAAGACCTTTTACCGATAGTTGCAGTTAAGAGTTGTTATTATTTTCTTTATCATTCTTTTCAGGAAGTGAAAGTGAAATTTAATTTTTGTTGGTGGAGGTTATAGAATTGTTGGGATGTGTGCAACTTCTGTGTGGTTTTATCATCACATTGTTGAAATGAAAATGTTATAGTGTGAACAAGACTACTGGATACACTTTTTGTAAATGGATGAAGAAACAATTTATCATTCCGTTGCATTAAAGCTGAATGATACAATAAAGTGAATGCAACATACTCTGTGAACAGAATATGTCACATTTTATAGAACTGCAGCTCATTGTATACATACGTGTTTTTGTGAGGTTCAGTTCACATGTGAAATAATGTCCAAGAGTGTGGAAAAATAATGGCAAAGTGTGATGTATTCATTATTCTAACAGGGTAAAATTGTTTGGAACATAAGTTTAAATTCACTGGCTTCCTCTCGTCATAATTTGTAATCCGTAATATCCTCACTTTATTTGTGTTGTGAATAATTACATTTAGGGCGGGGGGGGGGGGGGGGAATTAGTGCTTATTCATGAAAATGCATTTTGAGTGATTCCACGAACAAATTTGCAACTGAATGGAGATGTGGATTGACCCTTACGAATATTGAATCACCATGGATTATGTTGGCTAACTTGGGAGTTTTTCGTATGTTGGTATTTCACGATGCTCAATTGTCTGTTCTACATCAAATGCATAACCTTGTTGCTGCTGTTGGTGTTATCTGTGTGTTGGAGTATGGCGAGTTCATCAAGGTTGGTGTTATTGTCATAAATATATAATTTGCGAACATTGTTTTTACCCATATAATATCTTGACTTATAAAATGTTGTTTTTTAAAGTTAGTTATTCATATATGATTGGCGTCTAGGTCTCCTTTTTTCTGGATATATGTTTCAATTTGTGCGCTTGTTTTAGGTTTGACACCAATACAATATGCTGCAGTGCTCATCCAGATGCACCTTTGATTGAAGATTATCGTGCTGGTGATCAGATATGCTCAGAATGTGGTCTTGTAGTTGGTGATAGGTTAGTAAAATTTATCCTATCAAACTGCAGCACTATTTCAGGCTATAGACAATAACATTGTGGAACTGTTTTCAGAGTAATTGACGTGGGTTCAGAGTGGCGAACATTCAGCAATGAAAAGGCAGGTGCCGACCCATCTCGAGTTGGTGGACCAGAAAATCCATTGCTTAATGGTTCTGATCTTTCAACAATGATTGGACCTGGACGTGGAGATGCCTCCTTTGATGGTTTTGGTGTCTCAAAATATCAAAACCGAAGAACTGTAAGTAATAACCACTCTACCATGTATCATTGGTGTGGTGCTGGTCATGTGCAGTGTTTGAGTGGAAAATACACTATCGATAGTAGCTGCTTAATATATATAAAATATTTGTAATGTGAAACGTGACTAATTTTAGCAAATGAGTTCTACATGATTGTTCCACTGGGTGATTATGAATTTGTAAACCAAGGAACATGTTTTGACGTAAATACGTCTATACGGAAGGGTCATTCGGCAAAAAATTCAAAGGAAAACGTGTAAGATCCATATCAACAATGTGTAAATATGGACCGACAAGAATGATATTTACGTC
This sequence comes from Zootermopsis nevadensis, assembly GCF_977971745.1. Lineage (NCBI taxonomy): Eukaryota > Metazoa > Arthropoda > Insecta > Blattodea > Termopsidae > Zootermopsis > Zootermopsis nevadensis. The sequence goes on along the minus strand of NW_028259153.1, from coordinate 20,609,168 downwards.
AGATTCTCCAGAACCCTGGTTTCACTATCAACTTTTGTTTTATTTTTTGTTTATATTATTCATTTTCATACTAGTTGTTGGCTGATTATTAGTTTCAAATTTTATGAAGTTTGTTTTCTCAGAGTTTAAAAATAAGGTTATTGGACATCAGTCATTTGTTCCTGACTGTAAAGGTATGATTTGACAGTTCCATAAAATGGGTTCTGGTTTGTCAAGGCAATGATGATAGAGACAGTAAGTACCTCAGGAACATCGGTTGTTTTCTGAGAGAGTACGCAGATCAATTTCGTGGAAAAGTCATCTTCACAATCACTGCCATGAGAACCTGAAATCTCACTTCGTTCTCATAATGTCTCCTTTTCTAGATGAGTAGTTCAGATAGAGCGTTAATCAATGCATTCCGAGAAATTACCAGCATGGCTGATCGCATAAATTTGCCAAAGACCATCGTGGATCGTGCTAACAACCTTTTTAAGCAAGTACACGATGGGAAGAATCTGAAGGGCCGAGCCAATGATGCCATCGCGTCGGCCTGCCTTTACATCGCGTGCCGCCAGGAAGGTGTTCCACGTACTTTTAAGGTAATTCCTTGATTTATATATTCTTATCCAAGACACTGTCCGTACTGCAGTTGGAAAATTATGTAACATTATTAAAATATACAAATGGTGGGTGTCCCCCAGTTGCATGATTTTTATTGGTTGAAATGCTGACACCTGGCATGATAACCATAAACCTGTATTTGCCAGAATGTTGTAACACATTTTGTTTGGTCTTATTCCTCGTGCTACAAATTATATTTGCTGCGCCTTGTGTATGCTGACAGATAAATTGTTCCTACTGTTGTGTTTAACAGGAAATTTGTGCTGTCAGTAAAATCAGCAAGAAGGAAATTGGACGCTGTTTCAAGTTGATACTGAAAGCTCTTGAAACCAGTGTGGACCTTATCACAACAGGAGACTTTATGTCACGTTTCTGTTCTAACCTTGGTAATGACCCAGCTCATGTTCTTAATTTAATTAAAATTAAGGCAACATAACTGTGAGCCCTCCACAGTTCCTTACTCGTGCATTTTGGTCATTCAGTTCAGTTTACATGTATCTTATTAATTCTGTCAAATAAATTTGACAATTTTCTGTAACACCTTACAAGCCCCGTACATTTTTTTGAATGATCTGTAAGGTATTTTTTACCTGAGGCTGTTTTCTTCACATGCTCTTCAATTAATCTTGCACATTCTTACCATTCATGCTATGTAATTGAGGAAGCATTGTTAAATAATCCAACAATCAATAAAGCATCCCGTTTGTAAAAGAAATTTGTGTATTTTAAGATTACGTCGTTCTGTTTCGCACAGTACGAACTTTTGTAGGTAATCCTTTGAAACTTAGAGATATAGGCCACACTGTAAGTGCTTACTGGTAATTTTTATTTATTACAGTTAGCAGGTTCTTGCATCTGTGTTTTACTTTCATGCAGGACTTCCCAACATGGTTCAGCGTGCAGCTACGCATATTGCCCGAAAAGCAGTGGAACTTGACATTGTGCCTGGACGTTCGCCCATTTCAGTTGCTGCAGCTGCAATCTACATGGCTTCACAGGTTTGCATTTGGCACCCCGAGTGCCATCTTCATGTGGTCAAATTGCTACCCCAGTATTCCATCTGAAAAATCATGTTCTTCTTCATCATTCGTTCATAACACTTGTTGAAACAGTGAAACACCATATTGTGTTTGTTGGAAATTTTTTGTCTCTGTTGAAAGTTTACTGTGAATTTAGATAAAAAAAAGATGCCATTAAATAATTTGTGATCTGTCATCACCATGGGCAATTTTTCTTTGTATGTTGTGTAGTGTCTGGATAACAAATACCAAAGTTTTTATTTCACATAGAAAAAGGATGTGTTGAGACTAGAATGGAAAACAAATTGGCCTGTGCTACACGTGGCAGCCGTGGTGAAATACTACCACTATTTAATGGATTTGTAATACATGTGGAAGTTTTGGTAAAGTCATTTTTAGAGTAAACATCTGCTGTGTAAAGTGATCGTCCTCAGTTGTTATACCCGAAGAAATATGAAACCTGTCGTGTATCATGTGTGTCAAAGGGGAGACGACGATTAACGTTGCTTTGCTTTTACAAAGTTTATGTGGTTGTTGTACCTTCTGTTAAGATGATAACTTGCTCCCACGCTTTTGAATTGCAGGCTTCTGAAGACAAACGCAGCCAGAAGGAAATCGGCGATATCGCTGGCGTGGCTGACGTGACAATTCGCCAATCCTATAAGCTGATGTATCCTCATGCTGCAAAGCTTTTTCCAGAAGACTTCAAATTTGCAACTCCTATTGATCAACTGCCGCAGATGTAAAGCAAAGAGATGCAAGTTCGTGCACTTGAGATGTGATTGCAAGGAAGGGCAATTACATTGGCTGGTTTTTGTTAGGATGCAAAAGTGTAATGTAAGAGAAAGGTGTATTGTTAATTTTTTGTGTGGATGTAATTTCATAGAAATGGTCAGACACTGCTCTTCTGGCTGTAATACCTGAGCGAGACGTAATATAGGATATTCTTAATTATACGGGATCTGACGTGCAGAGTGAATTTACTGACCTATGTGGACCTTTATATATACACAGTGTGACCACAAAGTTCCTTTGGGGTTTTGAAAAATTGTGGCGCGCAAACAAATTGAGCTAGTCACATGCGGTTTGCGGCAGATTACAGTGAAACTCTGGACGTTTTTTACTGACCTCAGACCTCGATGTGGGCTCCCTTGGTAGCATGGAGAACGTCCAGACGATATTCGAGCTCTTGCCGTGTTCTGTGGAGCATGTCCGCTGGAATAGCCGAGATCGCATTCCTGATATGGGTGTTCAGGTCAAGTCTGTTAACTGGTGTTCGGAACACATTGCTCTTGACATAACCCCACAGGAAAAAATCCAGTGGTATGTCTGGTGAACGTGAAGGCCAAGGCATTGGACCATCTCTGCCGATCCATTTTCCTGGAAACGTCCTGTCTAGGTACGCGCGTACCTGCAGACCCCCAATGAGGTGGAGTACCATCATCCAGATTTTCATTGTAATCTGCCGCAAACCGCATGTGGCTAGCTCAATTTGTTTGCGCGCCACAATTTTTCAAAACCCCGAAGGGACTTTGTGGACACATTGAACTAGCATAACGGTGCATAGAGTATGTTAAACAGCTGGTGTTCTTACCACAGATGACCAGTACCATTGTCTTTTTGTTGCACTGTATTAAAGGAGGGAGTTATTAGCATTCTTCTTCAATGCCTCTACATGTTTTGAGCAGTTTAATTTAATTTCCACTGGAAGACATTCCTGCAGTAGAAAGTTAGAAGGCAACTAACTCGTGGGTGTAGAAAGATTTTTTCTAATGGACTAAATCATAATTTGACACAGTGTGTTGTTAACTCTGATAAATGGTTGCCTTTTATTGTATTGATTTGGAAGTTATTTATTTTGTTAAATGCATGTTCACATGTAACAGTACATCATTTATGTGTGGCTTTGTATCTCAGTTGATGCTGACCTGTTGAGTTTATTAATGGTTCATGCAAATGTTCACGTTTTCCCAGTCTTTGTATCTGTTACATGTTTTTCGAATTCAAAATTTATTAATTTATGAATTAGCATGGGCTTTTTAATTTGTCAGATGGAAATAAAAATAAATAATAATAAAGCACATATATGTACCTTTGGCACCTTAACACATGACTAGAAATGCCAGGGCATATATATCTCTACATGAAAGAGGTAACAACCCTTCATTCCAGATGTGGTTGTGACACGATTATAATGGATAGTGAACATAGTATGGTGTTTCTCCAAGTCTGAAGATTTTTGACGTAAATACGTCTATATGGAAGGGTCATTCGGCAAAAAAGTGAAACGAAAACGTGTAAGATCCATATCAACAATGTGTAAATATGGACCGACAACTGTGGTCAGCTTACGTGCATTGTTATGTTACCTAATGATTATACATTACTGCCGCCAACAATCCGCCGTCATTATTGCGGAAATAGCTGAGATGTGAATCGGTTGTAGAAGAAGTGCGTCGTGGAGTAGATAATTTTGTGCTGGTAAAAACGTTTTAGAATATCACAAGTATTTATCTTATATAAGAATTATTTCATTACATTACTTCTTTTTCTTTTTTCCCCTGCTTGTCACGGTGTCGAATTAAAGCCTTTAAATACTACAGTACACGCCTTTTACTTTGTTCCGGGCCAACTGTTTAATGATAAGCCTCTTCCTTCAGGAGAAAACCGAAGGTGACGGGTTCTTCAAGTAAGTGCCATCTCTCTGTCTCTCATACAGTACAGGAATAATAAATGTACTCTCATACAATGAAGAGTGGATATACATATATAAAAATATAGTCATATTTCTGTGGAAATACCAAAGAGATTGCACCAGTGGTTTGAATATGTCTCAGAATGAAACAGATACTTGGCAATGCCAAGGGAGTAAATGTGATCAGTTATATAACTAGAGTAAAAAGTTGTACGTAGAAACAAAAATAAAAATGTGATACAAATTAAAATCGATGTTCATAATTGTGAACAGATGGGGATATCAAAATGAATACAGGGTGTGCCATAGGTTTTCCTGTCTTGTGTTGTAATTGTAGTGAAACTGTTGATACCAGCAAGACGTATCTCATGGTTCCTGCACTGCATACATACCATACTAGCTGATCTCATTTTCTTAAGGTACCTTCATTTTGTCAATTTAAAAATAAATGCAGTAACGTAATAACAGAACTTTCGTGTTGGCTGGTGAATTATTTTCAATTTTCATCCAGTAACTTTTTACAGCTAACAGTGTAACTGATGTCACCAGAATGGGCAACAGTGGGCTAAACGCATGTCACATATGAAGCCAAGGTGTATCTGTGAGGGAATAGTTTTCTGAAGAGTAACATAAAGATGTCTGTGACTAGTCTTTGCATGCAAACTGCTGGAAGAGATTCACATTCAAATGGAAAGTACTTGGCCAGTCTGAGATCCTGTGAAGTCACTGTAAGGTAAGTTTCCACACATCATTTTTGCATATTCAGATACTTCAGGAAAGCAACGTGAACTGGGGTTTTAGTGTATGAATTAAGAAATACAGAAGTTGAATAAAATATTGCATGTAGTAAGCCATATATTTAACTCGTAAAAAATATTACAAATTTATCTATTTGACACTTGGTACCCAGGTCTCCATCTCTTGAATCAGATATATTTGCATGTTTCAGTAACGATCATGAATTCTCTGTCTCCTTGAACCTGCAATGAAGTAGAATTTTCCATTAACATTGTCTTAACAATGATTGAAGACTAAAATTACTTAGAATAAATCTCTAACCTTTGTCACCAGAATTTCTCTGCTGTAATATTGGCTCACTTTGATGTGCTTGCTCACCTGTTTAACATACATGCTAGTGTTTTAGGGTATTTCTGTTGTTTTCTGATGTTCCCAAGAGAAATATAATACAAAAAGTTTCTTACTGGAAATGACTTAGCTGCATATCAAAATAAACTGAAAAAAGGCAGCCCATGATAGGATAGAAGCTAGGCATATACTTACCCGCATTTTGTGCATGTGTAAAAGACTGTTTGTCCTTCATCAGCAGATCGTAGTTGCAAAGTAGCATATGACATTTTGTCATTCCTACAATTCGGACACTTTCTTTCTACTACACACCCATCTTCACCGTCTGCTTTTTTTTCCAAACCACTATACACATCAGGAGTATTAAAGTGGATGACATAATGGTATTCCAAACCTGAAAACACTAAGAACAATAATATTTTTGTTAACAGGTTGTTGCCCTGAATTTTTCAGAGAATGTGTACAATGGCAAATTTCTTGGCATGTTTTTATAAACCTGTTAGTTTTGATGTAGTGGACATAACATTTAATTTTATTCAGTCATTTTGATTTTAGTTTATGGATAACTTTAATGGTCCAATTTGGGGTACTTCAGTACTCTTGGTAGAATACGTAATTTGAAATTATAGCATTCTTGGGTTACAGCTGGACTGGAACGAAACCTGACCCTCGAAACTAGGTACACGTTCCTAAATCATACATTCATATAATATTAATTTCTTTACCTTCCGGACCAAACGTCTGTTTACAATTATAACATTTAACATCGCCCTTGGAGCTTAATCTTGGCAAAATTGTACCACACTGCGGACAAAAACCCGGTTCACTACTCAACATCTTCGCCATACTTGATATCACAAGTGGCAATGGAACAACTATAGTTACGGTTATGACAGGTTTGTATAGTGCAAAATTCGGTTTCTAAGTATGTAATGTTATGAAAAGTGTGAATTTGTAATTGTAAGTAATGAAGATGGTCACCCTGAATATCAAGTATTTCGTAGTCAACGTAGGTTGGTACGTCTGCATTTCATGGCTGGTTGAAAAAGTGTTTCTTATTCTAAGGAACGATATTATGATTATAATATTGCTACATTTAAACATGGTTTGGTTTTGAAATTGCTTAAATGTGTAAAATGGTTATTATTGTGGTGGTGAACCTCCAAGATAGAAATCTGAAGATTGAGTTGCACTTTTAAAATGAGTTTCATTGAGGTATCCTGTTTTAAACGTCACTATTTTGGGGGTACACAACTATTCCTAGTGTAATTTAAGCATTTGATAATTTTGTTAATGATTTACTTTTGCACAATTTTACAGCCACTGAAAAAACCAGTTACACTACCAGAACCAATTCCAGAAAATATGATTGAGGATCGACGGCTGTGGATAGGAAATTTGGATCCTCGAGTTTCCGAGTAAGTACCAAAGTGGTTCGTAGTCGATGCCAGTGGTTAACCCAGAAAAGGGTGAACTATAGTGTTGCTGCTACAAAACGCATTGTTCCATCCCATTTTGCGTGCTCTACTAAGATAGTTCTTCTCCAAGTGACATCTCTGTTCTAGGTTTATTAGTTACAAATTAAAACAAATTTAGAGATAGGTTACATTTTGCTAGGTCTTATAACTGTAAACAAATACCCAGACCTGTCCAAATGATCAAGGTATTTTATTAATTTGATGAATTACCTGCGAAGTCTGAATGTAACAGAGTCTTCTGTGGAACGTTAACTATTACTTTATTGTGCTAAATTTCTGGTGCAGTATTTAAATACTATAGAGAAGTAACCTGTGTATTATAGTATTTGTGACTAATACAGAAAATTAATCTTTGTATTTGTTCTGCGTTTTCTTTACTGGTACCACCTCCTAAAACTTGTGCAAAAGCATGGCACCATTGACAAATTCGACCTGCTCTTTCACCGCTCTGGACCTTCAGCAGGGCAACCACGAGGCTATGCTTTCGTAACTTATTCAACTAAAGTTGATGCAAGGAAGGCAAAAGATGTTCTTAATGGAATGGTGATGGGACACAAGAGGATGGTTGTGAGATGGGCAAATAGTGTTAGCAAGGTATTTGTTATTTAATATTGAATTGAAGCATTAGTTAAGGTTAAAATACATGTTACCTGTGTGTATCATAGAATTCATGCTGGTGACACCATGCAAGCTGTATCGTGCATCTTGCAGTGCATATTACATCCCTGAATATATGAAAATGTTTCACATTGTTTTCCAAGTGGTTTCACTTCAGGTTCATTTGCAAAATTGCAGCATAAATAAAATTAAACTGTCATTGTAAGGAATATATTCATTGATAATAGAGGGAATGGTTTGCCATTTGTTGTTCTTTACTTTTCAGGAAGAATTGGTTAAGCCAAAACCTGAGCTGATAATACCTGCATTGGCTGGGGCAAAAACTGAGAAGAAAGTCAGGTAAATATCCATTTCACAGATTTCTGGGTAAGATTTCAGTTTTTCATGGCAAGAAGTTTGAAGATGACTTGTCTTCTGGGGTGTTGCGTCATGTAATCACTGAGTTATTGCTTCAAAATCATAAGGATGCACATTTCTGCAGGTAGAGGAAACATGGTTGTCGCAAAACATCTGTTGTTAGGAATATATTTTGCTGTCTTGTGAATACCATAAAATGCAATTCTCAGTTTCAGTGAAATTAATATTTAGCTCAAAGTTGTGTAGGTTCTTACACAGTAGCATTTGTACATTTTGTTTTTTAGCCGACAGACCACAATCCAAGCTATTGAAGCAAAATTAAAGATGATGGAGCACAGTTCAGTTAATGACTTTGAAGTGAACAATGCTCCATCAGGAAGCTTGTTTACTCCTGTCATCCAGGCTTCAGCAACAAGGTACCGATCAAGAGGAAGGTATGATTCTAGACCATACAAGAGGCCATCGAATCTTCGAAGATGATCCTTCATTTGTAAGACATTTATTTAAATTTATTTCATACATTAAATTCTGGCTTTCAAAACTAAAATTATCATAATTTTTTTTTACATATTTACACTAAAAGAAACCATTGTATTACATGTTTATAATAGTGTTTATGTTTAAAATTATTAAATGCATTCATTTAACAGCTGTGTATTGAATATTAAGAATTTATGGTTACCATTTCCTGGATTTTAAGGTTTCCCTGCCCATAACAAAATCCCCTACAGCAAGACTTGTCATGGTCAGAATGTATGTGCTTTTAATATGAAGGAATATTTTAAAACGTTTGTTCCTATTTAGGACGCTGAAAGGAAGAGGGCCCTTTTAATTTTACTATGTCAGGAGGAGAAAAGGGTTAAATATTAATACATTGTCTCACTGTATGTAGTATGTATTTATTGTGTCCTTCATTGTCTTCATATCTCATACTTATTTGCCTCATCCAGCTTTCACCCTTTTGATATAAATCAGTGGATCATCAAGTGCTCTCATCACCACCATCATCATCATCATCTTCATAATCACAGTCCTTGTCACTGTCCTTTTCTTGATCTCTATTTTGTTTGTCAATTTCACTGGCTAAAAAGACAAATATATTATGTATTAACAACATGTAAATATACAAAAACAAATGTCCCAAGTTTTTGAAGTTTTCTTGATCAGTGCAATGAAACGTACGTGGTATGAGCACATTATCCCGCTTCAGAACTTCTGTGATAAGCTTGTTGATGATTTCTCGGCATCTGTCATCCATGCCACTTGGCATCCACCCCAAGCGGTCATGGCATTTAGCACCTGGTGCTGGGGCTGGTAACTTTTCCAACATCTCTTGAATTTCAGGCACATCTATATCACAATACTGAAACAAAAACCGGTTTACTTGCACTGATCGTATTCCATGTACCTGCCATACCTACCTACCTACATGTCTTCATTCTCAGTCCACTCTTATTGTAATTTATCATGCTACAAGCCATCACAAATGATAATAGTTGTAAATGTAGTAGTTTCCACTTTCACCATTACACTCCTTATTTGTACTAGGAACAAGGAAGGACAGTTGGTTTTTGACACACGTGTCAAAATATAAAACTTATCCTTATTTTTCACTTTTGATATTCCCTCATTTATTTATTTGCATTTGTGTTCTATAAAATAGTACCGATAAGCCTTCGTGTATATACGAATGTTCTAGTGTATATGATACCTGATAAAACATCTGCCTGGAAGGAGGCAACATTCCAGGATGGAATACGTAGATGTTTTCATTATTTGTGTTATCTTCACTTTGTTTTTCTTCCATTTTCTCAGGCTGCAAGTTTTCCTTTGTGATAACAGCCGTCTTAGGACGGCACGATGGACTCGATTTATAAGGCAGGAGATAGTTGCAGTAACTTCTCTTGGCCTTCACTTTCATCTTTAATCCACCTGAAAGACAAATTTACGGTAATTAAAACACTGACTTCTTATGTATATTTGGAAGGTACAATAGCTTCACTTGTTTGTCATCTATCATATATGAGAATTTTGGATACATACTGGAAAATGCCACAAAAATTCAAATTTGGAACCATTTAATTTGGTCAGTTTCCTGTTTGCTTTCAAAGTCTTCCAGTGGGCCAAACTGATGCTTCTGACTAAAGTTGTCAATATCACAAAGAACGTTTTATTTCATACATATTTTTATTAGGTACTGTTCGCATTTAGCAGAGAACAGAATAATTATGAAGACGTAAGTGTTCCTTTATTAATATTAGTGACATATGTCGGTGGACTTTTAATATTATCAGTTCATAGTTTTTTCTGTAATATAATTGCTTTGGATTCTGATGCTACCAAAGAAATATTTTTGCACATGTAGATTTTAAAAATTTAATATTGAAACTACTCTTCTGTCGTGTAGCCCATTTTCATATGTGTTGGTAAGGCCATTCTTTAATTCAAACAATTCTGACCAGTGGTGGTGGAGTTGACTCAGAATACCAGTAAGGTGTTCTTACACGCGTGTATATTGAGTGTCTCAAAATAACCCTGAAAAATTGCAAGTTCGAAATGCCCACTATGCATCATTTACAAGAGCTGTATTGTATCGAAATTTGTGACCTCTGTTCTGAAACTGGATTTTCTGTCACCATACCAACTGTTCGAAGTCTGTAGTCCAATGTCTGATACTTGAGAGACGTAGCATCTAGTCGTGGATCATATCCAAAGCGAACCCACATGACTCTCCATGGACCAGTTACAAAGTAATATGCAACTGCAGGTAATAGATATTTTAGCTGGGCACTGGAATATTTGGTCAAATACATAAGCGCATTTTTGGACCAAACAGGACGTTCTTCAAAGATCTGCAAATGTTAGAAATCAGCTATGTTTTACAGTTGTTAATTTATTCATTTATTTTATAACATTAGTGGCATGTTTAAAAATGTTTTCTGTTGTAATAAATTTAAAAACAAGAAACATGCTGTTCAAAGCATAACCTTTTTGACTGTCTCAAGATGTACTCCCTGAAGAAATTTTAGACGTAACAGTTTCATTGCAATGGTCCGTGGTTTCTTGGGAATATCTGGAATGTCAAATGTCACAAAGATTGCGTGACCAGATCTGCGGTGTCTTGTTCTGCCAATTATGTTTGGAGGTGTAGTGCTATCAACTCCCGTTTCCTTCCGGTACAGATATTGCTAATGAAATTAAACAAAATATTATTACAGTTATGAATGTTTATCGCTCCTGAATTCTCTATTCTTCATAGTCACACATTGAAATTTAGTATTGCAAATTGGGACGTGTATAAAGGGAGGCTTTGAAGTTTTGCATTGTGTCTGCCCATATCTTGAAGTGGGGGGGAAACAAGCTATTCTTATGTCATAAGAACAAAAATTATAATTTTACTAATACACAACTTATTTTGAAGGTTATTTTTGATAGTACTTTTCATAATTTTCCATAATTTGTACACTGCCAGGTATTATTATTAATAATAATCTGTGGCGTAACATCCTCTGAGAGCCAATGCCGACTAGCTGACTGCTGGCCTGACGTTCACATGCCTAAGCAGAGGTGAACGATCATCCAACCAGATATAGGGTGACGTGTGGTCAGCACGACGAACCCTCAGCCATTGCTAGTTTTCCTGACCGGATTACGGTACCCATTGTAGCTCCCCAATTTCCTCAGGATGCTGGTTTGGCACTGGTCGAAAATCTCATGAGAAATTTCTTTCCCTGAGACTCGAACCAGCGCGCATTCTGTATCACCGGTCCGAAGCATGATGCCTCAGACCGCGCTGCTACAGCGTGGGGCCAGGTATTATTAGGATGATCAAATTGAGGAAGGTGAGATGGACAGGGCATATAAAATATTGATTGTAAAGCCTGAAGGGAAGAGACACCTCAGAAGACTTTGGCAAACATGGAAGCGTGATAGGGAAATGTAGGGGGGCGTAGACTGGATTCATCTGGCTCAGGATATGGGCTGGTGGCAGTCTCTTGTGAAAATGATAATGAAGCTTTGTGTTCCTGAAAAGGCAGAGAATTTCTTGACTAGCTGAGCATTTTTTTTGCTTTTTTAAGGACAATGCTCCATGTTTTGGGTAATGCTAGGTGGACTTGGCATATGTTGTAGATACACAATTTCAGAGAAGTGTCTCCATCTTTGAAATGTTGGTACTCACCTGCAAGTCCACACAGCATTTCAACCCAGAAGACTGGCATCCTTTGTTTCACCCTCAAAGTAATTACTTGCTGAACAAGTACCTGCATTGTATCCATACGTGAGAAAGTAGCTGGTGGCAGGAAATACGGTGCATCTCCAGTCAGCCACGAAGAAGTAGGAAGTCCAATTGGAACCAGGTTACTGTATTTGCACACATTGGGCCCATGGTTACCAAATTCAGGATTCATGGGAAGGTACTGGAAGTCGCACAGATCTAGAGGTATTCATAATTGTGTTGATTTTATCACAGCAAGAAGAAAACACATTTAAGGTTTCCTAATGTAAATCTTTTCCTTATTTCTATACTTCCAGTCTCATGTAATCACAGTATTAAGTTTAGTTATTGGGTTTAGTGCTTGGGTCTACTGTTCTGGAAGGTAGAGCAATCTAAAATTCTTCTAAATAATATAGTTTCTGACAGTAAAACTTTTTCTTTCAATCACTTTCAGAATAATGCTGACTTACTTCTAAATCGATAAGCAGTTTCTACTCTGCCCAAGACAGCTATGCTGCAAGTCGTATTTCCTGAATAGCCCTCAGAATATGTGCTAGAGGAGCTGTCAGAGTCATCTACTGAAGATTCACTTATAATCTGGCCATTTTTATTTTTCTTCCGATGTACTGTCACTTTCAGGAGGAGTGATAATGTCTTATGTCGATCACCACATGCAGGTTTGCTGAAAGCATCATCAGGCCGAAAACGGAGTTCTAATCTTCTGTTTCTTAAAGAGTATGTCTGAAATAATGATTTTTATTAAAACAACTGAAATTACCAAGTTTGAAGTGAACTCATACTGGCAAGAGGAATGTATAGAGTATCCCTGCTCTCTTCTACTCAATCATAATAAACAGGCAAGTGGTAGTTACTTAGGAAATGATGGGGTAGAAATTTCTGCTTCTGGACACTTGTATTTTGAAGTTTTTGAACTGATTTTAATTCTGCAGTAGATGTAAATGGAATAAATTTTCTTGGCAGCATAGCATCAATATAACATAACAGTATAAATAAAAGATGCTTCACTTTTGTGCACTTCTGTAACTGGTACAGAAGTTGCTGAAAAGTTTTATGGATTATTTTGAACCAAGAACATGATCCTAGCCAGAAAATTTGTCCCTTCTATAGAATGTGTGTAAACAATACAGAATAAGATGCAACGTTTTGTTCCAGAGATTTTCAAGAGCTTCCCCTGCACTAAACTAATGGAGAATTCAGTCTTCAATCATGAAGGATGTGTAACTTTGTGATGAAATTGACAAGAACCTTGGAGTGTTTCCAGGCAAGCAAAAGTTTCATTTTTTGCACAAGTTACCATATTTACTAGAAGAGAACCAAATCACATGAGAATTCATATGCTATACAAAAAGCAGATTCAGATGAGAGACCATGAATATTAACTCATAAAGGGATCATAGAAATATATACCTTATTATTTCCAGAGAGGTCTATGTAACATGTCAACAGAAGCAGTATTGGTCTGATTCACTCACCGTTGAAATATTATGCAGTCCTCCCAGAGTTCTAATGGCTCTATCCTCATTTTCAACAACTCCTGGGTATTCAACTAGAATCAGTTGTTTGTCAAAGTTATGAATATTACAATGTTCTTCACTGTCCATGGTCTCGTCCCTGTGTTCACTTAATCCACGAAGTATTGGGTTTTGAGGTTATATTGGAACAATTACTCTTAATGCCTCTATATACTTACACATCCGTTATCTATATTTATTACATTCCAAAATTTGCAAGGAATTTAATTTACTACATTAATTAAGTACCGGTACGTAAGTAAATATTAACAGAACTGCTGTACTACAGGACGCCATTTTCCTTAATTTGTATTACAGCACCATCTTTGGAAAACAATGATAACTAATAAAAGAAATGAAGGTACATTTCGAAATATTTGCGGGACAACACATTCACCATCGATGTTGGTATAATATATTTTCAGTCTTTATTACAATGAAAATTGTGTCTGGACTACGCAGCAATGTACGTACGATAGCACAGAAACTGCCGGAAGATAACGAGGTGATGTAATTTTATATACATTTGCTCTTTTTAGGATTATTATTAATGTTTATTATAGCACCATCCTTTTGGACATAGAAACGAAATGTAGCACATTTCGAAATGTACACCGGACAGTTGAACCAAGGATACAGTGTCGTGGTGTGAAGAAGTATTTTTGGTATGTTACTGGAAAAAATGGAGATAAAGATAATTTGTAGGATATCACTCATATCACAGTTCCGTTAAAATAAGACTAAGTTGAGCTTCATTAGCGATTGGCTTGGTTGGACTGTACAGTTGAATCTTTGTACTTTGCTGTGTTTATATGTTTGCATGAGTGAGCCAATGTGAGAACTTCACACTTTTCACATAGTTAATTTGGAAATTCTTTGTAAATCTCTTATCTTTGTTATCTTGTTGATATACCTGACTTGTATGAAGGCACTTGTTTGGAGAAAGCATTTAAGCACCTCAATAGGAATGTTAACATGGTTACCAAGTTTTGACAGAATATGCTGTACCACTTTCTTTACTCGGCTACCATTGTCACTTCCGATGTTTTGTTGTTCTGATGTGCATGACTGCAGCGTGGAATGGGGTGGGGCCTGCGTGTTATGAAGATGAAAGAAATAAAAAGATGGTGTGGCTAAGCACTTGTTTCACTGTCCTCAGTGCTTGTGGTTGAAGAAAGTACTTTGATTGAGGACTTTCCCAGAGCAAAACATTGCAATCTGAAGGGAAGGGATGGTCATATGAAGAAACTTTCCAAAATGTCAGTTTGATGAACTTGCCTCGTGCTATGAGTGACAGTTGATGAGTAATCATTACCCCCTGGGCACCCGCGCCCTCGTGCTTCTGGTGGTGGTCTTAGTTGCTAATCATCGTCGCAACATTTTTTATGCCTTCTGGAAAGCTTGCATATAATACGTCATCTAATGGATACTTTAGACTGCTTCAACTTCTTGCAACTTTTCTGAACATTTTTCCTTTGGTCTCAACTTGTCACGTCGGATGTCCACACGGCACAGTGGATTCATATGGATTTCTGTGCATAAAGGCTATTTTTGTGAATGCGTTGCTTTGAAAGGTTTCTTTTTTAAAACTGAACTGATGCAGTAGAGTCATTTTTGAGAAGCTGATAGTCTTTTATTTAGTCAAGAAATCCCAGCCACTGCCATTGTCACAAGAGCCTGTCCTGTGCTAAGTCAGTTTAGGCCTAATCCATTACATTTGTTTAAGATCCATTTTAATATCATCATCCCATCTAAGTGGTCTCATCCTAAAGGTTTCCAGACCAAAATTCCACATGAACTTCTTGTCTCTCACGCGTGTCTTTTTGGAAATGAAATAAAAATTGTTATACTTTTAGTGCAATACGTAGAATATGTAATATGTTAAAAGTGAACCGAACTATTTTGTTGGCACTCATTCCTTTATCAATCAAAAAATAGTTTATCGCTGGAAATTAGAACCTCCAAACAGCCGAGCATCCTCGTTTTTATGTTGACAGCCGACTAATAAATTGGCGCAAGAAAGAACGGATTAATTTTTAATTAAGACTTAGTGTAATTTCATACGAAATTGTTTCTAAGGTTTCATTAGACTGGAAATATAGAAGCCTTATTAAATATCGCCATGCCCACGAGCATGTTTGCCTGTCCCTTCATTAATTAACCTCGTGTCCTGCCTGTTGCGTCATCTGAACGGAACGAGCGACCTGTGAGGATGGTAGTTATTTGCGAGGGCAGGGTCGAGCTGCGGCCTTTTGCGAACGTAACAGGTTTATTCGTCCTTCATGTTGGCATTTCCGATTGTAGTAAATCAAACCATACGAGTTCAGGATTGCCTTCAGTGGCGTAACGTCCAAAGCAAACTTCATAAAAATGTGTGTATCGGTTCGAGTTGAATCATACAGACAGACAGACACGGTCAGCGCTGTATGCGTTCGTTTCGTGCAAAGAACGTGTCTTTGAAACCCTGCTTGAAATGTTTTATAGTAGTCTGATATGTTCTTTAAACCAAAATATTTTTTTCTGTGTGTGTCGCAATGTGTACGTTGTCCAAATAAATGCGAACGCACTACGTAAGTTGCCCTTCTCCTGAAATCCATTCACACTTTAGATCTGCTTCCAAGAAAAGTGAGGTAACCCTCGTCAATGTCGGTCTTCTGGGTAGCAGGAATATTAATTCCATCTTGAGCCGTGAAGATGGAGGCAGTCCATTCCTGAGTTAGTATGTTCGGTGTTGAAAGAACTTGCTGGTCGAGAAGTGGATCAAGGCGAAGGATGTTTGGACGTGTTCGGCTTTATCTCGCCCGGTGTTTGTCAGGGCTTACACCGGAAGTTTGTTCCACGAACGACGACTCATTTGCATTGCCATGTTCTCGCTTATCTCGGCAAGGAGACGTTCGTTGCCTGTTGCCTCTGTCAGTTCCAGCCCGCAGAACTGCCGTCAGGGCATACATAGTTCGCCCTTTCCGCTTCAAAGTTTCGAACCAGTTGATCGGAAGTTTACAAACTTATGCCACACGCAGGAAATTGTACTCTGATTTCCATTTCATACTTTCAGCGCCGAGTAACTTCATGGAATAAGGTCCTTCTTCAAAAACTATCAGTGGCCCAGCTTCTCAAGATATTCCCTGCCTTCTTTGGAACCCAAAGGGCCATTACCGTATTCAGAAGTGCCCACCAGTGGTCCCTATTCTGAGCCAGAATGACTCTCGTGATGATTGTTGCCACATCTGCGTAAATAGACGGGTGACGCAGACTGCAGACATTGCGAATTGTCAGTCTCTAGAAAACGGATCTGAAGGAAGTGTTGTGGCCTTCTTATAGGACACGCCGAGGAACAAAAAGGGCAAGACTTACTTCTTCGGGTTCCTCTATGTCGCAACTTTTGTGTCGCCGCGAATGTCTGATGATGTCACGGCGTATTTGCTCTTCCAACTTTCCACCTTTAACCACAGAATTTTGTGTTCCGTTCCTCCGCCCTCCAGTACAAACACACCCCGTTCCCTTCTCCTTCCTATTTCCTCCCGCTGTGTCAACAGATGTTTGGGTTTGCGTATGGCGGGTCTGCGAGAAATATCCATGTCTGGATTCGAAGCAATCATTACTACCACGTAGATGGTTCAGGAAACATCTGCGATGGTCCCGTCGGCTGTGCAATTGCTGGCGGCTCTATTTGGCGTCGTCGATTCCCATTTCCACGGTGGTTATACGTACGACCAGCCTCTGGTCCCGTTCACAGAGCGAGACAATGTGTCTACGTACACCAAGCAGGTAACAAAGGAAACTGTACATTAGTCGCCACTTCCGCCATGATTACGAATAATTTTTCATCTTTTAAAAAACTGTTATTAATATATATACTTTTTCTACGTGAAATGTGCATAAGAAAGTATTCTGATTTTGTCATATTTATAAAATTACTAGCCTAAGTGATTCTTCTTCGCTCAGGTTTTCAGTAGTTTCCTGTTTGTCACTGATCACAGTCTTAACCTTAGTTGATATTTTGAAAATTCTGCACTAAATTAATACTCTGTTACGATATTAAGCTTGTAAACAGCGATTATTTCCTTAAACAGCGCTAACGAGTTGATCTATGTAATGGTGAAGTGTTGTGTTTTCTTCGCGGTACGGGCTGAATCGTTATATATCATTTACGCGAGCTCCGGTCTCAAAGGATTACTGTAAACTGTATTTCATGTCATGGCGGTTCGTCGGTTGTCGCTCTGTGCTCATAGTTCTGATGTCTTCGCTCGTTTTTCTTTTCAAATCGCCTGGTACCTTGTGAACCTAGCTGAGTGGCGACCAGTGTGTGGCCAGCTACGGGGCTTCGCAGTTCAGACTACAGTCGCCCAGATTTCCCGCGCCTTATCCACCTGGGCTACAGTGCATCTACGTGGTGGAGGCCGTGTCGACGGACATCTGCCTCCTACAGGCAACGTTCTTGACCTTTGACCTGGGTGACTGCGAGTCTGGTGACCATGTTATTATAGCTGGACAGAGACTTTGCGGCAGTGTGAACGGAGTTCAAACGTTCCGCTTCGGGCGTCCCAGATCGTTGATCCTGTTCAGGTAGGAAAACGTCACGGGGTCCCACAGGAAATCATTGCGTCGAAAGAGGAGGTTTGGGGGTGTCCGTTTGCTTCATATTGACCGCTGGTTCGCAGAAAGTCGTTCCAGGGTTGTGCTCATACGTGGAAGCTGTTTAAATAAACTTCGGGTCAAACATCGATATATAAGAATGCATAAAAGGTGAAATAGTTTGGCAGCATCGAAATATTTCGAGAGGTGTCCTTGCACGCACGCACAGACTTTATTTCGTGTTCATTACCTTGTTGACAACAGCCCGCCACTGGACCCTGTCATGCAGGACGAAGCGATCGTGACTGGAGTCCAGTTGTTTTGAAGCAAAGGAAACTTGCTTTGTGTTCCAGAACTGGGGCTGCGGAAGGGCGGAAGGGGTTCGACATAGCGGTCCGCCAGGTACCGTGTCCACTCACGTCGGTCCCCCACCGGGAGTGCAGCGCGAACTTCAGCGGTCGCAGCTTCGTGCTGCAGAGTACCGGGTATCCGGCTTCGTACCCCGGCAACGTACATTGCCAGTACGTGATTCGAGCCGCGGGTCCGTCGCCCCAGCAGTCTCTGTGCCAGGCGGCGTTCAGTTTCGAGAGCTTCAACGTCGACAGTTCCGAAGGCTGCAGCAGGGATCGGCTAGAAATCGGTGACCAGGATGTTCTCTGCGGTTTCTTCAACGGAGTGAGGACTTACGAATTTGTGGGCGAGTTACGCGCTCATTTCTATTCGGACGATTTTGGGAATCAAGGGGGATACAGAATCAGCGTCGTGCAACAGGGTTGCAGGATTCTGAATCTTCTTCCATCTGGAGGAGTAGATCCAGTGCCACCTACCCCAGTCTCCCCCCCATTTCATCTCCCACTCTGCTGCGGCAAGGTGTACAGTGGACACCAATTCTTCCTTGCGAGTCCCGGATTCCCGTTTAGCCATGCAAATCAAGATACAGACTGCGTATACGAGATCCACCCTTCGAGTCCAGGCGTGTGTAAACTCAGGATTCTGTTCAAGTTCTTCAGGGTCGGACAAGAGGAGAGTTACGGCGTGTGCTCGGGTGGATTTCTAGAAATAGATGGACGGCAGTACTGCGGCTGCGTACTGGGTCTCACGGTCACATCTGCGTTCGATGATCAGGGGAGCGGGCGACAGAAAGCCTTGCGTTATAGGAACGTCGCTAATTCTGGTGGATTCTTATTGGAAGTATTTCAAGAGGATTGTACAGGTTTTCCAGCTTGGGTTAGGCAAGATACCAGCGGTCAGTTCCAACAACATTACAAAACCACATCTCCCTATTACAGCGTTAATGTCGGTATTTCTAACTCGTCTTCATCTGCAATCATGGCCGATACGCGCACTGAGGAGCAGAAAACCTTTAGAGATCCCACCTCTGACAGTAACGCAAACCGATCCGATGGACAGTACTTCAGGACCCTGGAGCAGGCGCCTCGCGTCTCAGGCTATCCTCGTGAAACCGATGGTACAGGTGACAAATCGCTCGTTTTTGCAGTTGGCGCTACTGACAGAAACAAGAGCCCAGCGGTTCAGGAATCAGATGTAAAATCCGCTGACAGTAAAATGCAACAGAAATCCGCCGTGGAGAATGAGACGAGCGCGGACAAACAGCGAGTCTGGAGCAGTCTCCAGGAAAATTCTGATAAACAAATCTATGAGCTTAATTTTGTTCGCACGGGCAGTTCTGTTGGTGATGGAACCCCTTTGTCACCATCAGCAGACTCAGAGGGGCTCCTCAGCAAGAACACGAACAAGCAGGACGACCTCAGCCTTTCACGTAGTAACTCGGGCGAGTCGCGTGACTGCGGACTGGACGGTGGCAACTGCATTCGGTGGGACACGCCCCGCGAGAGACGAGATCCGGTTTCTGACGGGCTGTGGTCTATCAGAGAGACCGCCTGCCGCGCCTGGGGGCTCGCTCTGTGGCTGTTGCAAGGCAAGCAGCACCTGTGGCCAAGCGTCCATCCGGAGCTGCCAAGCCTCGCGCCTCGCTGCCAGGTGTTCGGTCAAGCCACGGGCTGGATTCAGTCCCCCGGCTACCCCCGGGCCTATCCCAGTAACCTGAGACACTGTTACAGGTAAGTTGTCCTCGAGACACGTGCACATCGTACTGGAAACCACTTGGAAATTGTATAAAGTGATGAAAGACTCTCGGGTTACGAGTCTCGTCAGGTGGCTGAATGGCAACGTTTCGTCAAACAGCAGCCCTGAGGATGACAGCAGAGATCGCTCTCGAAGATTTTGGCAGAAGATACGGTTTATTCGGCCACCTGACGCGGCTTGTAACCCGAGAGTTGAAAATTCGTGGTTCCGAGAGGAAATTCCGGTCAGTGGCAGCTGCAACTTCGTAAAAACGTTTCCAGTGGACTTGACTTCAGAAGGAGGGCCTGACTGTCCAGGAACTTGGGTCATTAGTCAGCTGGTTTGTTCCAGGTTCCTGCGTCTCTCAGGCTTCTGCGAAGTTCACCTCTTCGTGACGGACTTCTCCTTGGAGCCGAGCGAGAACTGCGTGAAGGACTATCTGCTTTTCGGCGGCCAGTGGCGTTACTGTGGGGAGTCGTTGTCATCCACGGGCAGTAAGTCGTGAGGGTGACAGTTTATTTCCGTTCTTTGGACGCGAGAGCACGTTCTCAAGTCTGGTTGCTAGGGTTAAATAGGATTAATTAATCCATGTCTTTCTTCGACACTAGAGAGGTCCTGGTACGCACCCGGGTCGGGGCGTGTCTTTCGCCAGGAGTGAATATGTTCACCGTGTGGTTCGTGTTTTAGCTGTCCTGGACATGGCGGTGATCCCGTATCTTGACCTCGTGTTCGTCTCGGACAGCCAGTATTCTGGTCGCGGGTTCAGAGCCTTGTACCGACACGTCCCGTGCGCGAGACGCGTGGAGACGCCCCGGGCCGACTGCGGGCTGGTCACTAACCGCGAGAACTTCACCCTGGCCGGGAGTGGCAATACGAGCCAGGACTCGTGCGTCTATCGCATATCACGGCACAGCACAGTAAGTGACCGTCAGCGGAAGGCGGGAACCAGTCGGAGATTGAGGACTAGCTGATATATGCATGGTAGAGATTAGAAATTATTTTAGCTGGGAAACCTGAAGGGAAAAGCTAATTGTAAGACCTAGATGCAGATGGACGTTACTGTTGAGATGGATGTCAGGGAAATTGGACGTCAGTTGGATTTATCTGGCTCGGGACAGGCGTAAAGTGGCTTCGAAGAAGGCCTGAAGTTTCTTGGTTAGCTGAGCGACAGTCAGCTTGTCAAGAAGAACCTTGCTCCAGACCCAGTTACTGCTTGTTTTCCAGGCCGTCTGCAGCCTTCAGTTGGCCCTCTCGACTTTCAACCTCGTGTGCGGCGAAGAACATGTTCAAATCGGCGACCACTTCTACTGCGGACCTCTGTCAGGACGATCCGGTAGGTGTCCGCATTTAGTCTCGAGTGTGACGTTACGGCAAAATATGTAGGGTCGAAGCGGCCGGAGCTTGAAGTTGAACATTCTGCATTGTAGTGCCGAGGTTGAGAATGAGTGGAGCCTTGCCTTCACGACAGACAATTTCTTGAACTGAGTTTGCTCTCTTTCAGTTGAAGTGGATTTCTTCAAGCCGGAAATAAGGATCGTTTATCGGAGAACGAGTCTCCGAGGTCAAGGGAATTTCCTGATCGAAGGTCGGCAGTTGGAGAATTGCGATTTTGGGCTTTGTAAGTACGCGTTTCCCTCGTTAGCGACTCGCAGACTGTCGATTACGTTCAGTGGTTCACAGATTTTTTTTGGGAAACTCCTTACGATGTTTTGCCGGCGCAGTATTGACGGAATAACATCTTCCTCCTTCAGCGGATGTTCCGTTAGCTGCCAGGGTATCCAATTCATCGACGCGGTGCGACATTCAGCTGTCAGAAATGCGAGGATTTGCTGTTTGTCCCAAACCCCAGCTGTCATCTTCCCAGCCCGCGGCTTGCAGCTACGTCATCAGGCCACAGAAGGGTGGGTACTCCCTGGCTGACACCCGACAGCGGCGAGGGTATTCCTAAGGATTCTAGTCTGGTCTGACAGTCGCGTAGCAACGCGCGTCACGCGTTCTTCTTAATCCTTCTTACGACTGTCGGAATTTTGCGGACAGACAGCGAGAAATTAAAACTGAGTCCACTAAGAGGTTAAAAGCAGATGATAACGAGATTACCTTTTCTACCCCGCAGATTTTCTTCCCGTGCAAAACTCGAAGCGAAACCACAAATTCGTAATTCTGCCCGCTGTTTTGTACGGGTGTCAAACTTGGTCTCTCAGCCATCGGCATCAGCGTTCTGTGAGGGGGAGGGGATTAGGGGAGAGGCAGGAGGCTGTATAATTTGTAGGCGCTCTCTACATCAAATACCTCGAACTGTGGCGGTAAAATCAAAGACGCTACGATGGGCTGATTATGTAGAACGCATGTCATAGACGGTAAATGTTTTAGCATACGAAGTTTCGGTGAGAAGTCATGCAGGAGAAAAATTCCTTTGGAGAGCTAGGTGAAGATAGGAGGATAATATTAAAGTGAATATTTAATTCTGAGCCCTAACGGTTTCTGAATAATAATAATTCGGAATCTGCGCGAAATGTGGCTGGCGTGATGTAGAGAGGCAGACAAGGAGCGACATTTTGAAAACTGTGGGCTGGGGGTGACTCTGATTGCTTGCCGTCAGGAATGTGCGCCGTGAGGCTGGAGTTCGGCTCCTTCCACGTGCCCTCGGAAGGCGACAACTGCACTTCGGGCTTCCTGGAGTTGCAGAGACGCAGGTTCTGCGAGGACCAGCTGGACCACAGGAGCACAGGTAATTGATTCAGTGTCGTGAAAGAATCGACTGACAGTTCGTCATCAGCCTTGAAGTTTAACCTTGCGGCCTTTGTTGAAGTCGGGAGCAGATTGCTGCTTGTGAAGCTGATAGTCGCTCAGATTGTCAAGAAGTTATGAAATATTTTCCGGAAGCAGATGAATCCCTATTTCTGTAAGGTCAATTTTAATATTATCCTCCTGTGCGCTGTGGAATTACCTCGACTTCATGCGGCCATGAACTCGGCTTCTGATGGAAGACATTTGTCCGTCTGCGCCCCGAAAGTTTTATGAACTTTGGCACGTAATTACAGTTGCCTTGTAACAATTTGCATATCAAAATTGAACTGTGCCGTTGAGCTCACTTGACGTCTCGCGTCGCTTCGGAATCATCCGACACAATTTCTCATCGCGTCCGTGAAGCAATGAAAGCTTCCGCGTGAATTGGATGTGTTTCTGTTCTAGACTGTCACACGTTTCTAGCGGAATGTAAATGGCTCCTGGTGGCTGAACGCATGAAAGGCGAAACCAAGTTCTTGGAAACACTCTTCATTTGAAGGGTCGAGTTAATTAAGGCTTTCGGCGACCTCCGCTGAATCGTGAAGATCGTCACATCGAGGAGGTTTCGGAAAATGAAGGCAGACAGACGTAGGAGGGAGGATAACATTAAGGTGGATCCTTAATAATTAGCGTGTGAGAGCGTGGAATGGATTCGTCTGGCTCAGGAAAAGGACAAGTGGCTTGCTGTTGTTAGCACAAGAATGAACATCGGGGAATTTCTTGGCCGGCTGAGCAACTATGAGTTTAATCCGTAACCAGCTGACTAAAGTTTGTTTCCAGCTGTCTTCCGCATTTGACGTAAATCCGGCACAATGATTGCCGCTGTGCGTCATTAGCCCTTGCTTGTTTAAGGACACTGTATCAGCTGACGTGTATCAAGTGCGTGTTCACTTCAGACAATATGCAGTCCACCCCCCCCCCCCCCCCCAATCCGCCTTTTGGAAAGTGTAAAGCTCAAATACGTTAAAATCTAATTAATTCCGTTACTTTTAATATCTGATTTATTGTTCTGCACGTGGGCATTGCGTCTAATACGATTTGGGCGCGGGACGACTTAAAGTGGCCTGAGTTATAATAAGACTGCGTGCAGGGACTGAGGAAATCCAGCGAAAGTCGGAATAGTTCGTGTTCTGTTGGGGGTTCGAACTCGGTGCTAGCATAGACAGCCTCCATGCCCTGACATTCGATTTTTGCGCTTCGAGATCCGACGCGTCGCCAGCTAGACGCTTCGATTTTAACGACGCTCGCTGCGTGCAGTCGTGGCCGAGTGGTTAAGGCGTCTGACTAGAAATCAGATTCCCTCTGGGAGCGTAGGTTCGAGTCCTACCGACTGCGGAATTTTTTAATTTGTTGATTTCGTGTTCTTTTAGTCACGTTGAGTACGATGTGTTTTTCAGTCCTAATTATCTCCTCTGAAACCTGATAGTTGCTTAGGTAGCCAAAAGAATTCCTCGGCCCTCATGCCTGCAAACCCTCCGCCGGGCAAGTTTTTATCCATAAGATCCATCGTACTGTTAACCTTCTGTCTATTCCTAGGTCTCCCAAGTGTGCATTTTCCTTCGTGTTTTTTAAATCTGTGAACAGCGCAGAAACACAATTCTCTTGTTTTCAAAAAGTAACTGAAGCAAACCTCGCTGTCCGTCTTGTGGTTCCAGTGGTGAATTTCGACGGACGAGCGTACAGAGTTCCATTTTACTTCGCCCCAGGCAGCCCTGGCACTCCCCAGTGGAACTTCACGTACTCTCAGCTTCCCTGTCCAGAACCGGCCATGAAGGGGACTGCTTAGCCGACGACCGCCGTCGTCCAGCCATCCCGACGACTTTCGGTTCTGACGTTTTACGTTCATTTTGTGAAATGACTTAAGTCACTAGTCGCCATACTAGGCTATTAGTTTTGCTTGTTTGTTTAACAACACTTTGTCAGCTACACCAGTTATGTGGCTTCACGTGATTGACGAACTGGAAAGAATGTGGAAGGCGGATTTAGGGATTCCGACGGAAGACGACAATCGACATTTCAGGTGAAAGATGGAGCGTCACTTTCCGATCAGTTGCCCCGTGCACTGACTTCGCGGGGCACAAGACACTCGATGGCACAGGAAATTAACTTTTGCAAGTTCGGCCCGGAAACAGGTGTCTGGTACGTCTCGTGTCCAATGAGTGGCGGGACAAAACGACCGAGACGTGGAGCCAGTGTCGAGGTTAAGAATGCGCTTCGTCCAGAAAAGTTTACCCCCTCATGGCTTAATGACGAATAAATTTGTCTACTAGAAGATTCTCCGTCTTCTGAAAATAAAAATAGAGCGTGGAAATGTGTGTTGTTCTTGCCTGAGTTGTCGGCATGACCAAAGAACGTCCCCAAGGATCAGTGCAGAAGTTAAGTCATCTTATTTAGCAAATTTAATTTCCGCATTACGTAGAGTAAGTAGGTTCATGATTCCGCCCGAAGATCGGCCTCTTGGACGGGAATTCTGAGAGGAAAACAGGAAAACAAAGAAATGTTGCTTGTTGCAACATTACTTTCAGAGTGATTAACGAACGTGTACTAGGGAATTAGGTTTCGTGAACTGTAAGATACGAGACACGTGACCTGGAAGACGGAAGGGCGTTTAAAGAGGATTTTCGGAGTTTGCTCTATTGACACGGGATTTTTCAAGCATCGGCTATTGATATTTTATGTTCAGAAATGAGTCCCAGAAATTCAACGAAACTCTTTATTTGTATCACAGCGCGGAAGGTGATGCTCCAAAGGGGATTAAAATAATATACTCCGACGTACTTAGCGACCTTGAAAATTACTGTGAAGGGTCTTAGATTTCTGTTATTCATAACAAGTTATAGCTTGGATGCGCTTTATTGACACAAAACACGTTTCTTAATTTACATTAAAAGTGGAGTCTTCTGAGTTAATTGAATCGTATAGACCCTGCCCGTGGTTAGGAGATGACAAGACGTGACGGCTTCAAGAGGAACTTCCCCACCACAGCGTTCATTACAGCCGAATAGGAAATCTGACGGAACAAACACATTTTACGTTAAAACATTTGAGATAGGACGCAGTCACAATGAACTTTCAAAATCTTGCGGTAATGGCGTTCAATGAAGTTAGTAACATCGATTAGTAATTTTGAAATTTGCAGGAAGTACAAGACGCTTGGTATTTCTGTCTTCGTGCTCCTTCAGGAAGACCTCATTTTCTGCGTCCGAGGAACCGGATATTGGTGAAAATTGCACTGGCAGGTCGCTTCCGGTTACAGAAATTGACGGTGCGCCTCGTGTTCCCCTGTCTGGCGTCGTGGAGGGCCACCAGCAGCTGGAATACGTCTTCTCGCGTCGGGTTGCACATGTATCGGCCGGCGTCCTCGTACTGCGCGCGGTGACGTCCGTTCTGACGCTTCCACGGATAGCGTCGGTAGTACCGGGAGCGTTTCCATGGCACCTCCACGGTGGCATCGTCGTCGTCTTCTGCCCAGTCGCCGACGTTGTCCTCCACGTAGAGCAGTGGCGGCTCGTGCGCGGTCCAGGGCTCGTCGTCGCGTACCAACTGCTCCAGGTATGACACCAGAAGGTCCACGTCGGGTCTCACTGCGTCACGCGCGGGCTCTGAGGAACGAGAAACAATGTCAAGAGTAATGACAGGGAAAGAGACTGGAGGAATCGAAACAAATGAGCAGAAAACAGTAAAGAATTAAAAATGGAAATATTTCGATTTTCATACAGGGAAGAAGTTAATTTTATATTTGATATTTGTAGGTCTATGTTTCACTCTGTAAATCGCCTTCATTAAAAAGTCCTCAACAGAGATCTGATCCTGCAACAGTGGCTTAAACCCGATAAAGACCAAGAACCAACATGTGGGAGTTTTCGCTCCTGATTTATGAAATCGCATAGTAAAGTCTTAAATTTAGTTTGCAAAGGTGCGCATTTCTTTTCTCGAGCCACTGTTTTACCTGCACCAGTTCCTGGGGACGGGCTGTCCGATGAAGCTGCCACGGCCAACACCAAGTGGACAGTCACGACTGCTAGAAACATGGCTTGGACGCTGAGGGCAGTGCTTCAGTTGCACCACTGGATCACGACGTCGGTCCTTCTGCACGTCACACCTTTAACGCGATTAAAAATCTGTCTTAGTACGTCTAATTGGTGAACTCGGTCAGGGTACAGAAACTTCCACATAAACCAAAAAAGGTAAGGAACAGAAGAATCTGTTTTATTCCACCTGACATGATAAGCTGGCTTAGTTAACTTGAAACAACACCGGCAAAATTCTCGTAAAGACGGAGCCTGGCGAAATGTCGAGGTAAGGACGACACGCGAATTGTTACGTAGCTCGAACCTAAATTTATTCCGGCTGTGTGGTTCAGAATTACACACAGCTGAGTCTGAAACAGGATGACGGAGAGACATTTATAATAAACAGCTTGCACGCTCAAGCAATAAGCACTTTGAATAGCTCGTACAGACTTCTAGTCGTAATACCAGGACGGAGGAAATTATCAACTGGGAGACGTAGATGTGGGAGTGGACCGGAGGTCACGCTGACTGCCCCCCCCCCCCCCCAACGTTAAATATGCATAGGCGCTTCACTTTTCCCGCCGGCAACTTCATTATATCGTGTTGTGACACGAACCGTCAACCTGGACTTATTCGTAGTCGTAAATTCTGTCCACTCCGCAGATGTTCGTTCGCCCTCACGTGCGTCATCCCACGCTTTCGTCTTCAGTCTGCCTGCCGCTATCTTATGGCAGTAAATATCCCGTATCGCACAGAATAATTACCTGTTGTTTATGCATATTCGCGTGGGGTTTGCAACACTTTTTGTGGCTCCGATGCTAAGCCGCGTGGGTTGGCACCACGCGCCTTCCTGGCAATTAATGTGTCATCAGGGTAAGGCCCAGCATCACGTGTGAGATTCAGTGCACGTGAACGTACTAATGCTCTTAATCTGTAGCTCCTGGCCTTTCCATTACAAACACAGGGCAAGCCTAACGTCTAGGCCTGGGACCTGTTTAATTACATTCAAATTATGGGGGTGAGAGTTCATCGCCGAGCTCCTGTGAAGTTGCTCAGCTGAGCAGCCACTGCACGACTCGCCCAGTCCGGCCTGAAATTTTCCAGTCGATGGAATTAAGTTTTTTACAGATCTCGACTGTGATACGATGATGTACGTTTGTATCAATCCGCGATTTATTGAAATAACCCACGACCACTTCCCTTTCTCGATCATGTAGTCTCGCAGTCGTCAGTAGCAGTGCAGTTAGATGGTATAGCAGTGAGCCTGACTCCCGGAAACGCGAAATACAGCGGATCGTGTTACTCTTTTATTGTCTCGTTTTGTCTCTCGGGTCTTCCTTGTGCTCGTTTGTTGACTGTTCCGTATAAATTCTTCTGAAAACAAACCCTTGTCTTGTTTCTTTGTCCCATGTGACTCTTTTGTCGGTGCCTTGAGAACGCACGTCAATTTGTGTCCAAATTGTATTGTTAGAGTAATGGCGTTCAGTTAACTCACACGTTTTAATTATAAACATTTAAACTTCAGTAAATATTTCTTACATTAATTCTTGTACCTATGT
Organism: Zootermopsis nevadensis; assembly: GCF_977971745.1. Lineage (NCBI taxonomy): Eukaryota > Metazoa > Arthropoda > Insecta > Blattodea > Termopsidae > Zootermopsis > Zootermopsis nevadensis. The sequence goes on along the minus strand of NW_028259153.1, from coordinate 20,580,545 downwards.
ATACACACGATTCCGTTGGGTTGACCATCATCTTAGACGTGGTGGGTAAAAGAGAGTCTCATCTGCGTTGTTGCAACTCGAAAAGACATGCTTAATACGTCACAGAAGTTAAAGTAGGCGCTGCATTAGGCGTAACTACTCTGTGACCGAGAACGATCGACAATCGAAAGTCGAATTTGCTCCGAACCGGAAACAGCCTGTTCAGTTCAGTTCCGTGAGTACGCTGGCCTGAGGATTGTGTGGTGCATGTGATGTGGTTTAAGTGTCCTAAATTGTGAAATAATAAGCGTTTATGTGCGTTGGAACAATTGTAGTTGTAATATAAACCAAACGCAGTCAAGATCCAGCCACAAACACAGTGGACAATTGGGAATGATTTGTCAGGTAAGTCAAGCCAAGTAACTGTTTTCAATAGTGACGTTCATTAATTTGGAACAGCCAGCCGGCTTAAAACATTAGCAGTATAATGTGTTTTACTAGAGATCTAATGAGCTATAAACAGTTTCAAATATATACATACGACTGTGGGTTAGTTTGCAAAACACGGCCGCTTTGACGTGAGACAAGCAAGGTGCTCCGCTTGATAGTACAGTAGTTTGTTTGGGGTTAGTGTCAGCAGTAAACATGACATGACATGACATGACCCATTGTCGTCAAATGTATTTAGGTTTAGTTCACAGTAAGTTTGGTGAAAAATGTAGGAAGATACTTTTAATATACAGGATTGTAATTCGGTTGTTCCAAGTGGCCAGTCTTTTTAGAAAATTGCGTTGTGATTGTTGTGAATACCAGTAAGCGGAATTTGGAACTTATGTCAGTCCCTCACAACCTGGAAGCAGAATTATTTACGTTCAGAGCCAGGTTTTATTTCTGTATTGCATCCAAAGTCACTGACTCACAAAGTAACTACTTGATTTGGAAGTAAGCGATACTAAAAATTGGAGCTTACGGCTTTGTCTAAATCTATCTTCGGACTGACTCCCGAAGATTCCAGAATTTTCTGACATTCATTTGCTCCTGGAATTAGATTTCCCGTTAGTTATTACGACATGTAATTTTATTAGTTGCTTTAAAAAAGTTGTTTTGTTTAATTGGTTAGGTTAGGTTAGCCAAATAGTTTAACTAACTAAATGGGTCAGCTGGCTGTTTCACTAGCTTTGTTAGTTAGTTAGTTGGTACTTAGTCTGCAGTTCGTCACTTTGATAGCCCATTTTGTTGATGGAATATTAATTATTAAATTTAAGTAGCTAATTGCACTTAACCTGACTACATGCTTCTCCAGCAATTCTCCTTGACCAAAGAACTTCATCATAATCTCCCATCAGCCTTTGCGAAAGCAATCTGCAGGAACATTGCCATACTGAAAACGAATTGCACTTCTCTCTGTAACTTTTCCCGCCTTTAATGCCCAATTTATTGCACTGATCCATATTCTGCAGGCCTTATCTTGTACGTCACACACTGTAATGCAGCTGTACCATTTTTTATGGCACAATTCTAGCGTTTTCATGACCGCCGTGCATTAAACAAACTGAATTGTTGTAAATTTAGACGCGAGGTCCAGGAGCGCCCTGTCACGCCAGAACGCGTCTCTTAGCAGCGGTACTTAACATTTAGCCTTAAGCTCGTAGCGTAGCGGAATTGCGAGTGCGACCTCTGTTATCAGGAAGTATAACCTTGAAGGGGCTTGACGGGCGCCTGGCTAAGGCGTTTAAGACGATAATGACTCGGGGGAGGAAGTAATGACCGTCTTTAAAGTATTTTAAGAACTCGTGGCGGATTATAATCAAGATTCTTAACAGTTTAAGCGGCCCTACGCCTTCACCCCGCGTTTCTGTGAATTGTCCAACAGCTCAGACCACATTACAGTTATTGCTTTGTTATTTGCGGTGACGTAGAGTGGTCATGACACGGTCTGCTGCCCACTGAACTCGAAAACGTAGCGTGGGCTCTAGCCCACATTAAAACGACGCATTGACAGCGTGACGCCACCCACACTCCGCGAAAAAATTCTGACCACGTCCGTAATCAAAATTTGTTTTGACACACGACATCGAGACACAGACCGGAGACGAATCTGTGCTGAGATTTAAAATGTCCCTTCAAGGCACGTGGTGTTTCAGTACCACGACACTCCCGAGATTAATTCAATTTCTGCCCACATTTCATGACCTGAATTAGTCATGAGTGGTCTTACCACCCGGAGAGCCAGTACCACGCAGTCGTATTAACGAGGCTGAGAGATGGCAGTTCAGGGAGGACCGCCGCCATGCTTGGGCGGCAGATTTCGTTAATTTTTCGCAGTTACACGGCAGAAACAGCTTTCTGGGGCTCCAAATCTCCTTTCTCGACTGAACGACGAAAACGCACGTTTAAAGTCTTCGCCGTTTTAAGATGATGCCATCTTCCTTGTCTCCCGCCCCCGGCCCGCACACAGCCTCCCCCTCCTCCTTTCAAAATTTGATTGAATGCACCACTCAGTTAGGGGTAATAAAACACAGAGGTATCTTACGTTACCGGCAACACAATTTTAAAGCTTTCATGGCGTAACGCCTTGGGCCACTAGAATTTACATCTCTCACTTCCCTTCTGAAGCCAATTACGTACCTCGCCCTTTGCCTGCGTCATCGAGGATGGTGTATAATAGGAAATGCGCCCTCCTTACAAGTTCAACCCCCTCCCCTTTTCCAATGCACGGAGGGCAAATAGAAGCTGATAATTAAGCAAGTTGAATGTAGAATATAGCAGCCCCTTGAATTAATTGGCAGTGGACGGATCAAATTAATACTTCACGACTGATTCGCCCCGAACCGATACGTCGCTTTTGGTTGTCCATAAATGAATTCGTAGTTGTTGTTTTTTTAAACGGCCGAACGGGTCCTTAGCTTATTTAACATCGTCATTTAAACCATTGGATGAGGAGGGGAGATTAACTTGAACACTAATCGGAGTTCGGAAGAAGTCGGGCCGAGGTGCCGTGCTTCTGCTCAGGGGCGTTGTATCAGAAATGCCTTAGTAAGAACGTCGAGGAATCCTACCGAGATCCGAACCAAGTACGCTGCCGTGCAGAGGGGCGACTACTTCTGTTTATCCGAAATTCCACAGGCCCAAGTCCCTTTATAACACTTAACCTAACTGATTGGCTGAATGGGGCAGTGCCCTCCTGATACCTATTATTAACGCCGTAGACAATTCACTTGTTTCGTTGTAGGCGTCATTATGGAAAATTAATTATTAATAATAATAATAATTAATAATTATTCACTGAACCAGTTAAAATACCTCACAACCACTAAATGCAAAATACTGTTAAGATTATAGGCTGTTTGTTCGCACAATCCATGTAACTGGTCTGAATAATTTTCTGTCTTTTTAAGCGACCTGCACATAACATAGTCTGGTTCGGTGACGTAAATAACAACGTAATTCTATGTGACTGTACTTAATGAAACAATGTAGCTGATGCAATAAACAATTTCCACCACAAGAAATGTCACGTAAAACCTTGAGTTTTAATACATTCCCCCGCTAGATAGAAGGGCGTCATGCAATTTCTAAACTAGACGTAACAAACACAAAGCAGCGTCAAAAGCACCGGACGGACTCCTGAGTGTTCGTTTTCGACGTCAGTCTTTTGTGTTGTGATGCTTACTTACTGCGTCTGAGGTCGAGATGTTTTTCTGGGATTATTCACTCGCCGCGAAATCGCAAGTCGGATGTTACAAGTATTTCGGCCGTGGTTTCAGCTGCTGATAACTGCTCAAATTCTTTTGACGCCGTCGTCTGGTGTGACCAGGGGCGGCGACGCCTTTATATACGCCCGCGTGAAGTTGTACTGCTCTGCGGACAGGCGCGCAAGGCGGGACGGAGGGGGAGAGGCTCAGACTCTCTCTCTCTACGACTCTCCGACCAATCTGATCGGCCGAAAGACTTTCGGTCCGAATTTTATTTTTATCACGAATTAATTTCTTGCAGCGTTAAACCGTTCTTGTTCTGTGCGAGAGGTGCACAAAATTTTGTTCAGGACACCTGACGGGGAAAACCCATTGAAGACCTAGGTGTAGAGGGAAGGATAACATTAAGATGGATCTTAAAGACATGTGGACTGGATTCATCTAGTGAACATGATGGCGAAACTCGTTTATTTGACGAATTGAGCGACTGTCAGCTTCTGCGCTGTGCGGACTTTCTTGGTGTAAACGTGGGGACGAGTCCCGTTACCTTCCGTGCTTGCTAATTAAACCAGCCCGAGGTGCGTTACTGTCGTTTGTTAAAAATGCCTAATAAAATAAAACGCGAAAATTACTTTCAGTTCTGGGGTCAACACTGAGGAATCATTACCCCATGAGGGCGAACGCCTCTCCCAGGAATGGCAAGTACGCGGCGGAATAAGAACGGAAGCCGAATTGACGCCAGATGTCACGTCTAAGCCAGGGGTGACCAACCTTTTAACAGCTGTGTCCGCTTTTCTCTTCTTAATTGGCCCTCGTGAGCCACCGAACGAAGAATCGAATCTTGAACTACTCTGCGTGCCCAGTTCAGGATCGTGACGAGCAACCGAAAAATGTCGCTCAAATGTCAACAATCCTTGAATTGGGTTCTTCGCGCTTTTTCTCAGTCCGTCCGTGATAAACCAAACCCCATTGCTCGCCCGTCGTTTGAGACTTTATAATCGCTATAATCTTTTAGCGTCATTTGTCGCTAAATTATTTTGTGGTTGAAACAGCGTCGTTAAATAACATAAGTTCCGTTTGACATGACATTTTATGAGCGTTTGTTCAGATGAGTTAAACATCAGATAAGATCTTATCCGACATTAAAAACGAAAATTAATGAATGACGACACAGAATTTTTCCCTCTTGATTTTATGATGAGAAGACCGGTCACATGCACAAAGAATTATCTCTGTTTTTTCTAAATTAAAAGCAAACAAAAGGGGTCAGGCCGGTTGCGTGTGCGTGTGTGAATATCACATTCTGCCAAACCTTTTCTTTTCAGAAATGTCGGTCTGATAATTCGCTTTCAGGGACTTGTACGTCGCGATTTGTGATGGACAGCGCTCTGGGTTGGCGATCAAAAGGGCACGTGGAAAGTTTATGTACGCAGTTGCGTTGTCGAGTTTAATTTACGTGGCAGATCATTTCAATCGAATGTCCGTCGTGAACGCCCAAGTCAGAAAGAACATGCTGACCCCATAACCACGTCGTTCGTAAAAGTTTGGTTTCTGAGAAAAATACGGACGGTTGAACAATTGGAAAAGTGTTCTGTAGACGCTGGGCGTTCCGCCGTCTTGGAATCAGTCTCCCGTTTGTCCGACGGCGAGCTCCACGAGGAAAACCCGATGCCTGTGTGAGGTTTTTCCACCGCGAAAAGCTGTCCGCCTCACCATCAGACCACAGCGGTGTTTTATCGCGGGGACATTATTGTGCATGTGACAAGCTGACTTAAAATAAGCTGCATCAGGGGCTTGTGAATATCAGAACGTGCATATAAAATGACTTTACTTTCATTCTGATACAATTTAATTCTGCCGAGTTTGGTTTCGGTTCGTATGGACACACGTCTCAGGTCAAAGATTCTTAGATTTTCTGAACCCAGTACGGATAGGCGTTTGTTTCTTTGCCACTGCGTCCGGAGTGGCGTTGGAACGTGCCCAGTCTTGTATTCGATGAGTCCCCCTGGGACCCTGTCCCAGGAATAAAGCGGCTAGAGCGTGAAACTGACCACTGTCTCGTTTAAGAAAGCTCCCCACTTCATCCTGAGATGACGCTTGACGGACGGGGACGCGCCAAATTCTTGACGCAGAGCGTCGTGTGCCTTGCCTACAGAAGCCCGCAGACCCGAAGGTCAGGGCGATTTTCACCGAAAATTACACGTGGAAATGTATTCTTGGAATTCTTTTACGCCTCGTGAAACTATCCTAATATTGTTTTTCATTTCGCTTTCGTCGTATATTAATCTGCTGCAAATTCTTATAATTTTGCTTTGCTTGGGGTCAGGTATTCAGGTGTATGGGATGTCGGTTTTAGCTTTGAATAAGGTTTTATTTTAATATTTACTCAGCTTGTTGGCAGACAAACGAAGCTTTGCACTCTGCAGTAATTCCATTTTGTTTCGTCTCGCGTTATTTTCCATTCGATGTGATGTATCGTCTGCAACATTTTTGTTTTGTTGTAATTTAAACTGTAATGAGAAAGAGTTTCGAGATCGTGTAATTTCCAAATGCTGGAAAAGGTGAAACGCTTTCGCTGCTGTGTGTGTGTGTGTGTGTGTGTGCACAGGCGGAGGTGCGGGCTGCAGCTTCAGGGGTCAGATGCTAACCTTTCGCTCTCCCGCCAGACACATTTCATCACATGAGACGGTATGAAAACGGGAATCTTAAATTGGGACCGCGGTTTCGAATCTCGGTCGATGCGTGGATATCGTCTCAGAATGAACAAAGACAGAGGTCAAAGCGCGCACTGGAGTGTAAATCAGGAACACAAAGATAAACAGAAGTAAAGGACATTTACGAAAGAGTCTAAAAATACCAATAAACAATGTGTTTAATTAAACATGGTTCAAAAAACTTAATGCCATATTAACACGGTGTTCCCCGCAGTTCAGTTAAGGGGTGTCACAACATATTCTGCTGTCGCAAGAGGCCCTTAACCTTGTACCTTTCACGTGATTGACTGTCACGAGTGCTTTGACCTGCCCAGGGCACTTGCATTCGGCCGAGCGGCGCCGGGCAACAGGGGTGAACAAACTCAGCTGCCTCACTTCCAGCGAAAGTGACGCCCACTTCTTATCGTCTGCAGCGGACCGACTATCTCGTCTGCCAGGGTGTACATCTCGTCCACGGTCTGAAAAAAGAACATCATGCTTCTTAAAAGACGGAAAGCTGTTGTTTGCTCAGCAGGTCATGATATTCCTCTCAGTTTGCAAACCGTAAGTTTTATCACGTGACCACGAGATCTCGTCCCAGATCCAGTCCACAGCCTCACTCCCTACTTCAGAAAGGAAATTCCTACTGTTTTCGTATTTTCCTCTTAACCGGCCTCCCCAGTGGTCAGCTGCCCTCAGGGTTCGGAACCCTCATTTATCATTAATTTCCCGTGACACAACAATTCCTTTTAATTCTACTGATTGCAGCTTTTAGGTTCTCACGGCGGTGTTCTGGGTTGCGACGTCTTGTGGTCTTGTAACTAGGTAGTAATGTTTCGAAGAAACATAGACTCTCCATCTTCAGGGCCTACAAGTCCACACGGCGTTGGCACCCAGAACAACGTCTGCATCTTCACAGCCTTGAGAACCTCGGTCATTGTTTTCGTCGTGGTCTGCGCGTCTCTTGGTGTGTTTAGATGCGAAGTTTAATCGAGGGCGATCGTGGAACGACCTCGTTTGCGGTTGGAACTGAAACTGTTAAGTAACAAGCGCGCGAGGAAGTTTACAGACTTAACGACATTAAACGAGACGTGAGCTGGACTCGTCACCTCCAGCTCCCGAAGTTTCTTCACGAGCGGCGACTCGTATCTCACCGCCTGGTTCTTCTCCTCTGTGAACGTGAGATCGTGAGTCGTCACGACGTCATCAGAGCGACGCATGTCGGGAGGCGACTGGTCAGCCGCGATGCCCATCACCGGGGCAACCTCTCCCGCCCCCACGTAGCAGCGTGACGCACCGGGCTGTTTCGTCTGAAACACGTAGAGCACGTCGAGGTCAGGTCGCCGATGGCTCCGGCAAGGGGTTGGCACTGCTGCTTTGTATTCGGCGAGAGGCGAGGTGAGCAACTACACTCACCTTTGCCTTCTTGTCTTCTATAATCTTCTTTGTTAATTGCGTTATCTTAAATACCGGGTGTTGCATCAGCTCCTCGGACGCTGCTTCAACCGGAATCTTGCCCTCGAGTATCAGCTGCTTCTCTCTTTCCATCTCCTCCGCCTGCAATGACGTAGACGTCATGAAAACGCTCGTAGTGGTTCCCGAAGGGGGCGAATGGCTGACAGGTCTCAGGGCGTGACGTCCGTGTGGCTTAATCAACAGCTGATAAACAAAGCTAACGAAGTTTTGGGAAAAATTGTACGAACATGACGCAAACAATGGCATCAGCTGTGCGAACTCCTGGGGTGGGAGTCACATTGTGACCATGTGCTTCAGAGGCATGAAGTTGTATGCTAATTATTATGTGAAATTTTGTATTCTGACGTATTTTTATAACAAAAGAAGATGGCGTCCGAGCGAAATCTATAATTAGGTTTAAGTTTGTTGAGACTGACTAGTGAAATATTGGTCCTACGCGTTGGGGACTGTTTGTGGCGAGAGATCGAATCACGCGGACAGTTCTTGTGGAAAGCGTTTTCTAGCGTTAAACTATGAGAGCATGTATGCTGCCACTTTAAAGCAGTGGCGAGGTTTACAACTAAATTATTACCTCGTGTTTCCTCCTAGCCTCGCCGTCCAGATTGAAAAATTTGAAGGAATGCTGAAGTCACACTTTTTTTTTTGAGACCTCCTTGTTACATGAAGTGTATTAATTAGCCTGTGATCTGGTTGATAATGATAAAAAAGGCGTCGCAGAGAAGGAGCTGCTCCAATTCAAATAAAATTAGCAGAATGCTCGCAGCATCCGTAATTGGTTTTATACGCTGGTGCTGTAGCGGCGTTCGTCAGAGCAAGCGTGAAACAGGTATTTTTAAATATGCAAATCGCGTTTGATTCCGCAAGGAATGCAATAACTTCACAGTGTTACGTGCAGGTCCAAGTCACGTGTAAGAGCTGGAATCCTTAATGGTCGAAATAGACGAAGGAAAATAATTATTTGATTCTTCCAGTATGGATGCAAATTCTGGGCCATAAAAGGATATTTCATTAATATTATTATTGTTATTGTAGCTTAAAGGTGCAGAACATTTCATGAAATTTTGCCCTCGTTTCAAAGTTAGGAAGTCACCGATCTCGAAACTCTGTAAGCAATTGCAGTGTATAAATCCGACGTAACTCTGATAAACGATATCACTCGAGACACCAAATTGCTTCTTAGGATTACTCACGCGGCTCGTAGCAATTCCTTGCAACTTTAATAACGTAATGGCTGCCACAGAGGCGTCGGTTCTTCGATTAACGTTCGAAAGAGATTTTAAATTTTGTTAGAGTAGCGAGTCCTTAAAATAAATTTATGATGTTGAATGGGCTATTCAATTTTTTGCTACGAAATGTTGCGCAATGATCTGATTGCGTCCATGTGTTAGTTACAGATTGGGGGCTTTTCAACGTGACAGTTCGCCACTGGTTTCCGACAATCAAGTTTTGATCACCTTAAAATGTATGCTTCATTGTTGAAAGTTGTTCAGTCGACGGACAGGACTGTGAATTTCCTCAGTGTAGCTTGGGAAACATAGTGATAGAAGGAGGATATTACTAAAATGAATCTTAAAAATAGGGCGTCATGCAGTGTTTCTAAGGATGTGGAGCGTGTTATCGACCGAGTATCCTTAAGGCCAGCCCCTGTTCCGTTGGTTCGCTTCCGATCCGTGAAATAGGCAGATACGTTCTAGAACAGTTCCTCGGAAGAACATCGCAGGCGGTCCACTTCATCATGCTTAAGACGACGAAAAGAACAAGAAAATTTACATGTAACTTCAAGATACCGGGTTTTTGTTGAGCTTCGTCGTTTGGAAGGACAAATCAAGAACACAAACTTTTAAAAATATATATATATATATATATATATATATATATATATATATATATATATTGTTACTAAGAGTCTTTATTAAAAGAGAAGTCCTTCTCTCTCTATTTGACGTTCTAAAGAAATACGTGTTCTGTTTGTTTCTCCAAATATTTAACGAGTCAAAGAGAACATGAAATACAACAAAGTCACGTAATGAAGTTTGAAGACGATAAATTACTATTTGAGACTTTTTATAAGATATTATTTTTAAAGGGGGGGGGGGATTCCGCATGGATCCCTCTGAAAGTTAATCTTTTCTGAAGTTTGCTTACGAACCGGAAAACACGGTAATAAAGCAATGAAATATAAGGCGACCTCCCACACCACGCACAAACTGCTCTTTGCGTGAAATCGTGCAAATTAATCCCGCGGGAGATTTCAGTTTAGACCGAAAAGGTGAACAGGGTTCCTGTACGCATGCGCAAACTCTTGTCCAACTCCACGGGGTTCGAGAACATGTACCTGAGATAACTGTGTCACATAAGAGGAAAGATGTGACGTGTGAACACAGGGAAGGGGGTGGTGGTGTGTGTGGAACTGAGACTACTTATTTAGCCCTCCAGCTGTTACATCGATCTAACAAATTTCCGGGTCAGTGGCCTAAAAGATCTTTTAGTCTGATGTTCAGAAGAAGGAAAAAGTTATAAGCGTGGCTCATGACGTGTAGGCCATGGTTTTACTTTTGTCAGATGAAACACTGCTCATAGTTTGGAAAACTGCGTAGATTTTGTCACCAGGAGCGATGTTCTACGTTTAGAGACGACCATTGTAATTTGCGCGGCACTGAAAGGCAGATGGTGAAGGTACCTTCCAGGGTTGTTTGCATGCAGATGCGAGCAGTGGACAAATTACCTCTCTCTGCTGTATCCTGTCGCTCTGCGTCTTCAGGTGGTCCTCGCAGATCTTGGCCTGCAATTTCTGCATGAACTCGCGGTCAGTGACTCTCAGTATGTTACTGCCCATGCGCTGATCGAGACCGGAGCTGAGAGCAAACATCAAACACGCGAAAACTATAAATTCGATGTCGCTTTCGGTCTACGGAAACTTTCCGCAGAATAAACGTACCTGTTTATTAAAGAATCGCATGCATTACAGTAAACGTTGATTCATGAATCGAAGTAAAACATCTTTTTATAGTGGGACAAACAACAATAATTCAAATGACAAATTGAATTTCAGTGTGATTTTATTTTATAGGGCGCATTCCATGTCGTGATTTGGCCCTAACGCACTTCAATTTGTAATGAGTCTTTCGCCGGTAAGTTACACTACCTGCCTCACACACGCGTCGGAGAAGTTGCCGGTTCAGCACGGCGCAACCCTAAATTCGCTACTGTTTATGTTCAGAAGCGAATTCTCAAGAGTTTCATTAGTCTCTTTGTTACTACGTTCAGAACGTAACTAACAAACTAACTAACTAACTAACTTACTTGTCCTTCCTGAGAAGCTAATAAATCCCTGTCTGTCATGGAACCCGAAAGTTCATTACCATATTCACAACAGCCCGCCAAAGATTAATGCGGTTCAAGTCTTTGAGATAATTTTATGTCGCGTTGTTCGTATTCCTAATAGTTTTAACGTTTAACTAGATTATTAATAACGACGGATGTGACACCTCCATTGTTTGATCGGCGTATGTACGTGTGTGTGTGCGCCTTAACCTACGCGTATCCTGTCTGCATTCCGTTGTATTTAATGCCATTGATGTGGAGTCTCTGTTCGTTATGGTTTGAAGCACAGGACGATTGTTTAGAAACTTCGCCCGTTAGGATGCAATGATTCGTGGGTGAAACGACAACAAATCATATTTCGTTCGTGACAGAATTTGTCTCTTGTGAATCCGCCCATGCATTCGCACTGTTGGTTAGGCTGTACTTTTGAAAGTCGTGTCGTTGTTACTCGAAGATGTTTATTTCTGAAAAAGATTGAATTATTCAGTTGTTACACCCCTTCATAAACTACTGGGTACTAAAGGACCAAAATTAAAACTTTTAAGGCTGAAGTGTTATATTGATTTTAATGAACAATAAAGCAGTTTCAACCTTTAAAGATTTCTACTCGAAATAATAAGCTTGGTGTTTACTCTAGGAAATGAGGCGGTGATAATTTGCAGTAATTTCTTATGTGGCTGTCCTGTAAAACCGCTGTAAAGCTGTCCGTCTCTCGTAAGGATCGTTTGTGTCTAGTCACCTTTTGCCTGAAAGATAACACACCGCACTTGGTGCCTGGTTTACGCTTACGAATAGGCTATTAGTTTATACGTTCAACTGTTTTTCAAACTGCGTAATACACTACACGCACTCTCGTTGCACAGCTTAGCAATCCAAAGCGCATTTAACACAATTTAAAGCTGTTTATTTGTATCCAGCAGAGCGAGAGCTCAGTTAATACCCACACGTGTGTCTGCAGTATCGCACGTGGTCGAAACAATTTCGTCGCTGTATGTTTCCGTGGGTCAGGATAAAACCGCGAGACCCCGATGTCGCGCACGTGACAAACGGTTTGCCCTGAAAGTAAGTAACGACGCACTGCAGTTCTGTCACTATGTCGCCACAGGAATGTTTCAACTTTTTAGCTTATTACGACGAACACTACTGAAGGAGTTCTGTAAAACGAGCCACCTGACATAAACGAGTAAGAACCTTATTTTTCTTTGCTGCTGTATCGATCGTTGCCGCTTAGGCTGACATGCCCGTCTTTTGTAGTCCAGTCCTTCCGGCTCCCTTTCAACACGGAAGCCTGAAATACCAATTCCGTCGCTCTGCTCTAGAAGCGTTCAGTGAAATCTTTTCTGTCGCTACGTGCCTGCTTACCTCTACCCGCCGACTGGTTTTCCTCAGTTACCTCCGGGGCAGAGCATTATTGTGCAAAGCCCAAAAGCCGAAAATCTTCCCTATTTTCGGAGAGTAAAGATCGATACGAAGTATGAACATTTGCAGTGACAGTGCGGACGCACGATCTGCTAGTTTGAAGGCTGCTAGCGAAGGGATCGTGTGTCACAGTAAATACAGACAATGAAGCAGTTTCAGGCTGGTTTACAAGCTTCCTTCCACACTTAAACGAGTCCTCATCGGAATATACGTGTTACATTGAGTTAGCGTCGTACGTGCCGAGGGGCCTCAGCGGGATGACAAGCGACGGCGTAAGGAATGACGCTCACGTCTCGCGGCGTCGTAATTCGTGGTCTCTGAGAAATTGAAACTGGGAAATGTGTGTGTGTGCGCCACGCCCACGAAATTATTGCATTTTGACTTTTGTTTTCCAATGCACGTAATTCTTCCGCTGGGGGAGTTCGATACTGTTGTGCAAAATGGCTCTATGACCCGTTCCATCTTATTTCTCCCACGTACACAGTTGTCGATCGATGATTTTCTCTGGGGGTAAAGCGGCCGGATCGTGAAGCTGATCACTCATCTTTTGTTGCAAATGTTAGGAATACGTGAAGCCTACACCCCCAACTCCTTCATGGATCTGCATGACCTAGTTCTTAGTTAAGCACAAGGCACAACTTAATCTTTTATGTGAAGAATATATTTCAAAATTGTATTTGTTTCAATTGCGATAAATTAATTTCAGTGAATGGCAAAGCAGCTTAAGTGCTGGATCTTGTCGGAAGTTACATTCCTGTAGTGATAACCCCAGAAACGTGTGCACGTATTTCCGGTTAGCGACGCATCTGTTAGTGTGTAACGTTGGACATCGTGCACTAAACTTTGATTGCCTTTCGTGAGGTTAAGCGAAGTATGGAGAAGAGGTAATTGTTTTTAACGCCGTACGAAGCGATGGTTACGTTTGTGTTATAAGAACATGCATTCGGCGGAATTTGGAAATACAGTAGTGCCAACCCCCGCACTCGTTAATGAAGTTACCTTGCAGTTACGTGCACCTCCGATTGTTCCTATGCGGGGGATATTGGATTCTGTAAAGTGCGAAGCTTGTGGGAAGTAAGAAGCAGGTACCTTCCGCCTGGAAGTTTGACTGCCATAACAACACGTGTGTGACGTCAGTCACATTAAACTGAGCTGCACCTACGCTGTGTCTTCAATCAGAAGCGGACCGCAGGCATTTGATCTTGGCGGACGTGGAATTTATGAGACTGACATTTTGTTCGTCTGTCTCCAATTTTATTCAGGCCCAAATATCTGTGGTGACATTTGTCAGGGCTGAGTCACTGGTACAATGCCCTTAAATGACTTTGCGAAAGCAAATATTACTGCGTGTTCTCGAGGCAAATTTTGTTTACGAAATACGCTGCAGTGACGCTGAACAGCCATGTTTCCGAATGCCGTTCGTTAGTTACCTGTTCTTACATAAGAGGTGGTTGCAGCAGCGCTGGTGAATGTTGCAGGGAGACCACTGTCATCGCCACGTTTTAGTTTCAGGAGGTGATTAATTTTCTGCGGCACGCAGAGGCATTTCGGATCGTTCCAAAGAATTCCACCTCTTAAAATAAAGGTTTCCAATTGCCGAAGGTAATTTTTTTTTTTTTTTTTGGGGGGGGGGGGTTTACTGTGGACTGAAGTCGATGACTGGATCTACTTTTATTTGTTTCAGTCCTTAAATCCGATGCTTTCGGAAGCCGCGAAGTCGGAAATCGGACGCCCTTATCTAAATTTGTGTTACACAAGGAGAGGCAGACTAGAAGCGTCAAGGGGACAACGTGTTTACGCTTGCTACATGCCCAGCCCGTCTCGCCCTAATACGATGTGCTGAAGAATGTGACGTTGCAGTTGTCTCCAGCCTCGCGTCACTTCGCCCCTCTTAGGCCAAAATCCCCTTTTTTTTCAGACACCTCATGGTGGGACATCAAGATTAGCATCTTGACAGAACAAGTGATAAAATTATAGTTTTGTATATTTTGAGTCTCACAATTTGATCAGATAGCTTTCATTAAACTTATGTCAGAAATACATAATCTGTTTTGGATAGACTTCTTTCGACCCGTGTAAGATCATCGTCAGTGTCTCACATTAAGGCACACGTGTCATAACAGTGTTGTGTTGGTCTGGTATCTTTGTGTGGGCTGTTTTTACATTGACTTATTTTTACACAGACTGAAATTCGAAGGGAAGATAAGGGATGATTTATAACAGCATGCTAGCTATTACTCCCAGAATTTCAAGTGCCTTAAATTTCTTTGTGACTGTAATTCTGATCAATTGCTGTCCGACCCGCGCTGAAACTAACGCAATTTCAAAGGAGGGGAGATTTTAATCGTAGCAGCTCAGACCCCTCGTGACCTGACGGGAATTATAAGTGAAAGAATTTTCAATATTTGTTTCATAAGGAGGAGTGGGTGTCAGTCCTTGGACGGAAGTTTTTGTTTTTATTTTCCGTTCTGCTTTATATCGATCCTGGGTTCGGAATTCATGCACTGCGAGGTCCTGCGTTGTTCGGTCAGAAAGCTTGATTTGCCCTCTTTCTTACGTGGCACATTTAAACATTCGTCTGAAGCCGCCACAAGCGGTGGAGATGTAATTTCTCAAATGAGAACTTCAGTCAGGTTAGTGGTGAGTTTGAACCCGGGACCTCCCGAGCAGTGCACATGCAAGAACTGCGAACCACCCGGTAGCAACGTCGGTTCGAAATTTGCGAAAGTGTTTTGACAGAAGTTAGAAATGTGAGCGTGTGGAGAAGCCAATTATTCCAGAACAGGAAACCTAATAGTTTCATATATTTGCTTTATGAAGAACTGGTAAAGTTCAAATGCCAAAGGTTATTTGTGTCAGAACTTAACCACAGTGTCACAGTAATACCAACATTACAGAACTTTTATTTTGTTACCCACACGTTTATTAGTGTGGTTAGCATGTGACGTGTAATTGAATGGGTTCTTCGTGTGTAAGGTAGGTCCTAATCAGTCTGTCTGTGTTCTGAACTATTGCAGTACTATATATATATATATATATATATATATATATATATATATATCTTACGCTGTTTGTCGGTTGTGAAGCTGAAGAGATGTTGATTCTGTCGACCAGCGGGGAGGGCGTGTGACGCAAATCCAACTGTCGGAAACTAAGAGACCGCTTTGTTTACTGGCTCAGGTGAGAGCGCAAAAAGTTCGAAGAATAAGAAGAAATGTGTGACGAAATGAGCGAGTATAAAGGAGAGTAGGAAATTGTTTTCAAGATGGAAACACGAAAAATGCAATTCAGAACAGAAGCCATATTAGAGGAAGAACATTGTTTTGCAGAGAAATGAACTAAGTCTCAAACTGCGTGTAGTTTAGGGAGGAAGAGAATTATGAACGTATCGTCAGACGACGACCTCTCTGCCACTAAAAGTGTGCGCTGTTAATACTTACGAGGTTTCTGTCAGACCAGTTTTCTTATCTCGTCGGTTTGTTTGTAAAAATATTCCTGTTTGGATACCAAAAATTCTCTTGAAGAATGTATTGGTTTTTTTATGCATTTTGATTTTCATAATTTACCATACTTTGTCACTCTAGTAATTCATTTCACGCCTCTATAAATTCGCTAATTTGTTCAACTAACGTTCACTGTAATGCACACTGCAAAAAATAAAGAAATAAAGAGATGATAAGCACAGTACAGTCCATACATACCAGTAAGAAACTTTATATTAGCGAATGATATGTTGTGTTTCGAGACACTTTGGCGTCACGTGTAAGTCCGCCCAGGACACTGCACGAGCGTGTCTACGAAACACAGGATTCAACCCTCGTCCCATTTGTCTGTCTGACTTACATTGACGTATCTGGACCGGGAATCAGTATTTTACATAGACCACGTCCTTGTCAACTTTCATTGCCCATTATTTTCCTCCGCAAGGCATTACTTGTCAGCCAAAGAAGACGATTTGTTAACGTATGCCAGCGTCTGCATGCAAACTTGTGTGTTTCTGAACCATATAGACTTGTTTCACGATAATTTTGTAGCGGAAACAGACTTTAAATTCGCTTCCCATTGGAGTTACAGCTTTTAAACCCTGCGACTTCATATTCTTACGTTAAATTTTCTGCTGTCCTAGATAGCACTTAGCATGGAGTGAACGCAGTTCGCGTTAATTTAAAATAAATAAATAAATCTTGCTTCTCTGAAACAGCGGACTGCTTTGTTCATTATGAAAGTAATCGATATACGGGATGATTCAGAATGAATGTGCCAAGTTTCGTGGGACTGCTTTTACCCAGAACCTTTTGATTAATAAACCCTCGAAGTTTGACACCCTCACTCGTCCTGAATTGACCACTGTTGCACTATTAACGCCGTCGGATCGCTTTTTAATTAAGCGACGAAACCTTTGTGCACATATATCACTTTTGCTCTAGATACCAATTGTGCTTCGTAGCAAGGAGACCAGGAACACGTTTTTAAAGCGCAGGGCCACATGGGCGTCCTCTATTGTGCATATTTCCAAGTGCAATCGCTTGCAGGATTTATTGAAACGGGGCGTTTTCTCAGTTGCGATATGTGGGGTTTGTCTCTCGGGATCATGAGAGATTATTTTGACTACGGTCTGCGATATTTGCTATGCATTTGTGTCCCTTGACTTTTCGCCTTTGTAATTGTTGCTTTCAAGAATAATCTAATTGTTGCAAAAGGCCGGAATTCGTAATTTCATAGGCGTCGGCGCCGTGTGGCTACGGACCCGCCATCTCCACTGTGCTGTGAAAATTACGAAGTACTGACTCAGTCGGTAATATGACACGCTGCAGCACCTCTGTCTCTTGGGAACCATAGTCGAAGCAGGGAAACTTGGTGTTCCGAATGCTTATCATGTGCGTAGGTTTAGAAACTGATAAAGAGTTTCTGTTGTTATCGAATTCTTAAATTTTAAATGTCCTAAATCTCAGGGAAGTGTTGCGTGCTTTCTTAATTTTTATTTATCAAGGTCATATTTTATTTTTACGGATCCACAGCTCCAAATGGACCAAGTTAAATGGAACGTGATTAAAGACAACCTCACTGCTTTGTTAGATATGCCAGTAATTCCTCAGTTAACGAGAGGCGGTGTCAAGGACTCGGCATTCTCGCTATGAATGTTGCAATGTTCTGCAATCGGTATGTGTCTGTGTGTCGACGTGGGATAATTTTTTTCCAAGCCGAGAGGTCACATCGCACTTCCGAGTGACAAGCAGAGAGCCCCGTTTTAATAACTAGGGAATATCGCCTTTCTTTCTAGGGAGAGGCAGATCGAGAGATCCATTTATCGCAACTTTGACGCGCGGCGGGTTGGACCGTGGTGATAAGACTGTCCCATTCCGTGGTGATAAGACTGTCCCATTCCGTGGTGATAAGACTGTCCCATTGCCTCTGGTAGCAGAACCTGAAAGCTGAACAGCGAGTGGCGCGCCCTGGGGGCAGGGTGGCCGAAAGGGAAGGGACCGCGTAGACGAGAGGATAATATTAAAATCGTATTTCCAAAATGGCAAAAGGCTTGTGATTCTAATTTAATCTCGATCGTGCAGGTCACCGCTGCCCCGAAGAAACTGCTTAACTGCAGGGCGTTTTAATATTCGTTAACAAGAGACTTATCTGCTACGAAGTACGAAACAATAAATTACTTACACGTACCAAAAATCGCTGAAATTGATCTCGCTCACATTGGCCGTTGAATTTCAATAATAATGCAGTATCCGTCGGTTCACCCGACCTAACGCTCTATTGAAGGGTTGCAAATTATAACCTGCACCTGAAAGGCGTCTTCCCCCCCCCCCCTCTTCACCACTCTCATCCCCCACTGTGTAGAGCGTCGTACCATTCGCGTTCCGAGCAGAACAAATATAAAGTTTCATCAACGCGAGGAACTAATCGGCCATGACCTTAGGGCAACTTTACGTGTAACCACGCCAGGAATCTTAAAAGTCGCCCCGTCACAGCCGGGCGATATTAATTTGGATGAATGGGGCAAATAAATTACTCTTCAGTGTACCTTTGGATACTATGATCGAACCCATGTTCCCCGGCTCAGTGGCAGGTCCTTGTACCATCTGATACTCTGGATAATTCAGGCATTTAAACGGTTCCGCAGTCTAAATATTTTTGATGAAGAATCTGTTATCTTGTCAGATGCACGCACGTATACGTACTTAGAACGGCAAAACCTTGCCTTCAGAAAGTTACTTCGTGCTTAAATGCGATAAGTTGGGATCCAGCAAGAGAGAAAGTCGTCGTAAGTGAATTGTGGAGACAGTTGCGTCTTACGGATGTGAGCTGCGGACTTGGAAAGACGAAGAAACATGGCGACAGGCCCTTTGGAAGGGTTCCTCATCCCACAAGGATGCAGGTCTGCAAAACTGTCAAAGCGCGAGAGATCCTCAATTTGAAGACATCTAAAAAAAAAAGTGGGGCTTCGAAATCCGACTTGCGCCCTTGTAAGAACACGTGTGAAATGTGTCAGACGGAAGCCTAAGACCCAGCGCTCGTGTCCATGACACGCGAGCTGTGTTAAATCCTTCGAACGGTCATCACGCCAAGCTGACAGAATGGGATAAATATCGATTTCAGAGTCTGGAGTTGTATTATGCCACTGGCTGTTTGTGTTTTGTTTACTTCGAATTTCCTGAAATTCGGATTTCTTTTTGGTAGATTTAATGATTGGATTTTGGTTGTTATCTTATTTGGAATTAACTTTTCCCAGTTAATAATCCAAACGCGACATATGTCTTGTTTATTTTGTTCAGTGCATTCGTTCTGTGCAACGCCTATTCGTTTATTGAAATTCAAGTTCTTCGCTACTGACTTAATATGTTTATAACTAAAGAACTGTGTATCGTGAAAACCTGTTGCTAATTTTAAAACTCCCTTCAATTCCTTTTATTTATTTCCTAGTTAACAAGATACCTTAAATTCCATTCGGGAACCGTCTTACATCAGTCACAGACAAAGCAGAGGTTAGGAAATATGAAACAATTCTGTACTTGACAAAACGCTGAGTGCAACCGCACGCATTGCACAGCTGTGTGGCTGATAAGTGCAGAAAAGTGCATTTTGGAAACTACACATGCAACAAACAGTCCCAGTCGGTTGGAGGATGAATGAAGTATTTTAACATCTGAGTAATTGACGCCGTCAACTGACGTTGGTTTCCAGAAGCGTCTCTTGGAGTTCTGTGTTATTCATCAACACTTGTACAGGATCTCCTCAAAGTGCTTTATTTGGTGCATTTGGAAGTATCTAACACACCGTGAAAGAACCGCAGGCCTCTACATGCATCGGACAAGTGACTGGGGTATTCGTCAAATGACGACGATAATCAGGTGAGGGAAGGCAGTGCCGCGGTAGAATAAATGACGTCCTCACCTGCGCCTCGCCCGACGAACACTGGACTCCACATTTTGGCGTGTCTTCGGTTTGTCTTCCCTGGGGAGACCCGCAACGCCTTCTGAAGTGGGAGAACCGACGAGGACCCTGACTGCGTCGTCATTTCGTTCTTGAGGATCGACTCTAGTTAAGGTGGTTACGGTCTCCAGCCATTCCTCCAACTCTTCCAGCACGTCACGAGGTGTTTTTCTGCATTCGCGGGTCACCAGAAGATTGAGGGTCATCCACATTCCATGGCGGTCGCTCCAGGACGACATTTCTTCGTCAGCTGGAAAATCAGAGACTCAGATCCGGAAGTTAAGCGTGGAGATGAAAAACGAAATGCGATAGGCTGCCATTTTATACGCACTTTTAGACGCAGTAAGATTATATTTTTGAGGAAATGTGTAACAGTAACGCATCAGGAATACTGAAGGAAATTCAGAGATGTTAATTTGTGTGGGTCGAGACAGTGATTCTGAAATAACCTGAATAATTCTGTTCAAAATGACCATTTGGAAGGACTTTAATCTTGATTCTTCGAATTCAAATAATGCGAAATGTTTCCGCAAGGAGAGCGAACGGAAGGCTCGGGGGGCAGGGCCTGCCTTTCGTATTAACGCAGAATGACACGAACTGAATGGCGACTCATCGACACATTTTGCAGAGCGTTCCTGCGGGTCACATTTCAGAAATTCCGCACTTCAGAAGACGAACAAACACGTGTAGTTGTGCAAGGAGAAAAATGTAGCACAGCTCGTTGTCAGGAGCAGGCGACGAGGCGTCGTGTAGTGGGCGTCGTGAGTGTCGGTGTGAGAGCTGTGGGCTCCGCGCGCAGCGCCTGCCCCCCCCCCCCTCCGACCCCGCTCCACTTCGTTCCAACAAGAGCCATCGAAATACACCTCGTCTGATTTCAACGGCTTCTCAACTGAACTCTGACACTGGGACTGCACTAAAAGTTGTCTAGACCGTCTCCTACAAAATCCGTACCCGTTCGCCATTCATGATTTCCTCATTCAGGACACTGACTTCGAATCCCGCCTAGTGCAGACCGTCTCGCCCTTGCAAGAGACAGTCAGGTCTGCAGGTTGTATCATAAACAATGCACACAGAACGTAGCAAAATTTCGCTTCTGTTGAGGACTTGCCAGCTATTTCACGAGTTTTGCATACGAAATGCTGTTTCTGCCCCGTAACGTGACTGTTTTGAGGCGCGCAGTGGCTCTGAGCGTTAGTTCAGTTGGTGTTAACAGCGTTTAGCTTTGTCTTACGGAAGTGGTAACTCGAGATTTTGGTTTTTGCTTTTATTAGTTCGAAGAAGGCGCGAGTTGCATCAGACACTCATCACTGCTCTGAAAAGCTCTGACGTCTTGGAATCCTTTTATTGGACTTTGGGATTCCGGTAGCAAGGCCTCCACATCCCAAACCGTGTTTCGCGAACCCCTTGCGTACGCGAGAATTTACAGAATGTTACATTAAAAGAAAAACTGCGTGCAGTAGGCAGTAATTTGCGTAAAAACGACTTAAGGCAGTTTTCGTAGTTGGCACACGGTTACTTTAATTTGCAATGGCTGCCGAACTAAGAAGTTATACGAAGAATTCGCAATGTGAGAAGCGAAACTTAAACAGTCGCTAGTTCATTAACACTTGTAGGGGGCTCTGGAGACGAGTCCTTAGCCTCACGACTTAACCCCGAGAACAGAAAACCCCCCATGTACAGTTGGGCCATGTTAATTTGAGGTATTCTACCCCCACAGACGACGATTTTATGAGGCAGATTCCTTGAAAAGCTTATGGCCGCCTGATAATTATCTTAGATTCAATAGTAATTATTTTTGTGCAAAACCAGTTGCCAGCTGCGTAGGCGCAGGGATTAAAATACCAGGAACAAGTGAATAAGTTCCCTTTCAGGAACCTATTCTTCGCTCCAGTAGACGCGAGGTAATGTTGCAGGCGTCGTAGTAAAGTGTAATTGGTGTCAAGACGTCAGATAACTTATAATAAACGACCTAAATACGAGTCAAGCCAACTTTTTTTCTAAACCGACGTCCAGAAATGAGTGCGGGGTACAAATTAATAACAGATTCCCTAACAATGGAGACAGTAACAGCTGTTGCCCTTGTCACTCGTAACAATGCGCGGTTCCCATCGCTTCTTCGAATTCCTGCCTCGAACTGCGATTACGATTTGTTAGTTTCAGTGTCTGTGTAAAGACGAAGCTTTGTTTGCTGCAAAATTTTTGGAAACGTTAAAAGAGACGGCCACAAGTTTCCCGCGTTTAAATACGACGCTACGATCTGAAGTTTATGTATATACATGTCTTTACCACGTAAAAATCCCATAATTCGAGCGTAACTTAAACCACGTTGGTCACTGCAGCTTTTATAGAATTTTTAGTCTTTCAAAAGTGAGGTTATGTCTCCTTACGTCTTACGTCTTACCAGCGGTTATTTTTCTCAAAGTATTTTTTTTAAAAAAAGAACTGACTATTTTATCCAACGCTTTATGATTTTAATATTTCGGAAGTTGCATTGTTGTCCAAATTTATATTCAGACATCATTGTTTAATGCTGTGTTTAATTCGAGACTGAAATTCAAATGGCCACTGCACTTAGATTCTTATCTCATAACATTGTGCCAACACAGAAACATATGAGTGTTTCTGAAGTATTGTAATAATTTTCTAGTCACGTTGGCTGCTGAGAAATGTGAATGCAAATCTATACGAGCGTTCCATTTTTTACGACAGCGGTTGGTATGTTGAAGTGAGTAAATAAACTAAAATATCAAGGACATTCGAGTCCCATTATTGCGTTAAATTTTCACTGTTTATTTAATCCACTACTTTCTTTGTGTGTGTTTCTTGTTCAGTGTGAATCGTCACAGAAGTTTCTAGCGGCATGTTAATTATCATTTACAAAAATAAAGCACGCCAACGTTTTGAGTTCGTACCGCGCTGAAAGTGACATTGTAATTACAGAACTGCTGTCAGCACTAAAGTTTTTTGCGATGACATTCTCATAAAAATTCCCCTCACTCACTTTGTTTCATTACGTCTGCTCCAGTATTGCGTCTGTTTCATGCGTTTAAGATTTATACTTCTGCAGTTTTCATTCTTAGGTTATTTAATGATGCTGTTTTACCCTTCAGAGTGTATGCAGTTGCAATTAGATCGTGTGGTCGCGGATGGTAGAGACTATTTAATAATCAGAGATTTGGCTCACAAATTTGCCTCGAGGTTTGTGGAAATAATGGGAAAGTAGAAATTCACGAGCGCATTTGATGTTGATCGTCAGGCAGCGTGGCACATCCAACGCCAAAACTCAAGGGGGCTTCGTAATCTGGAATCTAATTAGGAAGTAAGTCGCTGTGTTACCACACCCACCCATTGTACGAGATCTTTGTGTAGGTTAGTATGTGCCAGCAAGGTTCCTGGCATGGCACGCCCCAAGTGGGCTCGCCCCCCCCCCTCACCTCTCCTGTGTCTTCGGTCCAGTTAACGGTACTAATTGTCCTGACAGCCGCGGGCTGTTAACGCAGAAGCTGCCGACAGACTCACGTTACGGACAAGACGTTCCTTGAGCATGTGTACGGGAAGCAGGCCCCATCATGAGGAACTTCACATGCTTAAACACTGTTCATCCAAAGATTTATTTTAATATTATCCTTACATTTAGACCCAGGTCTGTGAAAAAGTTACCAACGATGCAATTCCGCCTTCGACGAGTACTAAACCCAACTCCCCCATTCGACTCCTTCTTCCTTCCGGAGGGCTGTAATTAGACTGGGGGGCAGGGGGTCAGGATTTATCGGCCTCAGGGTCCAGTGGGAGGATCTGTGATAACAGCTGTGGACCTCCGGGTTCATGAAAGGCAGTGAATTCTTTGACTAGATGAGCGACTATGTAGTTATGGAACGAAGTGGCCTTGGCCTATTTCAGGCTCTTTATCGCCTTGCGGTGCTAAGGATAAATAAGCTCAGCGTTGAATGTACTGACGCTGACTATTTTAAGACGTCAGAAAATTAGAAAAATTTGAGAAGGTGCAATGCAGGTTGTGTGACATCGCACATATCTAGTGTCTTATTGGACAAATCCCAGGATTTCTGACAAAGGGCCTCGCCCCGTAGAAGAATCTGTCCTTAGAGTTAAATCGGGAGGTCCTGCACCACGCCCTATTGACCTAAGAGAGACGCGTGGTTCATATATATGGTTTTGCCTACACATTTCGTACGATGACTTTTCTCCGTTGCTTATGGAAGTGATTTAAGGTGTGATCTTTATAGATCGAACATTTCGAAGAAATGTTCCCTGCACAGGGCATCACAACACAGAGAAACGATAAGTTATATTGTTCCACCTTTCCGGACGAATTAATTTTCGCCCTGGTGATGGAGGCAGGAAACACCTCCGAAACGTCTTTAAACTTCTACTCGCATATCATACGAAGTTATACGGCGTAACACCCTAGAAGACAGTCGTCATAAAATTGGATAAAGTTCGGAGCGAGACTGTTCGCTCCCTCGCCAACAAATTCAGACCTCGGAAACAGCTGCATGACGAAACCAGACCGGAGCTTTGCATGGGCTACGGAGATGGATATTTCTATAATTTTAATTTTTGCGTTTGCGGGACAAATGAACCACACCCAAGACAACTTGTCTGTTGATGACTGCGTCGAAGGTCGCATCGGCTGCTGCACTGTCCACGGGGTGTGTATAAAAGGACAGAAACACGACATTATTATTAACATTCGCTTGTGAAGGTATCTCAACAGATCAACATGAAGGTAACTAACTGGCTTTTGGTATTGGCAACGTGCGCCGAGGCGTTTATCAGCCTCTCTGACTGAGGCTTAAAGTAGAGAGAACATTTGACATAAATTCTGCGCATTGGTTACGCCATTGGCAGAGAATTTGCTCTTTTTTGAGGGCGGAGGGAATTTCAGTCAGAAAACAAAAATTTCCTTTGCAAAACACGGGACAATTTCGGGGAAATCTGAATTCATAATCCACACACAGAGAGGCGCTGACTGAGAAACACCGGTAAATCTGCCCACTAGACGTGGATTTTCCACTTTGGTTCATTACTACTGATTTTTTTCTAATACGAATGAAGTGGGGTCGGATGTAACTTGCTCGTACGTACTACCACGTCGTATGCATGGAAGACTCGAGGAGCTACACAATATTGCATGTAAGGACTCGATTCGTGTTGTAACCGAGAAAATGCTTCCTAACGTTAAAATCGAATTTGTTAGTAGTTGAGGTTCATTACCAGCGTTTCTAGTTGATATTTATGTGTGTAGACTGTTTAAGCAAGGTAGTTAACTGCCGCCATGTTGCAGTGCCTGTTTGTCTTCGCCCTCGTCTTCGTGGCATTCGCCAGTTCCCAGATCCTGGTGTCGTCAGGCTTGTACGGCGTACCTGGGGTATTGCCTGGCATATTGCCTGCTGCATTGCCTGCCCCCCAGGCAGGGTAAGTTTAAGCTTTACGATTATTTCTTAATTGTCCCAAGCTATGAGACTGTCGTCTCAGAATCGTTTAAAAGGTGTTCTGATCCCTGCAGGATCGATCTGAATTAAAGTGTTCAGTAATACCCAGTAATAGTATCTGAATATCCTCACTTAGAGTGCAAGCTGACAGTCGCTGTCAGAACAACCACTAATCCACTACTTAATCTCATTTGTTATCACAATTTAAAGACTTTGTTCTTATTACAGATATGTAGCTGCCACCCGAGGCTCCCTCCATGTGGTACCTGGCAATATACCAATTGCCAGCCAACATCTTAACCTGGCACCTGCTCCAGGAACCATTTAAATGCTAACATTTTATCACTCTGTGTTTTTGCTCTCTGGATCCTGTGTATAAACTTGCCTAGAAATAAAGTAAGTCCTTCTCGCTCAGTTTCATTCTGATCATCAGTGATTTTAAAAGTTAATGAGTTACACCCAGTTACTTCCTGCTGCAAAGATAAATCCAACCTTCTTTATCCGCTAATATCAAAGCAGTACAATTATTCTTTACAAGATCCTTTATTTAACTGTTTGCTCCACCAGTTCATGTTTCCTGGACCTAACAGATGCTACAGGCAGTGTTTAGTTCCCTCTGACGTGTGTGTACACGTGATCAGTATTATGAAGCGCTTTCTTGAGTGCCCGAGCTTTGTATTCCTCTTTATAGCTGTTCAGTTTTCCCACTGTTCCTTGACCCACAGGTTTATAATTCTGTTCCGTCTGTCCTCACACATTCCGGATCGAGAAAATGCCTTACGTCACTCCGATTCCCGAGTCACATGCTGCTGAAAAGTAGTCGATTTGAGTTTAAAATCATAATCCAAAGAACCACATAATATTTACATATCAATTAATTGTCATAAGCCTGCCTCGTTTATGTGGAAATGCGTTTTAGAAACTTTTACCCAATACTTTCGGGTCCTGTAACTCCTGATGACAACTGCATTAAATGTCCTGCACTTTTGTTATGAAAAGATGTTTAGACATGGCCATGCAAACTTTGGGCTACAGTGATGTCTTAAAGCTCTGTCAACATGCTGTTGTTCTCTTATAACTTTTCTTGCAAAGAAATTGCCTTAAATAATTTCCTTTTGCAGTTTAAACACCCCCCTCACACTTGCAACTGTCCCACAGCACAAGTTTTGTGTTGTTGAATTCAACTTTTGTTATGATTTTGTCAAAAAAAGAGAGAGCATAATTTTTTTGACTCTGTTCAAAAGATAAGCCACATTTGATAAAATATGTAATTACATTTTGTGAGATTTCATATTCTCACAGTAATGAGTATGAGAATTACTGTCTTCTGGGATGACTGTGAAGAGCAGTAGGGACTAACCAATATTTCAGGCCCTGATTATGGAGGCACTAACGTCTCAGAAACAACAATCAGTTTCTACCAGACTACATGATACAAGATCCCAGAGGACACACACCTTCATACTTTAGAATATTTATTGTATGGTATCAAATAACAAAAAAGTTTACACAAGTAGTAATAAAAAATCAACATTGTGTATGGAATTCTATGAAAGATTTTAAAGAAATTTCAAGTGTGTCTGCAGCAACATTCACAAAGAAAGAATGCCATTTGAATCCTACCGATTTTTTAAAAAAATTGTGCATCGTTTTGGTATTTGAGATGGAGGTAAATGAAAAATACAACTTTTGTCACGTAAAATTCTCATATTCCTAATCCTGCGTTTAATGTTCTGCACTCTGGTGGTAGAACTGAGAACGAACTAACATTTGAGCGCTGACGTAATTAATCGGAAGTTTTGAGAACCTCGGTAATGTATAATGCAACATTTAAAATGTAAACACAGTTTCAGTATATTGAAAATGTGTAAAAGTATTCAACATCATTTGACGAGATATTCTATTGAAACTCTGTATAAATGTTTGCTTTCAGAGATGTAGAAGAATATGACGATCAGGTGACGATATCGGTTTTGGCATCAATAGGCACTGACAAGTTCGATGTCTGCAAGAAGTTTGACAAGCAAAATGGCTTGGATTTTGCAGAAGCAATGATTAAAATGGAAGAGCGTTGAAGAGTAAGCAAACATAAAATACTGACATCACGGACTAAAAAACGTGAATATATTCGACGAATACATGTCATAAAATGGAAGGAGGTGCTGCTGCTGGAAGTAGAACTACCAGATTTATGATGGAAGGCGTTGGTGCACGTGTAATACGAGGGCCAGACTGGAAATGGGGAAAACAGGTTATTTTCTGTATATATTTTGTTTTAGTCTTACTGACCTCTGTAGTTTTCTTTATTGGACTATAATCACCTTTGTGCAGTATTAACCTGTATTCCTGTTTTTAGGATGGAGGGGAAGGTCATGTTGGAACTGTGAGGAATTTCGAATCGCCAGAAGAAGTTGTAGTTGTTTGGGATAATGGTACTGCTGCAAACTATAGATGTTCTGGAGCGTATGACTTAAGAATTCTAGACAGTGCCCCAACAGGTGTGTATTTACCAACTATTAAGAAATATGTGTGTTGGAGTACCAAAATGAGTTTAATTATATATATATATATATTACATTTCTTTGTATCAGGGCTATTGACTTTAAGTGAATTCATATCCTGTGACATTTTGAGGATTGGGTATGTTAAAATGTGTTATGTATCGTAATTGTTGAACTCAGATTTATGGACTGTTTTGTGTGGTCACTGTGTTGTAAAATTGTTTTTGAAATTTGTTGCTTAAGGTATATACAATGGTGTATACAGTAAACATCTGAAGCTTAACGCTTTTGCAGGTGTTAAACATGATGGCACAATGTGTGACACGTGTCGTCAGCAGCCAATATTTGGGATTCGTTGGAAGTGTGCCGAATGTGGGAATTATGACCTGTGTTCTATCTGTTACCACGGTGACAAGCATCATCTTCGTCATCGTTTCTATCGTATCACAACACCTGGCAGTGAGAGGTAAATTGTGTTTTTTTTAAGAGAGCTGTTCATTTATCTTAAAAAATTAAATGTTGTATGAACTACCTGGTTGTAAATATGGCAAGTTCTGTTTGGGTAATGAATTCCATTATTTTATGAGATTGAATAATGTTTAGGGACCGAAAGCCGCGATATTAGGCTACTAATTCTAGCTTTAGCTAAATGGAAATGTTTGTATTGGGTTATTATTTATCAAAGTAAAAGCAATTTTTTTGTTACTAGAATGTCCTTTGGTTGCTATAAATGGTACGGACGTGAAATTTGATCTGTTGCTATCCAAAATATTTGGCTGGTAACTGCAAGTGGTATGATCGTGTGTTTTTAATAGAAAGCAGTGTTTGTGCTTTTGCATGTCTCCATGTTTGCGTAGTATTTGTTGCAGCCAAGGGATGCAGCATTATCTCATCAGTTTCTGATGCCATGTGTTGGATGTGGAAAAAGGATAATGTTAGTTAATTGTATGCTCTCTGCTGTAATGTTGCCATCAGAATATGTTTCTTAAACTTGGGTTATGAGTACGTTATGTGAGTTTCCAGATTTTTACATTTGTAAGCCATAATTGCAGATGCGTGTAATTAACAGTGTTTATAATGAATTATTTGCAGTTCTACGCCCCCCTTCCCCTCCTGCAACTTGAAATACATTTCACTGAACTAAAATTTGCTTCATTTCAGAATGTTGCTGGAACCTCGTCGAAAAAGCAAGAAGGTGGCCGTTCGTGGGATCTTTCCGGGAGCACGCGTCGTGCGCGGTGTCGACTGGCAGTGGGAGGACCAGGATGGCGGTAATGGGCGTCGCGGGAAAGTGAACGAGATTCAGGATTGGTCCGCGGCCAGTCCACGTTCAGCCGCTTACGTTGTGTGGGATAATGGTGCCAAGAATCTGTACCGTGTTGGGTTTGAGGGCATGGTTAGTGTCCTGTCGCGATGCGTCGTATGGTCGCTAAACTTAGAAATAAATGATGAGCTGAACTTCTGAGTTTCCGCAATAAATAATTCCACGTGACATGATCGAATGGAAGTAAGCAAAGTACAGTAATTTTAAAGTTTCTGTTTTCACTAGTCTTGTGACGGTCCCCGCGTCGAAGGATGCTGAACTTAGTTTAGGCTTAATGTATTGAAAATTTGTTTTCGAATTTAAATTTGTAGGCCAAGAAATTCGGCTGTTCCTACTTCTTCAGTTGTTTTATTCTTGTGCCCTACACATAGTTTAACACCATTTTTGTTGCTGGTACAAAATTTCATGAAATTTGTTTTGTCAAAATTTAATCTGAGTTGATTACTTATCGTTTGGAATACTGTTTGTTACTTGATGGCCAGAAATATAATCTTGCGTACTTGCTTATGAATGCATTGCGACTGCTGTTTTATTTTGTTAGAGATCTTAGCTAAAGATTGTTTCATTGAGCATATTCAGCGTCTTTCATATCTGGAGAGTGTCGCTTGTGGATTAGTTGCATTTGTGGTTTTACAGGCTGATTTGAAGGTGGTGAATGACGCAAAGGGACAGACGGTGTATCGTGACCATTTACCACTCTTGGGCGAGCAGGGACCCGGCCGTTCCGGACCGCACGGACTCCAGATTGGAGATCAGGTGTGTGTGGTGAAATTGTTTTATGCTTGTGATGTTTTCTGAAGGTGGATTTATTCTAGAAATTTAATCCCAAATCTCCCAGCTGAGGAATATGTGTAAATTTTTACCATTATCTGCTGTAGCATTCCAAAGGATTAAGATGTCTTCTCATGTAACACTTAACAGGACACTGAAGGCAGGTTTGACATTGGCTGTAGTCAGATTTCTTAAGAGTGACTTATGTTGCAAATAATATTTATCTCATTAAATTCTGTAACTTTAAAATAAAACATCTTTAATTTCGGGAGATTAATTTAAGCCTTTAACAAGACTGGAAGAAATAGTGAATCATTTCATTGTAAGGCCATTTGCAGTTGCATGTGAAATTTTATCACCTCGAGTGCTGCTGAGTTTAGGATGCGGACTTCATCCATGAAGCATGTGCCAAGCACGACTGTAACGTAAGCACGCATCGCAATAAATGCTTTCAGGTGAACGTCGACTTGGAATTGGAGATCGTACAGTCGTTGCAACACGGGCACGGCGGCTGGACTGACGGAATGTTCGAGTGCCTGGGAACGACCGGCACCGTGGTCGGTATCGACGAGGATCATGACATCGTAGTGTCATATCCAAGTGGCAACCGCTGGACGTTCAATCCCGCGGTACTCACCAAAGTTGTGGTGGCCGCTCCCAGTGGCGGTACCGGTCCAAACGACGCGCAGCAACAGTTCACTGTTGGTGACTTGGTTCAGATATGTAGTGACCTTGAACGTATAAAAATTCTGCAGCGTGGCCATGGCGAATGGGCCGAAGCAATGGCTCCAGTGAGTATCATCACCGTGTGTTATCTGTTGCTGATGACGAACACATTTTTGCATCATTGCTTTAAAAACTTAATTTTCGAGATGTAGGTTCAGCGTTGGTTACAAGCAGGTCAAAAATCATCTTAAATGTATTTTAATTTTTGATGCCGTAGGTTTACCTTGCTTTATTCTTTATTTGCGTGTTTCTAAATTTTCATTCATTAGTAGACACTTGCTTTTATTTAGTGTATTTTATTTTACGGAGTAGTTTTCAGGAAAGAAAGGAAAAAAGAAAATCTTCGCAAAGAAATGGAAACTGAATTCAGCAATACTGAACCTTGGACTCCAGCGTTACAAGCCGTATTTTTAAATTCTCAATCGGAATATTACATTTGGGATATTATTTGTGTTGAGAGATTGCGTGGTTTTTAAAATTTGGTTTTCATTTCGCGTTGTGCTGCTGAAATGCATTGTATAAGTTGCCTAGAGTCAGACTTGGGTGGGAAGAAAATTATCCACTGAACTCGGTGCTAAAAGTGACGTCTTCTTGATGAATCGACGTCCGCTACGAGGTTTAATGTCGTGCTGAGATACTTGCAGTCCGTCTGATGGTTTTGTGGTTCATAATTGTGCTTTTGCTGAGATGCAATTTTGACAAAAGCAGAAAAATGAAGAATTGCAGGGATTTTATTTCAAAAAGTAGGATTTGAGGTTTTCACAGAAGTGAGTCCTGAGATGGCTGTCTTGTGGGTTGCAGTGCCACGAAATCTGGTAGAAGTTTACCACCGTTTAAGAGGTTCTTGCTTCCTCCATCATCATTGGTGAATATTTTGATGAACTTCTACCAGACTGCAAGGTGCTATAAGCCGTCTTCATACGCACTGCTTTGAAAACCTCAAATTCTGCTGAAATGAAGTTGACTGTGGTACAGTTTGGCTTTTATTGAAATTTGCAGGGTGTTCTTTTATCTTTGACGTGTTCATTGCAGACTCTCGGGAAGATCGGCCGTGTGCAACAGATTTACCACGACAATGACCTTAAGGTGGAAGTTTGTGGCACCTCTTGGACGTACAATCCCGTAGCTGTCACGAAGGTTGCTTCGTCAGATGGCACGGTACCCGGCACGTCCAGTGGGGGTACGGACATTTTATTCTTTTTGGGCGTGATCAGGAAAAGTTACTTCTGTAGTTTTGACCTGACGTAGTGTTTGTGGATATCTCACAAGTGATCGTAAAATCCATGTGTCATCTGAAGCGAGGTTACTCTAGAGCTGGTTGGCGATTCCCCGTTCATCAGATGATTGGTCCTGTTTTACCAATCATGTATATTTGATGGTTGTCTCACAGTGAGAGGTTAAATTTCGCTTTGTATTGAAATGTGGTGTCAGGGTTCTAGTGATTTTTTGCCTTGGGCGGTTACCTGCGTATTCATCCCTAAAGATCAGTTTGAATTTGGACGTTCTGATTTGCTTTTCAGAGCGCTTGAGTGCGCTGCTGAAGAAGCTCTTTGAGACTCACGTGTCCGGTGACGTAAATGAGGAGCTGGTCAAGACGGCTGCTAACGGTGACGCGCAGAAGTGTGAGGAATCTCTGAAGCGTACGGATGCTGATGTGAATGGAGTATTTGCTGGACACACTGCTCTTCAGGCAGCAAGTCAAAACGGGCATCTCGAAGTTATCAAGATTCTTCTGCGACACAAGGCCGACGTTGAGATTGAGGTAGGAGCTGTCTTGTGTCATTTAATTCCACTGTAGACATTCTGTGTTACCTCAGTTTAACGTGGGTTTAAGTGGGTTAATGAATCAGAAATGTTGTGCCCTCACAAATTTTGCATATTTTTAAAAAATATTTATTACCACAAAATTTTTGGAATCTGTACTAGTGTTGCTACCACCCGAGGTGTTCATAGCCGCTGATTTTTGTTGTTCATCATCATCATAATCGGCTCTACAGCCCTGCGTGGGCTTCTTCCGTTCCTCCTCACTCACAGACGGTCTGTTTGCCAGTCCCCGTACCCACTGATATGTGTCCCTGGGGGGGGGGGTCTCATTATAATTTTGAATTGCAAAGTGCTTGGTTGTACTGGACCGTAAGTACATAACACATTTGGAAAATTGTATCAGAAATCATGTTCTAGGAGAGACACGACTGCCCGCCTGTGCCTGTGCCTGAGCTTAGTTGCGCAACCAACAATTTATCGTGACCTTATTTTGGCGCAGGACAAAGATGGAGACCGCGCGGCGCATCACGCGGCATTTGGCGATGAACCGGGCGTGATGGAACTGTTGGCGCACGCGGGCGCGGATCTGAACGCTCGCAACAAGCGTCGTCAGACCGCCCTCCACATCGCCGTCAACAAGGGACATGTCGGTGTCGTGAAAACTCTTCTGGAACTCGGATGCCATCCCAGCCTGCAGGTAGGGAGAGCGTCGTATTGACGTGTGGCAGCCATTCTGTTTGCGCTTGAATTGTGGTAATTTTAGGGCTAGATCCTGAAACAAAGAACAGTCTCACGAGGAGATTCGTGATTTGTGTGTGGTATGAGTGATGATGCTCGTGAAAATGAATAGAAACGTTGTCTAGTTCACGTGGCCGTACTTCCGAACATTTAAAATACCGTGTTTTAGAGCGGCTTTTGCTTCACATTTGGGAGGTCCTGGATTCAAATCTCAGTGTGGAGACCTCTAGTGTGACCGAGTTTTTTTTGGGTTTTTCTCGGTCCCTTCTAATAGATGCCGGGACGACACGTTCTTCCTTCCAATTTATTGTTTGGCGACCGTCATACCATTTGACCGGGTGTAGTCTGAGCTGCGGACAGCGTCGTCACATAAATCGCAAATAAGCAAGCAGAGTTCGAGTGCTCCTGACAGCACGCTCAGTCTTCGCAGAATTGAAATCTTCTGATGACCTGTGTTTCATCTCCAGTCAAAATTTGATGATCATATTTATTTTCTGACAAAATTGTGGAAATGGAAATAAGTATTTTGTGACTTACGAAGCTTATTGCGTGGAGGTGAAGCTCCACGCAGTCTGTTGAGGAGCGGAAGTGGCTTATATGAATGTAGATTTTTAGTTCGTAAGGCAAAGTTAAAACGAATGTTTCCGTTCTTGTGAAGAGATTGGTCGCGGTGCATCGCTATTGATTGCGGACACACACAAAAAGAGCCGATGAACCCGGCTGGAGCTAATAGAGCGTGACAGCGTGGCTGAGCCGGGATTTCATGTTTCTTGTCGGTACGACCGCACTCGTATCACTGCAGGCTTAATCTGCATCTCTGGCAGGCTTTAGCGAGAGCTGACTGGATGATCCTGGCCATCATTCAGACAGTTTTCCTCTGCGCTGCGAAAATGTATTAGGGAGTGAAACTTAACATGAAGATGGCTGTCTTCTGGGTTGTAGCGCCATGTTCTCTGGTATGAGTTTACTGAAATTTTAGAAGTCCTTGCTGTTTCCATCGTCAGGAGTGAATAGCTTCATATTAGTCGTCTGAAATACTGCACTTTATGCATTTACAGTAAAAACGTAAAACCTGAGATTTTTTAGTTGTCCGCTCTCTGTCGTAAGTATTTTGGCTTCACGTACGTCTGCTTGCAAGCCTGAATATGCTGAAGCTATAATTTGGTTTAGTGGCTTCTACGTTCACCTTTTCCGAACAATTCTGCCCCAAGCAGGTGTATTGTATTTTTCTCGAACCGTGTTTTTGCGGTCCTCGGCTGTCGTGATTCCACGCGGTGTCTGTCGCGCCTTCTGAATGTTATCGCAGTCAAGCAGCTATTCAGGACACGGCGAAATACAAGTCGTAGGAAGCGGAGCGCTGTTGGCAGTCCGAAAGTTAAATGGAGCCGAATGCTCTGAATTCAAACGCCGACTAATACGGGATGTTGTTGCGTTTGGAAGTCGTGTTCTCCCTCCCTCCCAGTGGGTAATGTTTGTTTCTCTCAGTTTGCCCCACTGCATTTCCCTGTTCAATCCCAACTTAATGTCTCTTTTCTACGAAACTTTGGAAGTTGAACTCACACCCTTAGATCCAAACAAGCGCGAGAGATTAAGAAACTTCTCCAACAGAGCAGTTACAAAGCTGCAGCAGACAGTAGCGGCATAAATTGCGATTATTTAAACCAGGAGCAGTATCAGACGCAAGACACCATTTTGCGTGTCCGTGCACTCACTGATGTAGATCTTTCTAGTAAAGTTTGTTGAAATAAGAAGGAAGTGTGTGAATTTACTGCGCTCAGCGAGTTCTGGTTGAATCTAAAAATATTAACGGCGTCAAACTGCTTTTAGGGAAGAAATTGTTTCATGCCGGTTCTTTCTCGAAGCTTGCACGCGGTTGACACAAATTGGCCGCGTTTGGAACAGACGTACTGACGTAAAGACAGTCCACTTTGAAAATTTGTCTTGTGAAGGAAGTATTTGGAAATGATTTAAAATCTTCGCGGCGTGGGCGGCCCGGTCTCATTCTGGCCGTGGCGACCGCCGTGTTGCTCGGCTCTGAGCGCCAGTTATCGACTGTTCTTTCTCCCTTTCTGTTATCGAGTGTTAAGTGTTGAGGATTTAGGCAGCTTGGCCCATATTCAATTTGTTCATCGCCTCAACAGTTATTGAACTTCCCACCCTCACTCGATTGAGCGCCGATGGGGATGGGAGGGGATCGACGTCGGTCGTTAGCAGCCGACGCTGATTAGCAGGAATCGGCCGACATGGACTGTACCGCCCCATTGTAACCGCGCTGAAGAGGCTGAGTGTGTGAGTGCGACGGTCGGTAACCTTGATGGCGCCTCGTTGGTCTGTGTCCAGTGTTGGAGATCATATTGGGCGAAATCAGAGCAGCGTCGTGTTTCGAGGTTCTCCCTCGTCCACGTTCTCATGTGCCAGTCGTAATCAGCTTCCCCCAGCCCTCCAACTTACTCCGGCTATTAAAAAAATTGGATCGCACTGATACTCGGTGTACACTAAAGGAGCAAGCGCGAGATTTGAACATCTCTTCTTGCGAGGCTAGCGTCGGTGTGTGTCAATGTGCCTTTGTCTTTTGAATGTGAAGGAATGTTTAAACAACAGAAAATGTTTTGTTAATGTCACAGTCGTGAAGTGAAACTGGTCCTCACTGTGAACTTCTTTTCTGTGTTTTCGCTCAGAATACTGCAGAAAGACAAAACTTCACGCATTTAACAGAGTCCGTTCGAACAGTCATAAATAATGCAGCACCCACAAATGTCATATTTAGAATAAATAATATTTTTCTTCGTGATGGTAAATGCCCTAGATAATATTTATTTACCATTTACGTTATATATTCTTTTTTAATCTTAATTTGTAAATGAAGCAACATTGCTTCTGCCAGGTTTCCAGCGCAGCCATCAGGCCTCCTCTCGCCTTAACGTGATATAACGTCATTAAATAATATAATGTTTACCCCGCGTAAGCCTTGCAGCAATGCAATGACTTTAGCCTTCATTAAGTGACTCGTGTTTTAGAGATGTTGAATTATGAACGCGATAAAAATCCTTCGCCTTTTTAAAATTAGTTTTTGTGAGTTGAAATGAAACACTCGCCGTACGTCAAAATCAGCTGTTGTTCACCAACCGGCAGCTGCAGTTGGGCAGTGGAATTAAAGCGACTTGATTATCAGCTGCCAACAAAAACATTCTAAAAATGTATGTGCTTTGTTTGACCTGAGATAATATGTCACAGCAAAGGTTATTAGGCCGGTCTTGTCTCTCATTCGTTTCAAGATTTGTTTTTGAAATTTATTGCCAGCGTTTAGATTACAGTAGCTACTGCCGTTCATTTGTTACAGCCTGTCATTTGCTGTTAAAGGAATCGACGTGATTCCACGTAATTAATGCGTTCCATATCTTGGGTAGGTCACCGTAGTGACACTCGCACGCATGCGCGTACCTCCACGATTTGCAACAAGCAAAATGATTCTGTTTTCCCCTCCGCTCTTCGAAGCTCGGAACTCGCTGAACGGAATTTCACGAAGTTTTTACGTTGACGGATTTTACTAAAACGTGCAGATGGCATTCCACCTTTCGGTGACATTTTACGGGAAGACCTCCGCGCGTTACTGCGTTCGTGAGTGACGGGGGAATCCCCAGTCGGGAATCCCCTCGATTTAGACGGATGAAATTATGGTGAAAGCTCCGGAATCTTTGCGATATACGTGTGTTTATTTTTATCTCACTTCGCTGTTACGTCTGGGACTCAACCGGCTTACTGTCAATTGGGACGTGGGAATTCTTCTTGTGTAAAGTGGCCGGAGCATGAAGCTGCTGAGTCAGGTTGAGGTGCGTGGACCATAATTGAGCACGGGAGAATGACATTTGCCTTTTTTTGGGACGGCGTTAACGCTAACCCTGTCTGCTGTGTTGGCGGCCGGACGTTTCTTTAGCCCCGAACGGACAGGCACGTAGGCTGACTGCAAAACAATTCCACCCCGTCGACTCTACGTGCCATGTTCCTTTCAATATTTTTCGACGTGCATTCTAAACGGATCCGTTTATTTCCGTCTCAATCTCTCTCTCTCTCTCTCTCTCTCTTCACCCCCCCCCCCCCTCTTCCACTGTGCAGCCAGTATTTCATCCGTATTCCACTCCCACTTCTCCGTTACTTTTTGTTTCTCTCCTTTTCCTATGCACGTGCGTTCTAATATGTTCAGCTGCAATATTTTTCATTCGCCTTTGGTTGTGGAAAAATGCGACGAAACAGATGGCATTAGAATATTCATGTAGGCCACGCGAATGGTTTATTGAGGTCAGGAGGACGGCGGGAATCGAAATAAATACGGATATTCGCAGGAAAACGAGCGCCATTGCGGTTAAGTAACGCGGCAGGCGGAGGGGGTTCAGTGTTGCAGTTGTAATGATTAAATAAACGTGGAGGAACTATCCCGGTTGTATAGTTCTGTAATTAAAAGCATAAAACGTAAACAAGTGACAGCTATGACTCTCCGGCCCCCACTCGGTGCTAGGGGTCGACTGCCAGTAACGACACGGCAAAATGCAACCCGGAAGACGAGCATCGACGTTTTCAAAGCCGTGAGAACCTCAGATCTTACATCACCCGCTCGACTCCAGCACCTCTAACCCAACCTAACGTCGTTTTAGCTAAGCCCAGAACTGCAGTTTGCGTATCTTTTAATATTATCCTGGTGTGGTAAAGCGGCCCTTGTGTTGGGTTGAATAGAATGCGCGTGGCAGAACGCGGGGTTTGCCGATATTTGAACGACGCTTTCACGTGAAAAGTAACGGGCCTCGTAAATTAGACGCTCCACCGCGAGAAAGGGGGTGAGGCGCGACGTTTCACCACCGCCTCTGCTGCCTGTTTGGTTCAGGTTCTTGTCTCCGCTCAACAGCGACGTAACCGCGTCTCCTCTAGCTCAAGGCTCTCGTGATGCCTTCATGTAAGTTATAGCTCGTCAGGCCGTCGCCAAGAACAGCTGGTAGGTGAATTTCTAGAAGGGAATTGGAATATCACCTATTTCTTTCGCGTCCGCGTGTCAGGGCCCAAACTGATTGCCAGATTTTGAACAAACACGGCGTAGTAGACCTGGGGTGAATTTTGTTGTCGCGGCGGTGAGTATGAAGTTGGCTGTCTCCTGGGTTCTTTGGCTGAAATTTTTTGTCGACCGATTTTGAATGTTCTGTATTGAAGGGCCTAGACGATTTTTTTTTACTTTTAACTTACGAGTTTTTTAAACCAGATTTTGACAAGGAGAAGACACTTTCCACACTTCCGATCTTGAGAACCAGAAATCCCCCGGTTGTAGTTTTGCTCCCTTGTGCCCGGTAGACCACCGCGCGTTCAGCAGTTCGTCCGCCTCGGGACAGTGCAAGGGCCCGGAGATGCACTTCGGAAGAGAAGCTGAGAGGCAGAAATACCCAAGGCCCGCGGTGGTCACGTGCCTGGACTACCGTCAGTCAAGAGAGCTTCGTCTCTCTGGCACGCGTCATCCTGAAGGCGAGGCGACGGCTGCTCTCGATCGCCGCGGCATGCTGTAGACGGAAGACAGAGCCGCGAGTTGTTAATCAATACGCAAAGTTTACAAGACCTGTAAACAGAATTCAGGAATGTGTCCGTACGCACCAGACACCGCGCCTCGCAGCCTCCCGCTGGAACCCTTCTTGTTCCTGGGGTACATTTAATTCTAAGACCGTGTGCCCCGTACGTCATTGTTGCTTCCATGAAGTGATGTCATAAGCACTCGTAGTTTTACGTTACTGCTCGCTTCTTGTTGTCGGCACGAGGATTTATGAACGCGCAATGGCGTCTTGGCTCCTTCTTATTCTTCTCCCTCCTCCTGTAAATCAGACGCGAGGCCCCGCTGCTTGTTCACGGCACAGTATCAGAACGATTCAAGTGCATCGTCCTGACAGCGGATTCAGTTTAATCTGCAAGGACCTCCTCAGTGCTAATTGGACCGGGAACGCGGATTATTTTAATTGACTGATTTATTTTGTTGAGAGGCGTCGTATTTGACGTTGAGGTTTTCAGCTAGCTGCTTCGAGATTTATCGCTTGTACAGTCTTGTCACGCGTCTGGGCCGATTATAAAGCC
Source organism: Zootermopsis nevadensis (assembly GCF_977971745.1). Taxonomy (NCBI): domain Eukaryota; kingdom Metazoa; phylum Arthropoda; class Insecta; order Blattodea; family Termopsidae; genus Zootermopsis; species Zootermopsis nevadensis. The sequence continues at coordinate 20,541,143 of NW_028259153.1, read as the reverse complement.
CGTCGCGGTTGTCGACAGGAAACATTTCGCGCTGACTTCCTCTCGTCTGCTGATTGATTCATGCGATGTGTTCGCAATGCTGGTTCATAAAGGCTGTGATGCAACCAATTGAGCAAGGACTCAGCTTCAAGTAAGTAGTGAAGAAAATAATGAAGAGTATAGCAATAATTATTTAATTAAAGGTGCAGTAGCTGCTCCTTGTAGAAGCCCTTAGCAGCACGAAACGTGTCGCTTGTGATCCAACTTGTGCTTGCTACATGCCCCGCCAATTTCACTCTTCTTGATATGATGACGTCAATGAAACCAACTGGCGACGCTAATGGCCATTTAAAACAAAAATTCTCTTCGGAAACTTACTTTTCCCTACTCAAATGCTTGGTTCCGTGTTCATTTATTTAGTTACTAGAATTCTCGTAAATCGGGGTGCGCAGTTATAAATTTTCATACCTGTTCTACTCTCGTATTGTTAATTAAAAAACGAAGGCTTCATCGGAAGATCGCGGGGCAGATCGCCCTGTTAGGGGCCTTGACATTTTGTGGAACCATTCAGCGTTCTGGTCATTTCTTTTCAATTCCGTTCGTTATTTTTTTCCCTTCTAATTGATTTTATGACGTAGATGCGCGGGCTTCTACGCGGCTGCCTATGGATGGCCCTGCTGGGTCGTGTAGCACGAATTGGAGACAAGAAATGCGTACGGAATTTTGGTCGGAAAGCCTGAAGAGAAGAGAGTATCCAACTTGTAATTTAGTGTACTCCAGTCGAATGCCTGCCGACAGTTGTTCCACTCTTGAGTCGACTTCGTTTCTGCCATCCACCTCGCAGGGGAGTTGCTCGATATTCAAATCTGTCGGATGTAGCTGCAGCCGGATCTCAGCTGATGACGCAAAGTGTTTTAATTATCGCAGCCCGGGTCTTCGCCCGAACGCCGACAAGATGTTTATGAGATTCAGTTATTACTTATACAAGACTCGGGAGTTTATGAACTTTGCACTATAAAACAAACCCTTAAAGCACGTAAATTGGGCTATAGAAGGGTGGATCCGTTGTTACAGCAAATTATCTTCAACTTCTTTTCTACTTCAAGGTGTCGAGACGATGCAGTACGATTTATGTGGCTGGTTACTGCATTTTCTAAGCGACTCGACTGCGGTGGCAACACCTCGTCTGTCTCTGAAGTGATTTCTTGCGACATTAATAATATGCCACGTTTAAAATCGACAAATTTCATTTCTGGATCTGCGGTGTTTGGGAAATAGGCTTACTGCACTTTTAGTGTAGAAGAATTTTGACATCATCTCTGCCTGTTGTAATACGTATTCCCCTCCCCCGCTCATGTGGCCTACGCCTTCATCCTGTATTTTAATCGATCGCCGTTCGCCACCGGTCGATTCGACTAGCCATCGTGGATAAAATATTATTTAACAAAACATCAGTTCGTTAGGCAATGATCTCGTCTCAAATGTTGTTATCTCTGTGCATCCGCGTTTCTTTGTGTCAGCGCAAGTTTGCGTTACTGCTATTCTAATCGAAATGTTAACCTACTCTTCCGAATTGTAAGTCTGCGTTGAAGTGGGGTGGGAGGAGTAAGTCTTGTTCCCTGTTCACGCGGAACTTTTGGCCTCAGGAAAGGACTGACCGCACGCAGTAATAAATGTGTTTCGGGTGGGAGTGTTCTTAGCCGCCGAGTCGTCCCGCCGAGTCGTCATGACAGTCCACAATTAAAAATAATTCGCTGCGAGCTCATCTTTGCCGGCACGAACGAGCAGGCCCTCACGGTACGTCGGTCTCATGTTCTTGGCAGCCGGCGCGATCGGGCACCTGAATGAGGCGGCGCTGAGGTCACTGTAGGCACCGGAACATGCCCGGTAATTTCGTAATTTGTGTCTGTTGTGGGAAAGTTTGCTATATTTTGCGTTTTGTCGTTCATTTCGTCCGATTGCCGTGAGGCTTACGAAGGGAGTGTCAGTGTTGAGATGACAGATTGACTCTAAGGAGGGGCGGGGTGAACGGTGAACACATCGTAGTTTGTTTCCTTTGAAGAGCTGACCGAACAAGACCTGAGAGAAAAATGTCTCGAGTTGTCTGGTACCTCCCACCTCGGTATTACAGTTTAAAATATGTGACATCCGGACAGTCCTTAAGCCTAGGAATTACACCACGAAATTTATATTGAATTTCTGCACGTGTGAGCTTGCCACGTGTTCTTAACTGATTCGGGCCTTGTAGTAGCATCAGTACCAGGCGACGTCGTATGAACGTGATGTTACGGAAGGTCGCCTCATACTTGTTAGCTCAGATGTGTAGGTGGTGTTACGCTTAAAAGCCACGGTGGCAGTGCAGATGTGGACTAACATCCTCGTGTTTGCGGAAGGCGCCGTCTGCTGTGTGATACGTACCCTCCGGTGGCCTCTGCCCGTACGTACCTTAAGTCATTTTTGCCGTTCGCGGACGCTCGTGGGTCTGGAGGGCCGTGTAACGTGCGGTGACCCGTTCTTTGTCGTTAAAAGGGCTCCCTTCTGCCCCCGCCTCCGTACGTAATTCCTTTCACGATTTTCATTTCATAGCCGTTTTCAAACTCGTGACGCTGTAATTGGAAACATTCCCTAAATTCGCGAAGTTTGACTACGGAATAAAATTGTCGTTCTCTTTGTCTAACCTGATGTTTACTGTGGACGTTTGGAGCTCACCTGTCATGCTTTGTAAAAGTCATTTAGCCCTTCGTAAGCGGTAATGACTTCGTTGAAGTAAACCCAGTGTACGCTTGACCTCAGCATTTCTCACATGAATCGACCGGGTCTCGAACCCCGATTTACTTGCCTGGTGTCGAATAATTTTGAGATGGCGCACACCCTACGTGATTGCGGGGCCCCACGACTCGTGTGCGTTCTTGGTCTGCGAAAACTTTAAATGTGGCGATAATTGTGCGAGAAGGGTGGCCGGCTGCACAGGGGTTGCTCGTTCAGTGACGATATCACATTATCGCCGCGGCTAATTTCATTTTTAATGTGTGAGGCAATTTACTTCCTTTAATCTTTTTCCGTTCTCTGTATACACTATTGGACGTTGAAGATTTATTACTGTCTTATCAGCTTTACCCATTCTTCGCGCTTCTTCGTCAGAATTCTTTTCCTAATATTGAACTTTTCCGTGGCTATTGTCTCTCCGTCTGTCTGTCTGTCTGTCTTACTTGCGGTCTGCAGTTCTTTTTTCTCGCCCCGCTTTGATCACGGTGTCTCCACAGTCTCTGTCTGTCTGTCTGTCCAGCCTCGTTAGCTACTGGTCGTCGCCTGACAGGAGTCAGATTTATGTTAGAACGTTAAATCGTGTTTGTTAATGATCCACCGTGAGTTGCAGTATTATATTTGAATGGGGCCGTACCACGAGAGTGGAAAATCAAATTCCCCGCACTTGAAATCGCAGTTCTTTTAAACGGAGTAGGAAGAAGTGAGCGTACATAAATACACACACCTACAGACTATGTAAATATTTCATTTATTTACCTCACTTTCTGAGGTCACAGTAAAACAAGACCCTGTGCCCAGGGATCTTCAAACGTGATCCCGGCTGTCAGCGGGGATTTACATTTTGCTACTTTAATCCTTGCCAGCCGAGAGGCAACTAACTGCATTACCCACCTGACTCTTAATTTTTATTCGTGTGTTTCGTATGACTCTCACTGTAAACAGCGATTATTTCCTTAAACAGCGTTAACCAATCGATCTTTGTAATGGTGAAGTGTCGTGTTTTCTTCGCGGTACGGAATCGATTCTTAAATATTACTTTCACGGGCTGCGACTTCCTGATAGTGCTTGGGCGCTACGATTAGAAGTGAGGCAGAGTCAGGTTTTTGTTAACATGACGGCCATGGACGCATATGCGAGACACGTGTCACGACATGCAGTGCAGCCCCTTGGCCTCAGTGGCGGTGCTCGGTAACGCTCTCTTGGCTTATCCGCCACTGCTGGGTTTTCCACCCAGTCTTCTTATAGGACTGTTGAATGCTGATGCTGTGTCAGCTTGCAGGAAATATTGCAGACCTTCTTGTGGAGAGGCGCCCGTGTGGGGTCGGAACCTTTCTGCTGCGAACTGAGTTGACATATTGCCCCCCCCCCCCCCCCCCAGCCCCCAACGTGAAACATTCTGGACCAGCTGCAGGGCCTTGATCCGCCATTGATGGATAGATAGATGGAGGAGGGTGTGGATTGGCTCCTGCTGGCTCTCGGGCTCAGTGGCGGGCAGCGAAGCTTTTGTTTGCAGGCTCAATGACACCGACGCAGGTCAGTGCGGTTTCTTGTCGGAGAGTTCTGTTGTGGGAGCTGGACTAACTCTGTTGAGACTTTACGTGGTTTCTATCAGTCGCCCGAGGCAAATTCTAATTGTTCTGTGGCCGACTTCCGTCTTGTCTTTCGCAACTTCTGCGTTTTCCCCTCCGACAACAGCAACTAAGCAGAATAAGAAATTATGGCACCGTTGCTTCTCAGGATGGCTAAGGGCAGACACGGACAGTTTCAATAAAATTGTAATATCCGGTCAGACTTTATAACGTCGAATCTCAGCTTCTTAATGGCAGTGACCCGCAGAGCCGTGGACGTGCTTCAGGCTGCTGCCTCCTGTCGGACACAGGATTCAAGCAGAAACGCAGAACGCGAGTTGATTGAGTCCGGGCTTGGTTTTTTCAGCTCAGAGTTTACGTGTGAAGATATCCGGGTTCTGTGCCTGTTAACATGCGCCGCCCCGTGGTCACGCTATCCTTCTGACCCGAGTTCGACCTCGCCTGTGCGCGTGGAGTGTACATATATCACCCATGACCTTTTCGACACGTTTCCTTGAACTGCCTTGCCTCGGTCCATTTTTGCATCATGCTAAGAGCAACGTTGTGCTATATATCTTCTTCTGTCTGTTCGCCTTACGCGTGGAATTGTTCCCTGTGTCGGTGAGAGGGTGTCTGACGTGTGCCTTTGTCGATAACCAATAGCGGTTCAGGTACTTGTAAAGAATAAGTAGTGACATAGGCGCGTTTTGTTCTAGATGAACGTAAATGTCTGCGTTGCAGCCTCAGTAGCTGATTCATCGACTTGTGTTTCATGCGATTTGCGGTATTTGTCAGACACAGGTTAAAGAAACCGCGATCGCTCTAAGTGCTTGGCAATTCGGGCAGACCCCGGCCTCGTGTTTCGTCACTGTACAGTTTGTTAAGAATGCAATAACCGCGCCGAGTGCAACTGGAACCCGCATTCACGACGATAAATGAGGGGCGGCTGTGTTTTTGTCCGGAAGGCACTTACGGGCGTGAGCTGTCGTTTTGGAAGGCGTGCGGCTTCGTGCTACAGGAAGGAACCAACGTAAAGGGCAGAGAAGCGATCCAGTGTGACTGAACGACACTCATTTGTCGGAGGTTCGTTTTTGTTCCACGAGCGTTGTCCCCTAAACAATTTTCTGTTCCCTCAGCGTCTCACACTTTCTTGTACGTCCTTGGTCTAGTTTCTCGTTTTCAGCTTTGAATTGAGGTCCCTTGTCAGATTCGGCCAGCTGTTTCCTCAATTATGTTGCTGTGGGTACGAGTGTTTCGTGTCCTCTGAGCATCTTCGAGGATACTGCGAGAAGACGAAATAGTATCCGGCTCGGGATGCGACATTTTAAAATTGATTTCTTCCTTTAATTCTGCAAAAACAATATTACCTAATACAAACGTAATCCCGTAGAGCAGAGTAATTGAAAGTTGAAGAAATTGGATCCCGAAAGTTTCAGCTTGTCGTGATAATCGGCTTTTGAAATTTTTTTTTTGTTTTGGGATAATTTTGTGCAGATTCCGTAGGTGGAGTCACAAAAAGTGGAAGATCGTCGCTTATCCTAGAACAAAGTTTATTAATTTTGCCTGACGTGGCGAAAAAGTGTCGTTGGTGCTGAACCAGACGTTCAACTGTTCGGGTGGCCTCGAATTGTCTGGATAGAACGTTTCTGTAGCTCGACTCGCCACGTGGCTCTGTCATGTGGCTGTTTGAATAATTTATCAGCGTGATTAATTATCGTTAATTAGTGCGTCACAGAACAGGATGATCCTGGGCTGTTCAATTTTCAAGAGGAGCATAGAGCTTCTTTTTCCGATTTCGGGTCCTCGTCTCTGATGCTAGAAGAAAGCTTTTTGGTTTGTTTTACATGCGGTTTCGTCGGAAGGAGAATGCGTTTTGTTTCCGTCGTGTTCCATGTGCGACATGCGTCCTTCGCTGTTGGACTGGTCGTGTGTTTTACAGATCGGCCGGTGGTGTTTCTGGTCTTTCGACGCGGATTGTTTTTTGGACAGGAGTGTTACAGCCCTTTCTTTAACACGTCCGCATTCCATAAGTAGCGAGTTCTTTACCGGGTGGTTGATAATTTCGTATATTTTATCATTCGACGAATTTACGATTAAAAGACTTCTTGCTTTGTGCAGAATGAAAGGTAAATCATCTTCTGCCACATGTGGAGTGTTCTTCGAATGTGTCGTGTGTTTGGCCGTGCTGTTTGTTTAGGGCCAATTTTATACGACATGCGACTGTTCCACTGATGTGGGCCCGACCTGTCACTTGTCAGCGCCATTTCTATATTTTTACGAGGCTACTCATGCCTCCCAGAAATGAGCAGTAAAACACGAGAAGCTGCTTCTTACGACGTGCTACGCTCGTTCAGCCGACTTAGCTCAACGTACAGAACGATGTCGAAACCGGGGTCTCACCAAGTTCTCCTCAACCCCTTTGCGTCATCTCCGGGTTCTGATAGCCTAAATTTGTTCACGATCACGTGATATCGTCCTTTCAGCTGCTCGCACAATCACCGTGGCTTGTCGGGCAGCGTATCTGTACCACGTGCGCCTGTAACGATATGTGTATACTACCTGCGAAACATGTGTGCCGGAGAAGTTGCCGACAGATCACGGCGACCTGTATCGCAGCGTCCGGCCGTATGTAAGCACTAATTGCGTGGCGTGCGAGATTGAAGTTATCTGTTAACTTGGAACATCAGTATGCTATTTTAACGTGAGGACTAGATCAAAATTTTGAGACACAGGCGAAGGATTGTGTCCTGGTGTTACGCAGGCGCAGTTTGCTCGAAGTACGGACGCAAAATGAGAAGGTCTTCGTAAGATCTTCAGGTTCCCACGGCGGCGACTCGTCTGGGACATTGTCCTGTGCAGTCTGATGGGAATTTGTCGACGTTTCAGAGGTGATTACCGCCTCCATTTTCAGGGATTTGAATGCTCGACGTGACGCAGGGATTAAATTCTCCATACTTTTACTTATCCGGCAGTCTTATGTTTTCACAAACGACGTCCCTGGGACCAAGTCATTACGGTGTGCGGGCTGTTACAATCTCGAAATGCTAAATGATTTTGCAGCGTGGCACTAGATTACTTCTGAAGCTTGAGAAGCTAAATACGTTCGTTGACGTCTGTAGGAATTGTGGTTTAGTTAACGAGACGTCAAGTGTCACGTGGTTAGACGATTGAAATGGAAAGGGTGTTGAGGGAAGCTGTCATGGCCTCATGTAAGGAACTATCCCGGCTTGCAAAGACTGAGGAAAACCACGAGAACCCCAATCAGGATAGCCGGTGTCAGAATTTGAACTCGAGACACCCCGAAGACGAAGCAGGATTGACAAATCCCTGTTTCTTTATAATGCCCTTGTTCTAATTACTGCGGTGGGCAGAACAAAGTTTCGAAGGCACCCTGTACGTCATAGGAGGGGGTGGGGTGATACGGGCCTGTCAGAACGACGCAGCAGTAAAGTTTTTGAGATCCGGGTCGGGGGAAAGGGGTTATCCACCCCTTAGCAGCATTGAATGCTGAGCTTCTGTATATGGAAGTGTTTTAGGACGGGGTTGCTCGCTTTATAAGACATGGTTCTCGCCCATTGTTGATGTGATTGGGGCAGAAGTTTGGTTGATATCCGGCGAGCAAACAGCGAAGAGCCGTCGAAACGGCCGCACGTCTTTCAAGATTCTTGTGGGCCTTTCTACGATCTGCAAAGCAAGAAGGCCGCAAGTCCACGTCTGCAAGCCGGCTAGATCAGAGAAACGTGAAAAGGGTTTTGTCTATCTTCATGTTTGATGTAGGCTACGGACGGCTTCCTTCAAGGCCCTAGTGATGCGAACGTCTGTTATATTATTTGCGTGCAATTAATTACACTGATCGCCATTAATGCCTTTTTTGGCATTAGGTCAGAAATGCACACGTCGGTGTTACAGGGTGCAACTATTTCGCCGTCACTGAGTCCGGTCCCTCAGTCGGTGAAGGTGCGTTCTGAAATGCGCTGCAGTATTTTTTATTGCCCATTTCGAAACAGTGTAAGGCTTGCTTTACCAAATTTTGTTTTGAGTCCAGTTATTACGGACTATCGCTTACGAAGGGAAGTTCTTTGAGGAGTTCTGTCAGGGCGGCGTTCGCGGTTTCAAGAGAATAATTTGCGATCGTGGGATAACACCGCTGCTTATCTCGCGAGCAAACAAGGCACTTCCCGCTCTGTGTTCTAATCGAGCCAGAACTGGCTGAGAGAAGCTTCCGTCTTCGCTGTAGGATCGGCTGGCCTCTCTTACGCGCGCATTAATGGCACATGTCGCGTCAGTGTTTTTACGTGTTGTTAATTTCAGAAGACAGTTGTTGTGATTGAGCGAAACCTGCGTTGGGTTTTGTTCTGTGGATACGGGTCACTGTCGGCGTCCTCGAGAGTCGCCATTAAACAGCTCGGATTTAGGGGTGACTTACCTGAAGTGGAGTGCTGTTTTGAACTTGATTAACAGCGGGTGAGGGAGGGCAAAGCGGGGGGATGCGCCCTTATAAATTTCGAATCAAAGAGGATGGGCGGTGCATGTAGAACTCATTGCTCCACGATACACGCACAAGCAACTTTAGTCGGAGAGGTTTAAAAGGCGGGGGGATCATTTTGGGACAAACGTGCACAGATGGGAGACAGTGTTAAGGCGAATATTAAGGAAGTAGAATGCGAACTGGATTCAGTTTCTGGGGATACTGTCCATTGGCGGACTGCGTTTGACCTTTCTGCCACCGGGAATGACTAACTGAGCGACTGTCAGCTTCCAGGAAAGAGTTGAGGTTTCGTAGCCAGACGGTGAGAGGATTAACTTTGTCTTTTTTGTTGTCGGTGGTGGAAAAAGGAAGAAAACAGCCGAATAATCTCCGTTTCTGTTGTTTTAACGAGCAGCTGTCCGGCGAAGTGATTCTCTGGACAGGATTCAGCTGACAGGTGGCTGCCAGTTACACGCGGGTAACGGAACGCTTGGTCTGCGTCGTTAATTTTGGTATATTTTATTGTTGTTTCCGCTTGTTTCCCTAACAAATTTTACGTTTTATTTATCACGTCTTCAAGAAACGTTTCTTATGTGACGCATTTCTTGCGAAAGTTTTTGGAGATGATCATCTCTGATTGTGTGTGAGTGAGTGGTTCCCTCGAGACGGAATGGCCGCCTCAGTTTCAAAGTGCTGATAAAACCAGCGTCGACACAGCATAAACCACGCCTTCTCCAGTTTCGCGTCTCAAAACGAAATATGTCGGCGCTAATCCTCCACACGATGATGTGGGACGCGGAGATTTGCCTCTCATCAGCCTGCCAGGTGTCCGCCATTTCCGAGGAAGGTTACCAACCACTGGCTTTTAATCTCGTCCCCATCCCTCCAGGCTAACAACACACACACACACACTCGCTAACTGCTTTGTGTGGTCACAGGCCTCTGAAGGTGCAGTGCAGGGTTTAATGCTCATAATTCAAAGCAGAGAAGCTGACAGTAACGCAGTCGTGATGCAGTGGGCTAGTGACATTATCCGTATTACCCTCCATCCCACCTGGTGTGTATTAAAATTATTTCCGGTCTTCTTTTTTAATCTGCTGTCAAGATCCTGACGAATGAGGAACCGTGGTACAGCCTTTGACCACAAGTACGAAGTGATATTGAGTGTTATGATACCGTGTTTATACGATTTCTCATCGAAATTTTATTTCGTAATAAATTACTCTTTATTAATAAAATAGTGTACGCCTCCTCCTTCCACCAGAAGCTTAACAAAACCGGCTCTTATCGATAGTTTCTGAGACACGGCTTTCGTCTCTTAAGTCGAGTTGTCGTCGCTCGCACTTCAGAAGTTCGCATGGCCGCCAATTTGATGTTACATATGACAGAGAGGGGCGGCGGTGTATGGTACCAGGTTTCACGAACGTTCGTCCCTGGGTTCAGAAGTTCTTACGTTGTAGGAGAGCATACAGAAATTCTGTTTCCTCTGACGACGTTTAAGACGAGGGACATTGAAAATCGGTCGGCGCTGGGGGGGGGGGGGGGGCTGCAAGGGGACGACGACCACAAGTGCGGGATGTGCGCCCAGCCACCGCGGAAGTCTGATCTCAATCACGATATCTCGCGGTAAGGTGTCGGTGGCGGTCAGGTGGTACTTGAGGCGAGGCGCGCGACAGTGGGTTCGTGCCCCGCACCCCCGAATCAAGGAGTTGGATTCTGTCGTGCTCTCGATGCAGAGCGGGGGTTCTGAGGCGCGTTGAGCCGACTGTGCAGTGGGGGCCATGAAGCCAAACGAATTACTCAGTTTCCTGCTCCATTCGACTCGTCGATCTGGAAAATACAGGAGTAAAAAAAATGAGATGGATCTCATGATGCCTGGATTTTACACATGTAGTAAGCTTATGCTCTCAGCTTGTGGATGTGCGGAGCGAGCCGTGGTGCCGTAGCAACGTAATCAACTCCGGCCGAACTGGGATCGACTGGTTGGTGGTACGGCCGTTCCATTTTTTCTTCAACACTGCGTCCAGAACGGCGTCGTGTTCGGCCGACAGACAATCAGATCTTCAGGTTCTTGGTTGATGAACGCAAACCTCCTTTTAGACCTTGAAACAAAGGGAAAGAAGAAACCTAAACTAATGCGCTTTATATGCACTTTTTTCTATTAGTTGTTTGTAATTGGGCGAAAGTTTGATTCTCAGCAAGGGATTAATGCTTGACATAAGTGATGGGTGGGGCGGTCGCCCTCCGGGTCCCCTGTGCCCGGAGGGCTTTTTGCTTTCGTTGCGTTCATCCACAAGAGCATGTCTGGCGTGTCCTGCAAATGCAGTGCCCGGGGAAGTGGGGGGGGGGGGAGATCAAAGTGCGCGTCGCTTAGGACAAATGTGCAAGAAACAGGTGTTCTGTTTGCATGGCCAGTACTGTACATTTAGATGTTTTTTTTTTTTGAGATAGTCTGTTTTGCAGCGTGAATCCATTCACTATTCTTGCTCCTGGTAACTAGACTCTACAGTTTTCTGAAGCGTACAGCTGTACTTGGACTAATTACGGTGTGCTGCTGTGTACAAATTCCGTCATTTTTTAAGCCACGTACGGCCTTTCGTATTAGCGATATATTTTTTTTTTGTGGACTCTTGTTCGTCATGCACGTAACTTCAAAGCCTCTGTGCCGGAGTTGTGTTATATGTTCCCAATATTGAAGATTTTAAAATAAAACTTCCTTAGTTATGTAATGTTGTGTCGAGTTTATGTTCATTTCATAAGCCACTTCATCTGGGTCTTTGAAATTTTGCGTCCGTAAGTAATGAGCACATTGCCGCCAATGCAGCGGGGAATGGTTATTGGATTTTGTTCTCAGTCTTCCTAGTTCTTATTCTTTTTTAAATCACACCGTTGCGAAGGCATCAGAGGGAAGATGGAATTAAAAAAACTTGGAAAAGCTTTGCTTTTGGCTTGGTTCACCGAACCCTTGTCGCCTGCTTTGAGTCGCCGCAGTTGTGACACGTATAGTCAGTGTGTCAGTAATTTAAACTCAGAGGAACTAATTTATCTCGCAGCAGCCGAATGATACTGCATCTGAAATTCAGATCAATGATATTAGCTCCACGCACACACACACAGCTGATTTTCGTTATAAGTTCGTCCATGCGGAAATTTCTCTTCGCTCCATCGCACTCAGCGTGTCCGCTGCACATTTGTGGCCTAGAGAACTCTTGCGCCGACTCTGAAGGCCTATAAGAATAAATGTGTGTAGAGCAGAGAGTCGTTCGCCGCTGGAACCCGACGCTCACTCAGGTAGTCAAGAAATTCCTCGCTGTTCGCATAACCCGATGGTTCATTGCCGTCCTCGCAACTCACAATTCAGCGGCGCTAGGTTAAGAAGTTTTCGTGTGTGTCGAAGTGACAGTGGCAATTTGTAATGGAGAACTGAGCGATCCCACTCGAGGAATGAAAAGTTTTGCCAAGCCCCCCCCCCCCCCCCCCCCCATGAGCTTTGTTATCGCTTGGCACAATCAGACTTGAAGGAATGATTTAGCGGGTCATCCAATGGCCCGTGTTCAAAGTAATCTCGAGCCTGGCTGCGCGACTTGGATGCTATCGGTTATCGTACTGTTGCTTCACTGGCGCGGTGATTAATGGCGAATCCTGTGTTGTATTTGCACCGACAGCATGGCTGTCTCAAAAGAAGCGGGGATGTGGATGTTATCTGTGTTACATGTAGCTTTAAAGTGCGCTCATCTTCCAGACCGATTAGATTACGTTTTGGATGTTTAATTTACCATCTCACGTCTGAAACGTGCACATTGCGTGGACCTGGAACGGCTGTGATATCTTTTGACCCTGATGGTACTTTTGCTAACACGGTCTGGACGTGTTCCTGGGGCCGGAAGTGAAGTAAGGGCGTGTCCCATGAAATTGTAACTGAAACTGAATAATCTTGATTGAGATTGTTAAAATCCTGTCAGGCCCTAAATCGTGATTGCAGTGCCCCCCCCCACCCCCAGTGCGTTAATTTGGGGGCAACACAGTTACAATGAACATTATGGTGCCGATAATTACTTTAGTGTCACTGAATTGAGATAGTTTGTTTTGTGGCCTTAATGAACCTGATTGAGACGTACCGATCTGCCACACGGCCATAAAGTACTGCAGGTGAAAGTTGCGATGATAAAAATTTAATTACAAGTTTGTGAGGTGTAACGGGGTTAGAGCTGATCATATCCAGTCGTTACTCGTTTGTAACCAATGTCGCTTTCAGTGTCTGTACCAGTAATAATATAATTCAGTTTGTTTCTAATTGTAAAATATGGTTAATCAAACGAAAGCTGCACAGTTTCGCCGGGCTGAGCCAACAGTTGATGTGTTCAGACTCTTGAAGATTCGACGTTTGACCGGATGAGGCGGCGATGGTATTGGTTCACGGCGTTGTTGAACTCTGTGTTTAATCAGAAGGTTCGGGGGCCCGAAAGTAGTTTGCTGCCCCAGAATGTGTGTCGCTACGGCATGCCCCCGTCTTCTGTCGATGCGGATCGCGTCGCGACACACTTCTGCCCTCTGTGGATCTACCAGGAACGACCGACTTCACTTTTTTTGGGACAGAAACGGGCGTTGAGGGCACTCAACGTTGGCGCAATGCGTTTGTGAGTTCCCGAGCAACGAAACCGAATTGGTTCTAATGCTAACCCAACCCAACCTATCCTATCCTGACCTGTATTGATAAATGTGCGTCACTTGTCTGCTCCTTGCAGCTGAGTCTGGGCCCTTCGTAATGTATGGGTTTGAATGTCATATTACCGCAGATTGCCGATTTTTAACGTTTGCAGTGGCCACCGTTCGACTAAGCCGCCCGCCGAGGGACGGACCTCGCCGTATCTACTCGCTTCAGCAGGAGCTGTACGTTACGATGAAGTAATTCTGTAAATCCACAGCTGAGGATATCCACAGGAAATAGCTGAGCTTAAGGTCAGGAGATATTGTAATGGGACCATCCACACCCAAAACGATCGGAAATCGATTTAAGATTTCACTGCCGTTCAGGGTTTTCCGTTATCGTGTACAGTCTTGAAAACGTCGGCTCCATAGAACCCTGGCAGCTAAGTTGTTGGTAACACGTGCGTTCATTTAAAATCGGAACAGTGCAACGTTTTTAATAGTTAGATGGTTAAGTGAGTGGATACGTTGATGTGGTTCTTGAAAATTAATTTGACGTTTCCTGTGTCCATTGCCTCGCAGTTCTCTTAGAGGCGATGGCTGTTTAAACGTAAACGTGGCCTCAGCCCAGTCATGATTTCGTAATCGTATCAGAACTGCCGTAAAGAGCAGGGAATGAATAGGACATTGAAGAAACTGATATCCACATGCCGGGTTCTAGATCGATTTGGGGCCTAACTGTCCGATCCCCATCATTCATCCATTCATCCTTCGAGTTGAGATCTCTGTACAGAAAGATGTCGATACGAAAACCCCCCCCCCCCCCAATTTATTACATGATTCGATGTCGATTCAGTTGTCGTGCGATGTTTCGTTTTGTCCGCGCAGAGCGCCAAGGGAAGACGCGGATACCCGGGACCCACGAACTAAGTTAAGTAAGGGATAGGAGAGAAGATTACAGGGGCCACAAGACGCGGCGTATTATTCGTCGCTGTGCTAACCTAACCCATGTCTCTAATGCTGCAAACTTCGCTGTGTTTAGACGTGGACTAGGCTCTCTGCGAGGGAGGGTGAGTGGCGAGATTTTGTGAACACCGTAATGAACTTCTTCACTAGCTGAGCCACTGTAAAATTTTAAGAGGCGCCGAGCTGCGTGAGTTTGGTGGAGTATGTTTTCTGCACTGTGTGTATGCACATTCAGTTGTGTGCTCAAGGATTTGGGAGATAGGCGTCGTGTGCCCTCCTCTCCTCTCCTCTCCTGTTCGTCGTTTTGCGAATCGATGGAGATACACAAGCTCTGTGTGGATGCAATTTAGTAGGCGCAGTGACGATTCTTATTCCTGTACCCAGTACAGCTGTACTGAAAAAGACCTGGAGCCAAGAATCGACCGATAACGCGGAAGAGGGGCAGAGATAAAAATAGAGTAGAAAAAGTCAACGAATTGATCATCACACACGATTCTTACTCTTCTTCCGACTTTCCTTTTCCTTTTCCACTTATATTTTTCGCCTCAAATTATTTAGCGTCGTCGTATTTCTAATACTATTGGATGCGCCCGTTTTCCGGGCAATACCAGCAGCGTCTTCGCGGCGTGGGGGGCTGTTCTTTACACTGCCGAAGCGACTCTTTGCAGCCTAATCGTAATCTCTTGCCGACTTTCAGTCGCACCTGGTGTAACAAAAGCTGCGCGTAATCCGGAGCGACCCACACGTTTGCGCATTCCTCTCTGCGGTGGAACAGAGAATTGCAGAGGTAATCAGAAACTCAGTGTCATCTGCGTCATATGCAAATGAAGGGCGACCTCTCAGTCGTGATTGTTCAGTTCCCTGGCCTGAATTCGAACCGAGCACGCAACATACGATTCATTACTGAAGTGCCTGTGGTTGATACAGCGTCATCCATTTGCCTGCGAATGACCTATCCAAAGTTATTCCAAGTTCTCCGAGCACACGTTTTACGTCACTTGTGTGGCGCAAAGCCTCCCGTGATGCCTGCGGAAGACCTGGTGCGGAATCGTGAGTTCGCCTATTGCAGCTCTTTGACGAGAGACGGGTGCAGCGAGGACACTTGTCGGCTGTGCCGCTAGGACTAGCAACCGACGCAGTGACCGCGGTCAGGTCGTCGTGCCTTGCCTCCAGCACAGCCGCCGTACCTGTTCCACGGTTTTCATCTGTGTTGTCCTCCGGAATGAGCACATCGCATCGAAGTTCTTTCCCCTTCGTCTGTTTTCTGAGAAGCTGGTCGTAGAAAGAATAACGCAGGGGCAATCAGAAGCAATGGGTCAGGACATTATCGTATCGAGTAGTCGTGCCAGGAATAATCTAACCCTGTACACCGGGAATTGACTTGCTTTTCAGATGATCGCTTTAGGGGTGTTACCTGAAGTACGTGGGGTGAGATGTCTCGAGATGGGTTGTAGGAGCAGGTTCAGGCTAACAAGCTGCGTACAGAGTTGCTTTTTGCAAACTGAAGCTGAGCCCGGTTGGGTATCAGAGCTTTGGGCGTGTCCCCGAATAACATTCTACTGACTTTTAAAGGAAGGCGCTGGCTGTGGAGCTCTGTGGAATGTTGTGTTCGCTGCCCGGCGCCACACGCGACCCTCTCGTTGCGAGCCGAAAGCAGAAGACGGACCAGAGAGATCGTAGCAGACAGCATCCTTCCGCAGCATCCCTAGTGACGACATGTTTCTGCGTAGGCAATTTTGTTCCGTAGTTCGGTTTTATGAACCTTCGGCGGGACATGAGCGCGTTTCGATGCTCGTCGCTTTTGAAAGTGTTGACGTCAGTGCAGCCATCTTTATGTCTCTGAACGTTTCTACAGTGTGGCCATCTTCACAGAATTGAATTTTTTATTTTTGGAGGGGGGGGGATTTAAGATCAGAATATCTGTGGATACTGACAGTTACACTTCAGATCTGTGTTGCATTTAAACTGCACCTGATCCTTGTCAGAACGTAGCGTGTTGATTTCACAATGCTGTTCCCTCCGGCACGCTTCGATGTGTCAACAGACGAATTATGAATTGCTGGATCGATGTTCTGTTGATTAACGTCTCAGCCTCTGGCAACAAATCAGTGACGAATGTAGGGCTAGACGAAGACACGTGATTGTAGGTCAGTGATGTAGCGTCCAGCCGAACACGACTTGGGGAATCGATCGAGAACGCTTACCCGGTAACCGCAGGGCTGCCGTCGGGCACGTGTGTTACCGGCTCAGCGGCAACATCGAGTCTGCCCAAACCCCACTCGGCTATAAAAAAACTGAAGACGTCTTTTCTCTCTCTTTAGGGTTATCTTTAATACAGGGTGTGGCTATCTTACTAGCCTGTCTGTACAGGCAAAGTAGTGACTAACTGCATTAGGCAGAGGGCTGAGAAACTGATAGTTGTGGAGCCAGTCAAGAAATCGACCACCTTTTGCGGTACCCGAAGTTTCATTACCGTCTGCATCGTTCGGCTTTTGGATTCTGTCCATCGTCTGATGTGTAGTTTCGTAACATCAGACGATGGACAGAGTCCAAAAGCCGAACGATCCACATTGTATTACACCATCGTCAGAACCCTTCAGAATTGATTCAGACTTCACAGGAGCCTGCCACTAGGCTCGATCCACTGACTGATTATTCCTTGTAATTAGGATCCGTGTTAATATTTCCACATTTATGCTTAGGAATCCTAAGGTCTCTCAGGTTTCCAGCTAACATTTTGTAGGCATTTAAGACCCCTCCCATGCATGTCTCGCCCTTCTCACCCTTTGTGACCTGATCATCCTGGTGGTAATATTAAAAATTATGAACGCTCTCGTTGCGCACGTCGCTTGTACTTTGTTTCTCGTGGGCGTGTCTCACAGCACATAAGCCGATTGAAATATTACCCCTGTTGAAGCATTTGTGATCAGCGGGGTCACTGACCTGCAGGAACAGGCGCATGTCCGGGTCTAGAGACTGGAATTTGACGTTGGCCGTTCCGGCATCTTGGGTCTTCTCGAACAGCGGCTGATTCACGGAGTTTTCAGCGAACGTCTCCGCTCCGTGAATCAATTTTTTTAAATCGCTCGTTTCAGCGTAGTTGGTACTTCGGGAAATGTCGTCTGCGCGTCGTATCTCGTAAAACTTTGTCAATGGACGTCATTTTGTTTTGTTTTTTATAACGAGAAAACGTGAGGAAGATGAAATTCGTGTTATTCGCAACTGAATTTCAACGTGTTGAAGTTGTTCTTGTCGTCTTACGTAAAGGCAGTATTCGAATTGGGAGAAAGTGACGAATCCTAAGTTCATTTGAATCTGGTTTTTCTTTAGTTTATCCAACGCTCCTTGCGTAACCCTCTACAGACCAAAACCCTTTATTCCGTTCATCGTTTTTCTTATATTCCACGCGCATCTTCTCAGAGCTGATGATGACAAATGACACGACTTCCGGTCCATTGGCTTGCAGAATTAAGCCCACAAAGTTTGAGATGTTGCAAACATTTTAGCCTCGGGGGCGCGCGGTGTACATCGAAGTTCGCATAAGCACGCGTGAGAAGATGCTTCTTTTCGGTGTTCGTCCAGTGGCATGTGAGCCGAAGTATTTATCGCCCGCTTTCCTTCCTTCGTCCTCTTTTGAACAGAAGGGCGGAGGAACACGCTTGTTATGGAGCGCGCGGCAGTGAGAGATGTTCGTCTGGTTCTTGTCTGTTATTCTGCTTCTCCTTTTTCTTTCTTTTTTCATATCCATTGATCGTCGTTTTCAACAGGCCGCGTTACACAATGCACTTTTTCGCTGTTCACTTTTCAAGTAAAGAAAATTAGTATCCGCTGAAAAAGAGTGTTAGATAAAATACATCAGAAGTAATCAACTAGAAGTACGAACGAGCGGGTTGCTTTCTTCCCCTGCTTTCAGCGTGCTGATATGGATTAGCCAATCATGTTCAAGTAATGCTGCTTTTATGTCCTTCGTCTTGCAGTATTATGTGGGCGTTTATCCTGGGTAAGTGTGCGTGTAGTAAACGTGGTTTGTTTTGTCGGTAAGTAATTTAGAAATTGGCCCGTGAGCTTTTGTACGTAGACCACGTGAAAGTGTGCGGAAACTGGGGGGCCAAGTGAAGACTCCGCGTACCAGCCAGGGGCGGACCGCGAGGTATAGTAGCTAGACGCAGATGAGTGTTATCCAACGTGTGTAGAAATCTGTTGACATCGTTGCATCTGGCGGTAATATAATTGCTATTTGTACATTTTCAAGTGCATTTTCAGACCAGAATGCTTCAGTGTTTCTACGCTGTAGTGACTGATAGCAAACAGCGCTCACAGTATTTGAATCGTTAGCTGTCATGTTGCGTGTGGCAACACACCACATTCCGGTATTACTTTACACAATAAATTCAGTAGCCTACGTGTGAAGGAATTAGTGATCGCTTGTCTGATTACGTAACATCCGGATATGACGATGTGTTGAAAACATTTCGGTCATTATTTGGCGTTTGACTGATTTGTACCGTTCAAAATGTGGGGTCACTTCGTAAACGTGGACTGATTACTCGAAACGGCGCTGAAGATAACGACGTTCTCCGTTGTGACGCCGTGTAGACTCGTTAGTAATGAGTCCTGGTCGTGGTTGGAGGTGGACAGGTGTGTCAGGGTGTGCTGTCGGCCGGGGTGGGATTATGAGTCTCAGTTTGTTGTCACCCCCTTCCTCATACGTGTACGTCCGCTTTATATGACACTCGTATTTCTTAGTAAATGTTGGGAGACTGCAGCTTCTCGCTACGCCTTCTGACGACAAGGTCTTCGTCCCTCGAGGTAGTAACTGGAGTGGTCTGAGGCGAGGAATATTTAATATTGGTTCGGAGCTCTTGATTCGGTCTCCCGGTTTCAGACCAAGCGACGTAACTCGGAGCTTCTGTGAAAATACGCCGGTCGTTTTGTACTAGGTTCCCGCAACAGCCAGCAGATTTGTTCGAGTCCCTTGGACGTTGTGTGTCGGTGAGTAACAAACGTCCCGACCCTATGAGTCCCTAAGTAAGAAGATCCCGTGTGGAGTGCGAAATTACTGCTGAAGCGCACAGTGTAATTCTTTAATCGTGAATATTGCCGGAAGATGGCTTTCTTAGTCTCAGGGACCGTCGCTCTTGAGTGTTGTTTGTTTTATAAGCGGGGATCGCGTAATTAAACTCTTTAAAAAGAATGATGGTGGCTTCAGTTCACGTCGTCGAGTTAACTGGCTCCGAGGTAATTGGCGCTGCACGGCCATGTTTCATACTAGAGCAATTTCGTGTTAAAGCACGGCGAACTTTAGGTTAATGACGAGAGACTTTTCTGCATGCTGAAAAAATACTTGTAAGTTTTATTACTGCGTGTACTTTTACTCAAATTAGTAATTTCCCTCATCCTCGCACCCCCTCCCCCCTCAGTGCCCCTGGCCCATGTCTTTTGGGCTGGTGCGTTTGTGTTTGTAATGTTATACTATGTTTATATCATTTTTTGACCGATATCTGTCTTCTTCAACCCCCCCCCCCCCTCCCTCAACGTAGCTGTATAATGGAAAGTTTTAAAACGGGGAGGAGGACAGAGAATACGAGGGAAGGAAACAAACCAATTTTCGTTGTAAGTAACCCTCTTCCCACCCCAACCCCCCGCGCTGCTCAGGGCTGGGCGATGTTCCCGGCAGCCAACTTATCTGCGTACTTAATGGTGTTGAAACTATGAGCTCTGTGTACACTCTCAGCCCTCAGCTCGCTGCTCGACTTGCGGGCATTACTGGTGTATGTCTTCTTGCCCATGAGACGTCGTGTGTTAACCGAACCGCGGGCGTAGTAATCCTCAGTTCGGATCGCAAGAAACAACTTAGTCAAACCATTCGGAGTTCGTAAAGTGCGAGATAAGTATCTGTACTCGTTAACTGTGTGTGCTATCAATTCTTTGGAGCGAATCCTTGCTGAGGGGTCCTTAGTCTCGCGCAGCTGGCGAAGGAATTCTCGTCTCTCGCCCAAATTAATGTCGGATGAGTACTTATCGGCTATAACACGAAATCAAGGACTAGCAGATAACCGAGACATGATCTGGTCAACAACTGGCGCGGGTCGTTGATAATTTTTCATCGTTGTCATGTCAGAGTGTCTGTCCAGGGTCAACCCGTGTCCCTGAGGCTTTTTACATACCGGCTTCCGAAAAATACCTTTGATATTTACGTAATTATCTGATAATATCTCCTTGAAGATGTGAGCTCTTTCTAGAATGGCCTTCTTCAGCTGTTTTTATTATTATTCAGGTTCAAAGCTGCCACGAAAGGAAATACCGAAAATGAAGATGTGTTCGTCAGAAACACGGCGGCCATAACCGCATTCTGTCTGGCGTGTTTAACATTTCACTTGGACCGCTCTTATTATGGGATATGCCTTGAGCCTGCTGCAGCTTGCGGTGACGTCTTTATTGTTGAGACAGAAGAAACTCGCTGCGCGCAGTTTATGGTTTTAATGTGGCGGAACCTGATTCTCTCTTGTCTTTCCCACCCCGTTCCCGTGCATCGCTGGCTGGTTCCGTGTCCAGGCCACGGTTTTTCATAACAGGAGATTAGCTTCTGCGGGTCCCCTGGTATTGAGGCGCGTTCACACTGACACGTCGCGTACACATCGTCTGGTCTTAGTTTAAAAAGACAAGATATTTTGAAGCAGGTTGGGATATTGTAAAATAAAACCTCCGGTTCACTTTGTATCCTGGTTCCATGACGTGCGTTGCGATGCTGACGGAGAATTTGCCTGGAGCAACTTAGGCAGCCCTGTTCCCGTGCAAGACTCAATCCAGGGCCGTCCCGAATGCGATTCGGCATGCGCTGCGGGTCTGCCTCGTGAATGCGCCTGACATCCTGTGAACCCGCCGCTCTCGGGCAGAGAGGCTCAGCTCACTGGAGCGTGACAATTTATAGGGCCCCTTGATAAGTAACTTAAACCCCAGTAAGTCGACTAGCGAAGCAAATTCTTTCGGAAAAACAAGGAAGAAAGATACAGGAATCTAATTTAAAGGGGCAGACGTGTGCATCTTCTTTTGGATGGATTTGCAACTGTGCAGATTTGTTTTTGCAGTGACCTTTGCCATTCAGAACGTCTGCACGATGTGAGATTTCTTTTTGCCCTTTTGTGATGAATGTTGAATTGGAATCGAGACCAAAACGCTCCATCGTTTTGTGTCTTCGTAGCCTGTGGTTTCAGTAGTTCGTTATTACGATATCTTGTTCCCCATCCACGGGCCTGAAGTAAACCACGAGGCGGCTGGGGGTTACAAAAAGGGCGGACGGTGTAGTCTACCGCGTCAGAGTCCTGTTCTAAGGAGCACTCGATATTCCGAGAAGCCCAGTTACCAGTTTTACTTTTTTGAGTCGTGATAATTTTCTGCGCCCTTCGCCACTGTTAGTGGCCCAAAGGGCGTCACTTACATTGTCAGACGCATGGACCTGGTTCGAACACCGAGAGTTGAAAGCGCAATTGATTAAAACTAAGTTGTTTGGGCGATAAAGCGAGGGATTAGATTGGCGAGACACGCAGAGCGCACGGGAGAGCTAAGAAATACATACGGAGTTTTGAAGAGAGCAGTGGAAGACAACAGCTTAGGAGGGAAACGCGTGGACGTGGTTGGAGTGGATCGTAAGGCGACTTTCGTGGGCTGTTGTCATGGTCACGACCCATCGCTTTTCTTAAAAGGCGAGGAATTTCTGGTTTACCTTTTTGTCAAGGACTGCGCTCCATAGAGTTGGTTACCTGACGTGAAGTGGGAAGGAAATCTTGTCGTAGGAAAGTTAATTAATATTTGATTGTTTTAAGACACTTTTCAATAGCATAGGTTATGTGATAGCGAAGTGGTCTTGAACCTTTGTCAGGCATTGCCCTCGAACTTGTCCAGAGGATACTAAAACTCGGGTAGCCCGTCCAAGATCAGAGAGTTGCCGCTGTAAGGGGACCGTCAGGCGGAGTGCGGGAATGGATCGGTAATCGGTGTTCGGAGTTCAGAGCCTTTGTTTTATAATCTTCACGTTTGGTTCTCCGCTCTATGTTTGAAACGACGCGTGGAAGTAGGCAAGAGGAGGTTAGGTTAGGTTAGGAGATGTGTTTTCGTGTAATTCCTCGTACCTCAGGGTTTTTAATTTTCGTGGGAATTCAACAGATCGTGTTTCTCGCCTCCTTTCTTGCATTGGCGGATTTCGGTGCCGCTGAGTATCCCGCGATGACGCGCCATTAAAAAGGCCACACTTTCATCAATTTGGCTCCGTGTCTCATTTTATTACACACATAATAAGCCGATAATTAAATTAGGATAACCGGCCTGTTGTGTTTCATATCAAGAATGGTGTGAAACGAGGAGGTGCTTTGCCAACTTTGCCTTTCACATTCGCCATCAGGAAGGCAGAGTAAAACAACTGAATGGGACATACCAGCTTCTGTCTATGCTGAAGCTACTTCGTTAACTGACATTTATTTCTTTTAATTGGGCTTACGTACCGAGAAAATAATGCGACATATTTGAGAGCAAATTTCTCGGTTCGCTTCTCGAAGATAGCGCCGTAATTTATCAACGTTTCTGAGGGCCTTGCTGCCTCCATCATCAGTGTCTCCTTTGCCCTGATGGTGCAGGCAGCAAACAGGCCAGATGTGTCTGCAATCGTCTTCCACACTGCACGATGGAACAACCCAGAAGACGTACTGTTCAGTGTTTGGAACAATTTTCGCATCCGGACTTTGAGGACCGCGTCGATGTTGCGATCCGCCGCTGCTTCTCGTGTCTTATTGCACCTGCCAGCATCGGCAGCGGACCTCTCTAATTCTCTATTACCCTCCGACTTTTCCTTTGCTCAGCCATACATCAATTCCTGCTCCTTCCCTGCCGGCACTCGTATTCCTCTCTCTTGATTAAAGTTTATCTTCGCAGATGTCGTCTCTGTTGTCGCTCGTGATGCCCACTGCATCAAGGAGACCGTGATTTATTGGGAGCAGTGCGCAGGAGCGCTACTAAACAATGTTAAATTATTCAGTTGGCCGTGTCCCAACAGAACCACTGCTAACTGGAGCGTTAGACGTTCTACTCTTTTCTGTGGGACACTTTCTTGTTTGAATGCATCATAACATCAGTCTTTATGTTCGTCATGTGACGTATTTTAAGTAAGACGTGAATGGCTCGTTGGATGTCTCGTATTCCCGTAAGTCGGAGCTGTAGCCCCCCCCAGGTCGGCGGACTTCAGACCATATCAAGCGAGCCTGAGACGATAACCGCTGCCCAACAGGCATGCCAGCGTCGTATAGGAGTGCAGGATGCCCACTTTTAATGTAAGCATTAGTAAAGCCCGTGTTTCCAAAAATTTACCCGAAGTGCGATTTTCGTGTTAATACTCGTGTTTTAATTATCGCCATTTTCACACCCTTTAAGACTCTCAGTTGCTGTTACGTGCGTGAAACATTTGTAATGAAACATGCTCAGCTTAAATTGCGTACACTTGTTACGGTAATGTTTCTTTGGAGGGCCGAGTACGGCCTGAACACTTTTCTTCCGTCTCCAAGCGCTGTTGGTTGCATAGCGTTTTCCGGTGTACGATTGTACCCGTCAGTGACCGCCCACACTCGATATCCTCTGCAGGGACATTTTACTTTGTTAAAGTGTCGTCTGTGAAGCAGAGCAGTATCGTGGCGAAAATCATGTCCGTCTTTTTGAAATGATAGAACTAAAGGGACCCGTCCAAGCACTTGTCGATGGCTGTTTTTTTTTATAATAGCTTTGTTGAGGCAAACAGCAGCCAGTCCTATTATCTCTCCGTGCGAGAACTGCGTCGCCTATCCATTCCCTTCCCGATTTTTACTGAGCGACGTCTAAAGATTCGTATTTATTATGCGTCATCTCAGTGTGGCGTTGCAAGTACTTCACTTTCAGGTGGGCATAGGAACTCGTTCAGTGTTCATAAATCGTATCTTTGTCGTGTAACAGCACACTTCTGATAAACTGGGCTCTTTGACATCATCAGAAATGGTGATCACGCGATTTGTAATTGAAGATAATGGCTTCATTTATGACCACGATACGACCCGACGAGACGAGGCCACAACTCACACCCACCAGTGCGACGTTTTGCCGTCTGAAGACGAATGTCGTTGATTAAAATACTTGCAGTTATTGATATGTATTGTAAGCATGTAATTAATGATACATTTTTAGCTTGGAGGTAAATCACCTAAAGGCGTGAGTAAAGGAAACTCCCGAAACGTCGATGTGTATCAAATGTGGCCTGCGTATCTTACACATTGACGCAGAGTAACACAGTTGTAATGTTAGGGAGTGTGTGTGGATCCTTGCCTCGGTTTTCTGTGATGGAAGCAACCCTTGCCTGGGGGTGTGATGGGGAAGAAATGTGTACACGAAGATGAAGAAACGGACTCAAAAGGAAGCGTGAGACAAATTGCTCGGCTCACGAGGTGGGGATCAAGAGGACCGTGAAGCCATTCTGCTAGACGAACCGGGGAGATGACGCGGAAAATTGTATAATGCTAATAAACCGGGAGCGGGCGGGAACTGAGAGGAGCTAGGCATTCAAAGTGCACGTCCCTTGCCGCTGGGAAAACGGCCATCAAGTGCCCCGGCTAAGGGTTGGCAGGACTTCCGGACGATGCTCCGGTAAAGAGTCCCCGTCTTTGCTTCCGGTTCTTATTATTGATAGGAACATTCCGCATGTTGGAGTACGGACTAAATTAATTTATGTCACCGTGTCACTGATGATGTCGAGAGGCCCTGTGATTCTGAGAATCCTCTCTGCCTCGTGTGGGCCTACGTATCAATTCTGGTTTACCGCTCATAGAATTGTACGCAGTTGAATGCAACAAATAATAATGTGCAGTTATTTCGAAATGAAAGGGGCGTGGTTATATGAATAGAAGCATTACGAGTTTCACAGTTTTTTTCGTAGGCTTGTAACAATTGCTGTAATTGTATCGCGCACTTTGTTTAATTACTTTGTAATTCGGATCACATCAATGCACGTGGCGTTTCGGAATGTTTCCTCCCACATGCCGTTGAGCCTCGGCGCCGTGCCAGATAAATATGTCCGATGCAAACCCGTATAAACATCGTTTCAATTGTATTCTCGCGCAGTGGATTATTAATGCGACTTTTGGAATGTGCGAACACCGTGTGGCCTGTACTCCACATCGCCTCTTTGAGTTCGTATGCGCGCAGAAGTACTTATCTGTGCGCGCGTCCGAATCCAGACGCTTCACGCGATCGGAGCTTGTCCCAGCGCGACATCTTGGGGTTCCTTCAGAGTGTTTACTCCTCCAGAGAAAAGCAGATTTAAACTATGATTTTATCCCCTGTTTTGTACTGATGTGGAATTTCGACCTTCGTCCTAAAGGGAAAATTAAGTCCCCGTTCTAGTGAATGGGCAGCGAATCGAGTGTGTGGAAGGTGACGAACAAGATGAGCCAAGAATTAACACTACACTAAAGACTTTGACAAGAGGACAACAGTTTATAAAGAGAAGCCACGTAATTTGTGTTGTGGTAGTCAAATCCTGGAGGATTAGATGAGCGACGTCTTCCTGTCCTAAGTTCGTTTGATAACGCTGTATCAGTGATTGACTGTTGACGTTGGGTCTGATAGGGGTGAGAGACGAAAACATAACCCAGAGAAACTGCAATTGAGTGAGTGAACGCAGAAATAAAGGGGCCTTTAGAATGTGAGAAGTCATCTCGTACGTGCTGAATAAGAGCTCGTGAAGTGTATTTTCAAGATGAATTCTAACCCCTGCATCAGACAGGATGTCTGCTCGAGAATGGGGCCACATAAAATGGGAGGACTTTATTCAGAAGAGTGGGTGGGGTAAATCGAAAGCTGTAACGGGGTCAGACATTCATATTAGATATACGATTTCGTAAGTCGGCTGTTTGTTCAAAAGCCGCATATCGGCCAACGTCTCTGGCTTCCGTTTGCACTTGTTAACACTCAGAATTTGTTGCGTGCCGTCCCACTTCATTTTAAACGTGCGTGTGTCAAGGTTCTATTTTTAACTTTAACCACAGATGATGCAGTTTGTTTTCCAACTAAATTGGTTGCTTCTTTAAGTGGTTGGCACTCCTGCATCGTGTTCACGAGGTCTCGGGTTCATATCTCTGTCGTGCCTGTTTTCCTCAGTCTCGTTCACAATGTCTGGATAGTACCTTAAATCAGCCACGACCGCTTCTTTTCCTTACATTTGATCAGCTTACCATTAGGTATGGTCTGAGGTGCTGACAGCGTCGTTAAAGAAGCCTGTTACATTATTTATTGGTCCTGAGTCTCTGCCGGATGTTAACATAAAATTTGTTTATTTTAAGAGGTTATATTTTACTGGATTTAAGCTGGTGGATGTGTGCATATTCCAAACTCGGAGTCTGAAGCCACAAAACAACGTTTTATACACTGCAGCAGTTCTGCTCTGCTTTCCAGCAGCGAGCTCCGCGTGCGCTGTTGTCTGGCTCCTGATCTTTCCTCGAAATGTACATACTCAGCTTCTTTCCCTGTGCTCAGATGTCGAAGTTCAAGCCAGCCATATAAAGTAATATTTCACGACAGAGGGTTGGCAGTGCTGTGTCCCCGTGCATTCATTTGTCATCTCACGCTGTCACTTGTTATTATAACCTCGTCTCCAGCCCTGCAGTGCGCTGTGGCGGCCGAGGCAGATTAAAGATGGCCACTGACGCGATCGGAATTTGAAAGCTATTCTATGGAAGAGGCGGTAGTATTTACACAGCGCGTCTCCTGTCCGCTCTTCCCTTGTGCGATGGGTGATAACCATTCGAGAGAAAAATCGATTCTGGATTGGCGCGCCGTCGTCTCTGCAGGTGAAGGTCTGAGCAGCAGACTCGCGCTACGGACATTCTGCCTCGTGTTTCGGTAAGGATTTGCAACATCGAAGATCGATATTTTATGTACAAAGAGCCCGGATGTTTGAGGCACGAAGTACCTCCGAAACGTCACTTGATATCTGCCAGACTACAGGGCGCAACATCTCAGGAGGCAGCCATCTTCATACTCATTGCCGACAGACGTAGCCGCCGATACAACGCACATTCGTTTAATTCACGCCCAGGTTTAGGGCGTCTCTCCGTCCGTCCGTCCGTCCGGGTGTTTCAACTTGGAAAGTGCTAGGCGGACGACTCGACAGTCTGAGGTTCGTGTCGCCGAAGCTCGTCGTACTTGGGCCCGTGTTGCGTGCATCGTAACAAAGACGAAGCGGGGTCCCTGCGTGCGTTGTCTTGCCGCCCCATCGCCCACAACTGGAGCCAGGTCCAGCTTTCACGCTGTGTGGACAGCGCCATTGTCTTGCGAAAGCCGGTCGCGGCACCAGAGGTCGGCGTGTCCGCCTGCTGAGGAATACACTGCGAGTCGCCAGTAGCCGACTCTTAATGGGAATTTAATTAAGTGTGTGCTGTGCAATATCTGCGTCCCTTCTGTTTGTTTGTTTGTTCGTTCGTTACTTTCCTCGACTCAACTCGACTCGACTTGGATGTTATTAGTTGCCCCCCGCCCCCCGCCGAGAACCGCCAGACGGGGAGACGCGAGTGAAAGAAACTCAGCTGATGGGCGGGGGGGGGGGGGGTGAGGAATCACATCGCATTCAGGGTGTTGGGGGAGGAAGGGGTTAGGTTTGAGCAACTTGGATGTCTTCCTGAGTTTACTTACTTAAAGAACTTTTGGTATTTGTATGGTGCGTCTACAAAATAAACTAGTCGGGTACTGAAGAAATTATAAATTAGTTTCTTGACTGGTTGAGCGATTATCAGTTTGTCAAGAAGGGTTATGGTCCCAGAATCTCTGGAGGTAGCATTTCTGATTGCTTCCTCGCATCGCCGTCCTTGGAGACCGTGAACTACTGGTTCGATGTTTGTCTGAAGTAGTCACGTATGTTGTGTTTAAATCATATCACCGGCCTGATGATAATTAGCATTAAGCTGTTTTGGTTTTCTGTCTGATGTTATACTGTGTCGTGAAAGCAGTTCGTCGCCCTGATGATGGAGGCGGTAAGGGCCTCTACCAGACTACACGGCCCAACAACCCAGAAGACAGCCATCTTAGTTTTGCTTTCCTCTCCGTAGAATGCGACATTCGTGAACTTACCGCAGTGATTCAAACCACTCTTCGTGTGGGCCTCGCCCCCCCCCCCCCCCCCCCCCGCGCGCCGTCAAGTCGTACCAGTTTCCTTCCGGTGTGTAGGAGCTGCGACAGTGTTTGTTACTTCGTCCCTGTAACTGCAGACGTTGACCAAATCCTGTCGTAACTCCACGTGACTCGTTTGGCTGTCGGCCGGCAATTTAAGTGGAACGACAGGCTGGCTACAGGGTGATCAGGAAGTCTCTTCAGTGTACGGGACTTGAAACATTCCTCGCGTTTACTAATTCAGTTTCTGCGCCATGTACATTTGAAGCGAAATTCCTTATTTAAGGCTGACGTGACAAAATAACTTTAGTTTCCTATGATCTTCTTCTCAGCACACACACGGAACACTGTAATCCCCTCAACTGCCGTGAACCCCAATGTTATAGCATTCAAGGATTATTATTATTATTATTTTTTAAATTCCCCTGCGTAATTGCTGAAGACGGCTTCTGATCTTGACGATCGATTGCCGTGGCGGTGCTTCGGTGAGGCCAATTAATGGAATTCCTCCTTGATGACTTGCAATGGCTTTCCTTTTCAGGACAATTTATTTTGTCTTTAGGTCTATTTGCCCTTCGTGCGGCCTGCGTGTTTCTCTAGCAGACCCGGTTGACTGCTACGTCCCAGAACGGGGAAAGGATTGCATTGAATCCCATGGCGGACGGTGTAGTTCCCTCAGCCTCAACGATTTTCAGCAGGCAAATACTGCGATCAGCGCCTGACGTGCCCGCAAGCAACATTTACTTTTGCGTTCCAGAACTGACTTGGGAACCGTGGAAAGGCGGTGGGTGCCCCGTTAGTGACAGCAGTTACTATATGCACCACTCGTTTCGAATTTTCTTAGCACCAAGGCTGTCTAAAAATATCTCGAAATTCAGTTCCTACCTCAGAGCAAACAACGCGATAACATTTTGTAGTACGTAAGTGGTCTATGTCCTCCGCAGTTTCTTTGCCTCACGTGCCGTTCCACTTGGGTAAACAGTAGAACGTTGGTCGGAGGAAGTTGCAGTCGTCGGAGTGCCAGAGTCAATGGCTTGTTTCAAGTGAAGCTCTTTAACCTCGGCATGAAGGTTAGTTGGGGTTGTTGTTTCAGGATTCCGAAGGTGACACGCCACTGCACGACGCCATATCGAAGAAGCGCGACGACATGTTGACGCTGCTTCTGGAGCACAACGCAGATATCATGCTGACCAACAACAACGGCTTCAACGCCCTCCACCACGCGGCTCTTCGCGGAAACCCAAGGTAGGAACAGGCGACAGCCGCCAGCATGCCTTGCGCTGTTCCAGAACGTCGGTAAATTGGTTTAGGTCTACGTGCCTCTCTGGGCAGGTGGCCTTCTGCTGTTATGAGGAAGGAAAGGGATGAGCTGCCGGACGTCGGGCGTCGTAATTTCCTGCCCGACAAACGACAAGTTAAATGTCTGTGCTTGATACAGCGCCTGCCTGAGTGACCTCTTGCAGTCTTGGCTCATAAGACAATTCCCTTTCGGACAAATGCCGCGTCGTCCATCGCATTTTCAGTTTTTTTGTGGCCCCCGTGAGCCGTAAGTCGTCTGCGCCACTGTAAGCAGCAGGCGGCCGATTTGTATTTGGGATTGGCTGCTTCTGGGTGGGTTGAGACTCGCGCTTTCTCTCCCTCAGAATTGATCCGGGACAAATCACTTCTTTCATTTCCAGGACCATGATGTTTCCAAGTTTCGTTGTAAACGCCGGATATCATGCAGGCGGTCTGCAGGTTGTGCGCTTGAATTACGCGTACAGCCTCGAGAAAGTAGTTTTCAGCCAAGTGTCGTATTCTATCCGGCGGCCCGAGGTATTTATTTGAACTGTGACCGTCGCGGGAACAGGGTGTTCCGCGGTGCGCCCCCTATGGCAGTGGCTTGTCTCCAGGGGCTGATCGCCCGCTCGTGACTGGCTGACTGACGGTGGTTTAGTCGCACGTTGTAACGTTGATGGAGTGCGTAATGCAGACTTCCGTGTCAATACTCTGGACAGAAGCTCGTGATTCGTAATTTGTTTGCAGAAACGGAGGCAGCGCCTCGCCCCGGGCACGTAAAGTACTATCCTCTGTACATGGAGGCCGCCCGTATCATTTGCGAGTGTTAGCGTGTCTGTGGGCTGGAGGTGTCGCTGTGTTATCCTGCTTTTCAAAGCGGTAACAGTACACCTGAATTAAATTCAAATCAGCTGAATCACTTGATGGGACAGGGTTACTCATTTTATCTGGAAAATTTTCTGTACGTGAATCCAGTGTTCGTCCTTATCGTTCCGTCTACGGCCCGTTTTAATATTATCTTTCCATCTACGCCTAGGTATGCCACATGATCGCTTGCCTTCAGGTTACCGCCAAATTTGCGTACGAATGATCTTTCCCGTGCGTGTTACATGCCGTGCTCAAAGCTGCAGGTCCGTTTTGTCTGAGTCCAGATGTAAGTCACTGGGCCCGCCTCTTCTGTGAATGCAAAGTGATCTCAAAATGAGGAACACGGGTTTGATTGCGGTCTAGACAATTCTCAGTCTGTGACATTGTTTTTATTCGAGAACAGTTTAATGGCAGTGCCTCACCAATTGAGGCATTGCGGGTAATTAATTCTATTTGCCATTGTGCCATTTGCAAAGTAATTTTATGCCCAAGAAATGATGATAATTATCGCCGTATCAGCTATAAAGTTCTTAAGAGCCTTCGCGGAGAATTTGAGACTCCCCTGTGTGCAACTTCCCTTAAGTGCTAAGAAGAAGAAGGAGTTGCAGGCTGGGACCGTCTCCGCCTTGGCCCACAAACAGACTACTTACGTACTTGCATTTTAGCTGCGCGCCTCATGACCCTTTGAATCCCCGTAGATTGGCGATAAATTATCGTCTCTAACGCGTAATTAAGCAACACAAATCGCATGCGTGATTGATCAGTCAGCTGATGGCAACCCAGCGAGGCGAAACACCAGAAATTTTCTGCGATGAAATCAGCTGGGATGAGGTGAACAGCGCATGTAGCACGTGAGGGCAGATGAGAAACTCGTTCGCCGATGTCGCTTCGGGAAAGCAGACGCCGCTGGGCCGACGGATCTCACGGAATCTGCGTTGTGAGTGAATGTGTTCGATTAATCTCGCTCAGGATAAGTTCGAGAGGCGGGCTTTTGTGAGCACGGTAACGAACCTTCGCATTCGGTGGAAGGTGGCTAGCTGAGCGACTGCTAGCTTCCCAGGACGATTCCGTTCCGTGGAGCTGGTCACAAAATGCTTTTTGCAATAGGCTGTCCAGGCGAATGTCCTCTGGCTGGGAGGCTACCGGTCAACCCCCCAGCCCCTAATCGGGCTGCAGCGTTGCTAGGCAACCACCGCATTCTGACAGTGGAGTAATGACTTTTGCACTGCAGAACGAACAAGCGACGCGCTTTTGGATTACACGCGCGTAGTTCATTAACGCAGTTCGCATGTACCGGCGTCAGAGTAAGTGAAAGTACTGACGTCCTCGCAGTTAGGCATCGACTGACCTGGGGCCACCTTCAGGCGCCGTGCAAGTGTTCCTGGCTGCAGATTCCGTCTGCGTATTTAATAAACCGAAGGCTTCTGGAGGAAGTTTTGCTTCGCGCGCACAACCTGCAGAAGTAACCAGTCTCACCAAGGGGAGGTGGAACGTCTGTATTTACTAATAATGAAGGGTTGTAAGATTTGCGCAGGTGGGCGGTGCCCCTCAGGATTGAACCTCACTTGCCGAGTGCACCAAACGTTAACCGCACAGCGAAAACCCCTTTTGCTCCGAGTTGTGTTCGAGAAGGGGTGCGGATGAGGAGGGGAAGAAACGTCGGTCCTTTCCTGCGCCCGGAAAACTCGCCGCTGCAGGGGAACAGAAGGAGAGAGACGGAGACAGACAGACCGACTGCATTGAAGAGATGGAAGGAAGGAAGGAAGGAAGTACGGACCGCAAAGAGACACGTACGGGCGTGCGGAACCGTTTGAGTAGTCTGAAAGGCGTGATGGGGGGGGGGGGGGGTGGGGTTGCATCTGCAGTCGTGAGAATTGATTGAAATTCCTGTGAGGCAAATCCACGCTCGCTCGTCGTCAGGTCGTAACGAAGCCTCTGTCTCGCGCATTCGCTGCAGAATTTCGAGTAGCTTCACCTGCCGGCCGGCAGATTCTGTGCCACAGATTAAGAGCGAGGTTTGAGGATGTCACGGCGGTGGGGATCATGGTATGGGTTTTGACGCCGTATTCACTCGGAGGTGGTGCCAGCGTTTCGGAGCAACTTCCCGTCTCCATCTTCAGTCCTGAGGATTCACAAAGTATGAGTTCCGGTTGGGTTTACAAATTTTAACTCAGGTTTTTCACGACGCGTCATTCGTCTTATTTAACGACGCTGTCTCTAGCCGGGGCTGTACGTGTTCGAATGATAGAATGATTACGTGCGTGCGACCTGAGACGCGTTACGAACGCAGTCAGCAAAAACCAGCTTTAAAAAGTTTTCGATGTTTGGTGTCTGCCGTCAGCCACCGCGTTGTACGCGCAAGGAAATCCTGACAGCCCACAATATCCTCCCCACCGCCGCTTAAAGCCCTGTTTCTTGTCGATCTTTGGCAGGGGGTGGTTCAGTTGAAGAGATTCCAATAAGGAGTGTCGTCTGACATGGTAACGCGGAAAGCTTTGAACTGCGCGGCGTGGCAGCGGATTGCTGACCGTGTTTTCAGTTTTGCTTTCCGTTGATTCCAGACAGAAATTTCGACGTGTCACAGTGCGCCGTGCGTCGGTGAATGAATCCAATTTCGTTTATATTTTTATATCGTAATACAGCCTAAGCCCAAAGTTGTATCTTCAGGCGTCGCTAAATTCTCGGCTGGGGACAGAATAACGTAGCTTAGATTTCTTATGGTTTTCCTCAGTCCGTTCGTAGTAATTCTGGGATAGCCACGAATGTTTCTTCGAAATTATTTTCCAATTCCGTTTTCACTAATCGTCCTTCCTCTCGACTTTCTGTATTCCGTGCTGTATAATGCGCCGTTAAGTGAACTATAAAAATATAAAATGTACAACTACACGACACAAACATTGTGCTACGTCGTCGCTTCTCGTTTGTTTGAACCGTCAGCGATTGTTCGAAGGACGGCGTCGAAACCTGCACTCGATATGAACTCATGTCTGCTCCTCTACTCGCTGACGTTTTATGGCGACTGGTTCTGAGATCCTTGTGATGGTAGTGGCTTGTGAATTGGCAAAGAAGCCTGGCTAGCTTTGAAGTAGCAAGGCAAACTTTGCCTTGAAGGGGAACGGATAAGTGGTCGCTTGGAGCGGGTTGGAATCCGGGGTCTGCTTGCGTTTGGTTGAACTGCGAACATTTTCGGGGACGAAGTGATACAGAGTCACGAGGTAGGTCTTCGGGCGTTCTTACTGGGGATGTCGTTTGTGAACGGAGTCTGATTAATTCGAGCCCATTCTCATATTGGATAGCATCAAATCATCGTTGATCTGCTGACAGAATAAGGACCTCGCTTAATACAATTCTTTGTGTTCGAACCTTGTGTCAGTGGAAGGGGACAGATATTTAAGAATCCAGTCCGTACCGCGAAGAAAACACAACACTTCACCTTTAGAAAGATCAGCCAGTTAACACTGTTTACGGAAATAATCGCTGTTTGCATTAAGAATCGTACATAGAGTTTGTGGCGGGAAAATCACATGTACTGATTATTAAAGCAGGTGGTACGCGTGGTTACCAGTGGACTTCAGGTGGTTAATGGAATTTGGTAAAAGTATTCCAGAACGCGAAAACCGGACGCTCTTTTGTTTCCACAAAGAGCCTGCTAATTCTTTTTAAACAGCACTTCACTGACATTTGCTTTCTGATCTCCGTCTAAATCAGAGGCTGGAACGCCTTCTTTAAAAGATGAGTTTATCTGTTTATCTGAACTGGAACGTACGTTCTGCAGATGTTTAAAACCAGATGCAAAGGACTTCAAGTCTCGTACCCTTGCACTGAAGTGGCCGGAGTTTGACGCTAATTTTGTCAGGCGATTTTGTTCACAAGCAGAAACTTCACTTTGTTTCTGCTGTCTTGAGTTCGAATTCTTGCTACACTTGTGTGAAGTATGACGTCAGCGTCCCAGTAAAGGCGCAGCACGCACTTCTCATCAGTCATAACTTTGGTAAGACGGTGATTATTTAAACTTAAGCCTCGCAAACTTGTGCGTTGTGCTTGTAAATCTGTTGTATTGCGAGGAACACAATTTGATTCGATGTGTGGATCTCCTAATACGAGGTCCAAATTTAAGCTACGTGCAGGCTTTTTTTTAAAGGGTTCGCCTTGGGTTTGCTGTCTCTTTGTGTCAGAGAGGGCTAATTGGGCGGTATTCAGCAGCGAACTTCAAACAGCTTGGTTCTGAAGGCTGCGATAATTTGCTGTCCTTTTCACAGTCCCTGTCTCTTCTTTTTTCCTTAGATTCTTCATAAATTGAATCAAGGGGAGAAGTTTTTATACTCCAAATGGAGTTTTGTATAAGGCGAGCCAGAGTGGCTGTAGGCCGATGGAACAGAGTCGTGATTGCGCGCAGATGTGTGTCTTCCTGGTCCTGGCTTGCTTCGAGTACAACCCACAGCCAACAATCTTCACGCACCTGAAGAAAGGCGCACTTACTTTGTATGCGTTCTTTGCGTGAAATTAATTAAATGAGCACGTGATAGGGGTGCCGCGTGCGTCTCCGAAACTGTCGAACGAATTTCGAACTTTGACATTTGTTTGCTGGATGTTCCTTCGGTCTGCGTACTAGGTTCACCGTCGTGGGAGTCATTTTGCTCGATTTGGTTTGTTTGAGCAGTGAACGGGCATTTGAGACCAGTCTGGACGAACAATCGAAAATAAACTTTGCACACCTGCTGAATTCCTGCCCCGTTGCTCTGTCTTTCACCAATTTGGAAAGCTTAAATCGGCTTCTTTTCTGATTACCGCGTTAGCCGAAGCCCGTTGATTTGTCACGGTCGCCTGATGGTTTCTGTGGACCAGGTGGTTTCCCTGCTCCTAGATGTGCCGCGGTAAACACGCGAATGTCGTGTGGCTCTCGGAGCTGCTGCTGGCCGTGCAGTGAGAAGTAGTACGGTAGAAATGGAGGCAGCAGGTTCCATCAGCGCGACCACACAACCCGGAAGGTTCACAGTTCGGACCTGTCACGCCGCGCAGGTGAATGCGATAACAACCCCCCCCCCCCTCGGTGCTTTGTAAGAGCCGTGCCAGTAGACGTATGGGGGTGTGGAGGCCTAGCTCCACTAATTCGTAACCTCGGCACTAGGTGAAAGGGAATGATTAGCTTCACGCCCCGGCCGGTTTTGTTTTCCGTCGGCTGATGCAATTGGTATCCGCGTTCTGATGTTCTCGTATGTTGATGCCGAATCATATTGATGTTTCTGCGCTGTTGATAATTGGCTTTCCATATGTATCGAGCTCTAATAAGTTAATCGGATTTGTATGACGCTGCTTGATTCTGCATTCTCCTGTGTACGTGTATTGGCACATGTTTGAGGTTTTGAGCAATAAACCCAGTCCATCGTACTTAGTTGGGCGTGCTGAAACGTTGCGAGTTTATTTCTTTAAAGCAAAAATCGAGCAAAGCTGCTGTCTGTACCGTTTTATCCACTGAGCGCATGGGTACATCAGTACCTCGTTCTGTTCATTGGCATTGCAAAGTAGTTAAACAACTGAAGTAGCAATTCAGCGAATATGTTATTTGATCGTCGACAGTCGCTGCTAGCGGTTAAAGTCATTGCAGTTGTGGATACCCACCCCTTCCACCCCTACCACCCCGCTTCCAGTCATTGACGTTATTGCAGCAGCCGGAAGGGTAATATGGCTGAAGCAATGCGATGGATAGATAATTCGGTTCCGTCTGTTGGTGGTTCCAGGGTCCACGTCTACTTCCAGCTTGATCGTTCTGCTCACGGGCGTCGCTCTGTGCGTCTGGTCCCGTTGCAAAAGCGGGTTTCCCGACCAAAATTTTCTGTGAATTTCTCATCTATCCCGTGCGTGTTACGTGTCCGGCCATCTCGTACTTCTCGATCTACGAATACAGGAACCTGCACTCGCTGTGAAATTGTTGCGATGCCAGTGGCCTCGATCTGTTGCGAATCGTGTTCTAACTCGCAGAGGCGTGTCGAATGCCTCATCCCAGAACTTTCGCCCATTTACGAGGCAAGTGCGTCGGTCCATCGCACTTTTTTCGCATAAGGCGAGCGTGAGTCGCGCAGCTTCTGACGGCGATCGATTGAATAAACCCGATCGATCTGTTACCTTCATTCAGGGAACGAGGCGGGGCTGGGTGTTCCGAATAACGTGAGTAATTGATATGTCGATAAGTGGTTGGTCGGTCGGTGGGTCATTTGCTTCGTCGCAGAGGGTGTTGGTTGCAAGGTGTGGTGCACATCGGATCTCGTGGACGGACTGCAGCGATCTTCAGTGTTAATGCCGTGGCTGCAAAACGCTCCGTCGGTCTTCTGAAATTGTTGTGGATCAGATCGGTTGACTAGACTAGAGGATACATAAAACACCTCTCGTACTATGGAAATGTCGTTGTTTTCGTTCTGTTTAGACGCACATGTAACTTGGAAAAGTTGTTTCCAAAAACTTGAAATCTCCCTCAAAGAGCAAAAGACTTACCCGTCCAAGTGACGAAGCTTCTCGTAATAGTACATACTTTCTCATGAAATCCCAGGGCAGCTATAAACCAGCGGCCTCGAGTAGTGAGACCTAAATCAGAACGAAGGGGCAGTGACATGACGTCATCCGGGATTTTTGTGTAAGAAACGCGATTAGGGCAGAGGTGAGATGATCGGGCGTCCAAATTACTAACACATGAGCCGTGGTCAAAATCAGTTACGTTCATTTCATGTACGTAATGAAACAGATGATTTTAAGTTCTTGTGACTGCTGGATTTGAGATAGCAGTTCTCTGATAAGTGAATTAATACGGTTTCCGTTTGTATCTAAGGAATGGATTAGTAATGAATTTATTTCGAACCAAGTCAACCTGCCTTGGTTTCAGAGTTAATGTTTCTATGCCCTCTTCGTGAGACTGGTAATCTTTGAAGCTGGCCAACAGGTTCAGGGCTTGACAAGTGCAAAGAAGCCGTACTGTGTACCCTCTGTAAGTCGTAAGTTTACATAAAGCCTTTTCCTCGGGAG
Source organism: Zootermopsis nevadensis (assembly GCF_977971745.1). Lineage (NCBI taxonomy): Eukaryota > Metazoa > Arthropoda > Insecta > Blattodea > Termopsidae > Zootermopsis > Zootermopsis nevadensis. The sequence continues at coordinate 20,503,418 of NW_028259153.1, read as the reverse complement.
GAAACCAGGCTAAATTGATCGCGGTTTGGTATGGAAGGAGAGATATGTTAGGACAGATCTTAGAATTGCCCATTCAATTCTACGTTATTACCCCGCAGCGGAAGATGTGTGCACCCCCCTCCCCCTCAACTCCCCCACCGAGCCGCTGTTATCCGACGCTCAGCTTTTATATTAAAATTTAAAATTTATACCCACTGAGCTTCAGAATCGTCTGACATTTATTGTCAATTAATTCTTTCCCCATTTCCATAAAATATTTAGACTTTATTGCCGAGTGGTGTCAAGTTGTGGCCTTGCGGACTGCTGTTGGTTGCCTGCCAGTTCATTACTCCGGCCACTGCTGCCTCATTCAGGCTTCGCGAAATTGTCGCTGAAAATGTATCATAAATGCACACCCATCCCTCGTCCTGGCTTGTGGCACTGCGTCCTTGTTGAGGTCACCCTGTTCCAGGGGTCTACACCACCAACACCAAGTGCTCTATCGGGTTCTTTTTGTGAAACTCAGACACAAGTCGGGTCTATACGCAGTCGGGGTTAGAGCGTCCGCAGCTCGAGACTGCACCTGTTTCCGGGGTTAGGAAATTGCATTTCCCTCAACCAAACACTTGATCCCGAAGCAACTGTCAGCTTATTGCTTGACTTGAGGTAAGCCGCTCACCCCACGTGCCTCCAGAAGTCAGTCACGTGTTGACGATTAGCTCTTTTCTTTTGTTTTCTGGTTTTGTCCTCGGCCCGAATTAGTCTCTCGTCAACAATAATTAATTCCATAATTTAGAATGAGCGTGCTTTGCTCGAATGATCTGACAGACAGCAGATGCAAATTGCATTTGCTTCGAAATTGACAGCCGAAGACCGATTGATCGTGTGCCATTATTCGTAAGGTAACGGAAGTTCCCGCCTTCTGAACTATTGGCGTTGCTGGCTTGATGCAGAATTCTTTTGGTTACATCTGCGGTGCTCGGTATGAAGACCTTAAATTAACTTATAATTAATTTTCTGTTCTAAAACCAAAGTGGTCTGATGCCACATTGCCTGCTTTCTGTAGAGGTCACGTCACACGTTTTACGGCTGGCTACCATGAGGATGTGGGTGGAACGTGCTGCTACATTTTCTTGGATAATCGTCGCAGCCGACACCGTACCGATGTGTGTTTCACTTGTCCCTCGCTGATGGCACGTGTTGGACGAACGCCGTGCCGTCCGGGTCATTTGGCATCGGCTGTTCTGTGGATCGCCCTCTCGCCAGAGGCGAAGAGTCGCGTGTTGCTGGCGGCCGCTCGGGCTCTTTTAACTCCACCGCAAGACACGTTTTATCCCCCCACCCCCCGCCTTCAGGGACGCGCAGGGCGTGGCCGAGGCCTTGAAACGCGGCAGATTTTACACCTCGAGGACTCCCGTCCCATCCTCTCGCGCACTGAGTCTCGCTTCCGAAGACTCGGGCAGCGCGGATGTGTCCGGCTGTCTCATTGCTGACAGACTCCCTTCTGGTATCGTGTGGAAGGGGAACCCTTGTCCGCCATGTTGGGAAACCGTACTGTTGCGAGGAATAAGGACGGATGCAACATGAAGACCATTGACAAATGCGCTGAAGACAGCAGCTTGAGAACTAAATATACTGACGCACTTAGCAGCAAGAAGGGAGTCGAAAATGTTCCGAAGATATGCGTAATAAGCTTACGATTCGTAACGTAACAAACCGAGTCCCTGCCAGGGTGGCCCTGTTAATTAACAGGAATTACCCAGGCATGTGAGGAACCTGTGGTGCCTGAATGCAGTGTAGAACAGTCTGACGCGAAAATGATTTAACTGGGAGTCGTCTGCTTCGTTGTTCTCTGTGGTTTTATTCCGAACGGTGCTTCTTAGAAGCAACGCTGTCACAGACGGGATGGAGTCGGCGTGCTGTAAGGAACTGCTGTTCAGAGTTCAAAGTAATAAATGCAAATGAAAGTGGCTCCGGGTAACAGGCCCAGCCGGAGTACCTGCCCAAGTGGCGTTCGTCATGCGGGCTTTACGTAGGAAGCCACAGTGATAGTCCGTAACCTTCATGTGTTTCCTCGACGTTTAGTATTAATTTCTTCTTTCATTGGTTTTTAATCCATATATCCTTAAGTCTGTTCACCACACCATCTAGACAGAAAGTAGCCCATATTTGTTGCTAGTATTTTGTAACGTGTTTACCACATCACGCTGGCCACGGGTTGAGAACCCCTGCCATATGCCATCGACCGCGAGTGATGAGCCGGCAACGAAGCTGTGCCGGCCTGCTTCAAGATACCGACTGAATAAAACCACGAACCAGCTGTGATTAACACAATCTGTCATTTTTTTAATTAATCGCTGGTTAATGTGTCTTGTGACGAGAAGATGTTTAACGGGACATGAGAATGTCCTCGCTAGTCCGTAGTTTTTTTGCGGATGCAAACCGTGGCAAAGAGGCGGGGCCAGAGGCTAGGTTACGAGGTAGCTGCTAGCCCAGCTGAGCAACTACAAGCGTTTCAAAATACCCTGTAGCCAAACCGATAGTTATAACTATTGAGTCGCGGTCTGGACAACGAACGTAAACTTTTGACTGCAGTTTCCTTGTCGAAATCGGTCCACTCTTTGTGCCTGGAGGTCCGGTGTTATTACAGCAGCGTGTGACGACAGAAGGAGACGTGTTGGGGTGTGACGTTTTATGAAAAGTTTCTCTTGAATCAGCATTTTTGGGGTTTGGTTCAGTCAGTTGTCTCTGTTCTTCTGATTCTGTTCGACTCGCGACCCGGAATATTGAAATCCCAGAGCAGGGAACTAATACCGAAACGAAGATTTGCTGCATGTCTGATGGAGGGGTGGGGAGAAATAACGAAAAATACCGACCTGAAAGTAATTTCTCTCTCACGGGGTAAGTTTTTATTGGTGCATCCGAACTGCCACGTTCCGGTAGCGAAGTTGAGGCTTCTTAGCTAGCGCATACATCACTCTGCTCCTGGCGACGTCATGGAGCGCTGAGCTACCCTGCCTGACCTATGAAAATTAATAAATCACGATCTGTGACGAGGGCTGTCCAGAGCGCGCGTCGCTTCGGCGCACAGAATTTGTGTCTGTGTTGGGCTCATAATCCGTGGCGTTTATGATTGTAAGTAAAACGCTTAGGGCCGTCAAATTTAAAAACAAAGGAAGTTACGATTTCTCACCGTGACTTAGGTCTAGCTCAGTTACCTGCTGGGGCGTAGGCTTAACGATGGATTCTTTGCTTGTGGGTGCGCGGCGTAGCATCTGGACCAAACTGAAGACCGCCGATTGTCAGCAGCCACTGCTTAGTCTGAAGCCTCCGTGACCACGAAGACGTTTTGTGGCTGGACAAGTTTGTCACATTTCATGAAAACCGCGAAGGCAGTTGTGTCTATGAAAACGCGTGAGGGAATGGAGGTGTAGCTCCATGAATTCTTAATCTGCTGGTAGCTTCGCGCTCCGGCCGCTCATTGGTTAAGGTATCAGCTCAGTTCCGAAGGACGTGACGCGCCGGGGAGGGAGGGGGTGTCAGTCTGTTTCGACGAGTTGTTGTTAGTAGGAGTAGATCGTTGACTGACGTGCGGTAGTTGCTGTGCGTTGTTGTCCTGTCCATCGTGGTAACGCCTTTCCTGTGTTCAGCCTCTTCACATGTCTGTGGCCTGCCTGAAGTTTAGAAAAGTCTGCGGCGCGTAGAGCGGGCTGCAGTGCGAGTCGGACACGGCTTGACGTAGATCCAGGGCGTTCCTGTTTTCTGTTGCCTTAAGAAATTGGAATGTCTAGACCCAGGAGACGGCCGTGGGTTGCTGCTTCGCGTAGTCTGGTAGAGGCCCCTGAAACGTCGGTAAGCTTGTACCAGAATACTGTCGTCTTTGTTCCACGACCGCGCCTCCGTAGTGACAGAAACGCCCAGATTGTTTGCCGTCAGTTGGTTTCACCGGCAAGTCGTAGGGTGAACCGAAACTCTAGAAAACGAACGGGTAAATAAGCGGCTTCTTATTCGCGACGCCATTGTAAGTAAGCAGAGGTATGAGCGGATTTCTGTTTGTCCTGGAAGTTGAAGTCTAGACGAGACCTGATGACGTTTTTGACTGCATAAAAGTTTCACATAAAGTTATACATAGTTACTTCCATTACGGGCTTTGAGACAGCAGCGGAAATGAATGGCCGGACATTAGAGGTGCAGTTCCGCGCCCCACCAGGAGAGGCAGACCAACGATGGGTAATTCAGGGAAGTTAATTTCTCCGGCCTGGGACTCTGGCTTGTCCTAGACGCCAGGAGCCGACAGTCGTTTGTAAAACTGTCCATGACACTAACTAAAACTCTTTTTTTTTTCCCTTCTCATTTCTCTGCCAGAAACTACTCTCAGAAGTGAGTGAGTAAGAGAGGATATACTTTTCTAAAGTTGTTTCCTGCTCCTCGTATATCTCCCCCCTCTTCTAAAGCACTCGTAAGCCCCAGCGACACGCTTTCCTCTAAAGTTTCCCTCTCTGCTCCCGTCCGCCCTTTTTTATCCGGCGGCACAGCGCGTTAATAATTTATAATTCGCCGGCACTTGGTGATTTGTAGAGCAGGATGCATTAGGATCGCCCGCAGTCTGTGAAATTTCAAGGAATTTTCTGTGTCATTATTATTTAAATCTTCCGTTACAATCGAATAGGCGAAAGGAAAAAAAAAGGGGTAGCTACCCTGCGGTCGACGCAGGGCGGCCACCGGAATGCTTTGAGGTCTCGCAGATCTTTGTTCGCGTTCTCGGAGTCTGCTCTTCGCCGAGCAAATGCTCACGTCCTCTCACTCCGTCCGCCGTGTTTCGCTGTCCTTACGCCAAACGGTTCTCTTCGAATTTTATTGAAATTTACCTCCTGGAATGTTTTGTGCAGTTTCTCTCTCTTTGAGAGCCGCTGAACTGGGCCCTCGATTACGAACTGCGTCTTGCCGTTCCCAGAGGAACGCTAATAACAGTTTCCTTGTTTAATTTGTTTTTTAGTGGAAAATGCCGACCGCAGAGGCGTGGGGGGGGGAGGGGGTAACGGTAGCATGGGGAAATTTGCATAATGGCGAGATTCTTAAATGTTTATTTTTCACCTAGTCTGATTACATTGCTCGAGTGAAGGAAGGCGAGATGGGCGGAATATGTAGCACGCATGGAGGCGAGAAATCCTGAAGGAAAGAGACCATTTGGTAGATCAAGGTCTAAGTGACAGGGCGGGAGGATGTGCGCTGGATACGTGAAGCCGTCGGGTTACAAAGGGCTCGAGGAATATCTTGACTAGCTGAGTGACTGTCAGCTTCTCAGGAGGAACTCGTGTTCTCTTCTCGCTTCTAGTTCTGGTAGTATTTTGCGTTTCCCATGTCCGCTCCGTCGTGTAATGCAGTGGTGCGCGCCCTTGTTCGATTTCTGTCGCTGACCAAGTTTCGCACCCACACTTCATAATTTTTATTTGTCACCCCGAGTGTCGCCTTGCCCAGGCGGTGAAGCCGAAGAATCAAAATGAGACGAACCGCGTGCAGTCGCCCTGACTACGGGCTTGGCGGGGCGGGGCGGCAGGAGAGGCCACGCCCCCAAGTACTTGAGAGCCCCGACTTATCCGCAATTCATCATCTTCATCACGTTTTATCGATTCTGGTCGCCCTTCTGCATTTCGTAGCAATTACACGTGTCTCGTGTAAATCGGGCCCCTCGCTCTAACTTTCTGTTGTCGCATCGAATTCTGCGACCGTCAGGAGGAACTCGAAGCTGCTGGCCGAGTCTGAGGAGTCTTGCTGCGCGCTGCAGATGGGATCCACTCGGAATGTTTGGTCGACGAGACAGTATTTCCTGGTTGCCAACATTTAGGTACTAGCAGTAAGTTTCTGCAGTACAAAAAGAGTTGTGCCGTACGAACCTTCGAGGCCCAGACAGCTTCGCTGTGTAACTTATCTCGTTCTGGGCTCTACGGCCAACCTGCAAGAACGTAATGTGCTACAATATAATAAATTACCGCCTGTTTTCAGTCCTTCTGCTGGGGGCAACGTTTGTAGTGATGATAAAAAGCGGAACAGAATTTTGCTATTGTCACGGTTGTCATAACTTAGAGGTCCCACTCGCTCGAATGGCCGGCAGTCTCGTTTCTGTTGTCTTCCGGTAGATGGTGCGGTGATAAACCGCGGAGTTGAAGTGTTGAAAGATAACATTCTTCTCGAATGCAACGCCCTGGGACAATTGGCCCTCGTTATGTGAGAAGTTGACGGTAAATTTTGGATTTAATGGTCTTAGAATTTATTAGAATGTTTCCGAAATACTAAATCTAAAAAAATTCTGTGGAATCGAAGGGCGCACATTAGGTACGGAAGTACTGGAAGGAAACCTTAACCAAAAGTGTGTACGCTCTTTTATGTGGCTCTGAATGTTGGACGTTTCGGGAGGAATGTTGGAGGCGGCAGAAAAGGGTTTCTTCGGGCGGTCACAGGGTACAGGATGTGTTGGATCAGAACTGTCAGTGCATTGATGAAAGAACCATCAAAGCAAGTCTGTAGATTTCTTTGAAAACATTACCTGGACATTTAAGGTAAAGGGACATTGAAGAGCAGTCGGTTCTGCAAAGCAGGAACATCTTCCTGTAACTGGCGCCCTGTGGCACGGTGCAACCACTCGTTACGCATTGCAAATGTCAGCTGAACATCAGTTGAGTAATTTGCTTAAGCGACGTCATTCGTCATTAAAGAAGTTTTGAAGCTGAGGTCGGTCACGTATTTACGTTCTGCGTTATTAAACGGTATGCCGATATTATGACGGATGACGCAGGGACTCAGAAGGAAAGTGTGACAATCAAACACCAACGCCATTGCCGTCGTGCGTCTGGACTGATGAGCTTTGGGGCGCCGGCCCTTTGCTGGCAGAACAGCGAGCAAACTACTACAGCTGTTCTCGGAAAGACTTCATCTGAAACGTCTCTTCATGAAGACTGCAAAGCGCATTCCGTGGTCGCCATCTGCATTTGCGCTACTCCTGCCTCATACCTGGTGCTCGAAGTTTCCTCACAAACTTCGCTTTATTTCAACGTGACCTCTGGGAATTGCTTGAGTTTGTTTGTTTGTTTGTTTGTTTGTGTGTGTGGGGAGGAGGGGGTGAAGTCATTTCGCTATGAATTTCAAGCTGCCTCAGCGTATGCGTCAGCCATATTTAATTTTAATATTTTCAGTTGTGTATAACAAATATTTTCCTCTTGTACGTTAAGCAGTTCTTTTACGTTTTTGATGTGAGTGTTTTGACATAGGAGAAGGTTCTGTTCTCCGCAGGAACTAAGGTCTGAGTCCTTTCCTGCATCCTTTAGATTTGTGAGCCGAATGACAAGTCAGAAACTTCGCGTTTCGCCTTGAACCTATTCCTTCCTCAATACGGTGTTCTGCTGTATAACTGCCCACTATCCAGACGACATTAGCGCCCCACCCGGCAGTCTCCAGCAAATAACGGCCGTGAGGACCGAACCACCGTGGCAGATGGGCCTGGGCCACTTCGCCCTGGAGCTGTTTTTGTTGTTTCGTGACGGAAATGCCGTCCGCGGGTCAAGCTTCAAGAGCCATGAGAGCGAAGGGGTGATTTGTTTCTGGAATGGCTGCGCGCAATTAGGAACTGCTTTACCGCAGGTTCTGAACGCGTGGCCCGTCTACATTACTAGGACTTTGAATAAATAACCTTGTGGTTCAAATAAGATGCAGTGATGTTTGGCTCGGCGGACCGCGGATAGGTTAGGAAAGGCGAGGCCAGGATTCCTCTGGAGGGTAAGCGCGAGGTCACACACACGGAACGGCGTCTGACGGGATCCGTGATCTACGCACGCACTATGACTCTTGGGATTTTTGCAGGCGAAACAGACAAGAGATTTTCTACTTTCCGTGGTGCAGACTTAACGTTGTATGGGCTTGAGAGAGAGAGGGGGCTTTATTTAATTAATACGACAGAATGAGAGTTGCTTTTGTTCCCTTTTCATCTGTCTACTGATTAGAACGTTTCTTCCTGTGTGTCTTCCTACGTATTTACCCACGCACTTCACATTGACGTAAACGTGATAACCGTCAGTTCGCGGAATCGATGACCCCCCCCCCCCCTCCGGGTCTCTCTCTCTCTCTCTACGGGTTCCTGTTCGGTACTTCTTTGAGTAAGGCTGAAGTTCTTGGTATTTGGTGGAGTTGCGAGCCCACACGTTCTCCTAGCTTCGTCTTAATCAGCTCACATCACAGCACCGAAGTGATGTCTACTGTCGTCCGCGTCGGTTTCTAGTTCTCTGTCGCCGAAAAGAAGTCGCGATGCTATTGGTTTCAAGAGCATCTTCACTGGGCATTCGTCATTTGCTTTTCAGGAAGATGGAGCCGAGCGTGGAGTGCAGCGTGACATGACTGCCTAATGCTGAAATAACAGAAGCTTGAATTTTAGCCTTCGTAGTTTCGGACTTGTATTTGTGGTTTCTAAATTTTAACCGGGCTGATTTCAGTTTTGCATGAACTCTGCAATTAACGCAATGTGTCATTCTTTAAAGCGGTGTGCCACCACGAGGTTTCAGGTGTACCGCGAATTTTTTTTCGCACGTAACGGCTCGAAAAAGACAGGGTCTTGTATTTCGTAATTAGAATTCGTAACACACACACACACACACTGGACAGTTTTTCCCAAATTGCGTTATATTTTATTTACTTGTCCGTGCACTGTTTTAGATTAGAATGCAGATACGTATTTGAGGTCACGTAAAGTTTTTATCACCTTTTTCGTGAGCCAAAGTTTTGTGGTGTGCCGCCGGTGATAGAATGTTGCGGAACACGGCTTTAAAGCACGGTGGTAACTATATGTACCACCTATTTTAACAGTAACTCACGATGTGTGTGTAAGCATTTCTTATAATTCTGTCATTAAACCGGTAATGTTCCTGACGTCATTGATCAGCTCGTCTTTGTAATGGAGACGCTTTGTGTTTTCTTTGAGGTACGAGCTGTTGAACTGTTGTAGGGGGTTAAAGGAACGCGAACCGCGTTCCTTCTTCCGCCATTGAACCAGAACGCAGAGGACACTCGTCGTGTCTCTGCGTCTGAAAGCGATGTTATCCTGCGAGAATATCTGGGAATTGAAACCAGGATTTATGTGGTGGGTCGTTCTATTCGTATCCCCGCGCTCTGTTCTTGATATTTAATGGCGTATGATCTGTTCTCTGGGGTACTTCCCTCCAGCCGTCGTTCATCACTTGTTCTAGCCTGCAGCGTTTGGACACCGTCAGTGTCCCGGTCCAAGCTCACAGCCCATCTCTTGTGTGGAATGGATGGAAAAAAACATTCTGCCGTCAGTTCGTCCCCGGAATTGCGTGAACCACAGTGGGATTCATTGTGATTTTCTCACTTCTCCACGCCTTCTTAGATTATCAAAATTAGCATTAGAACCGAAAGTTTCGATGACTCATCGTCCTGATGATGGAGGCAGGAAGCACTTCCGAAACGTCGGTAAAGTTCTACCAGACGACACGGCGCAGCATCGCAGAAAACAATTTTATTGTAATATTGTTCTGATCTCCATTCCAGGTTGTTGATCCTGCAAAATTATGTTCGCGTTTCTTGTTTTATTTACCAAACCAATGCGTCACCAAGTCATTCGCTGTATGTAGACTTGTCTTGAGATTTCACGCGGCGTGCCGATGTGCCGTTGTTGCATTTGGCTGCGTGTAGAGCGACTTTTCGCGGAATTTGCTGCCGTGGAAAATAAAGAAGGCGTTGGTTTCTCCTCTTCAGAGCAGAGAGGCCCCACGCGTGGCGCTCCGTGGGAGGAATCTTGCCCAGTGGTCGATTATTTGGTTATTTAACCACGCTTTATCAAGTGCGCAGTTTATGTAGTGTCGACCGATGTGATTATTGTGAACGAAGTGTTGGAAAGGAGCCGGTTGTCTCCTGTGATGGTCACTCAAACATGATGTCGGTACTTTTTAATTATTTTGGTGTGTGATGTAATTTGATTCCGTTTGTGCATTTCTGTGACGTCGTGGGCGGAGGGCGTATGGACCTGTGAGGTGCGTTGAAGTGGCGTGTGGTGGTGGGTGATTTAATGCTGGCAACTTCTTGACAGCGTCGAAAATAACAAGGGAATACGTCGTATGTTTGATTGATGCTTTTATTGTTAACAAATCTAAGAAATGTGTGCTTTATACTCTAAAACAAAGGTTTCAGGTCAAAGCGGCTGTCTGAGGCAAATGAAATCTGCACGGTTTAAAATGTCAGGAAGCCGAGTCTAGTCGGAGTGTAGTAATTCGAAAGAAGCATTTTGAAATGACGGGGATTGTCACATTTTCTAACGCTGCATTTTGAGAGTTTTGTGTTTAGTCATGACTTAGTGTCAAGTTATATTTGGAGAAAGAATTTGTCACAGACGACAGATGACTAGACTTTGGTGAGCGGGATGCAAAAGTAGAAACCAAAGGGGTAAATTATGGGGCGACCAGGAGAATTAATCTTGTTAATTGTGTGTCCCGGCGATCGCAGTGCCACGCGGTGGCTTCCCCGCCGCTGATGGCGGTGCGTAGTGTCAGGTGATGTTTAACATTCAGGCCCCGGGGCGACACTTCACCCCCCCCCCCCTTCGCCGTTAATGCCGGGTTCACTTAGCCCCGGCCGACGCCTGCCCCGTGGTACCATCGCCGCTCTCGTCCGCATTTCCCATGCCTAGCGTACGAACACTTTGTTTTACTCAGGCGGGCTCTTCCCTTCAGGTGGAATTGATCCATTTATATGCATAATTGCCACCAGCACGTTAAATTGTGTTCGATGTAATCTCAAAGTTTCGCATCGTGGCCATGTTTACTCTCGTTGAAATATAAACAGGGCTTCGTACAATGTTTGTGATGTAACTTGGAATAGTTTTACATACCTCGTTCCAGGGACTGGCTAGTTGCCTGTCGCCATCGGGCCGAGCGCTGAATACAGATTAAACCTGTCGCCGTGTTATTTTACGTTCTACAGACTGGAACGTAAGCAGCTCTGATGCATGCAGTGACGTTCTAGTTTGACTTCCACCACAGAAGTTCGTGCCGTTGATGGTGGGAAGTTAAGATTGCGGAGGTTGGGCGAAGTTTTGTGGCACCGCGTTCATTCAGGACCTTTGACTTGGTTGAGAAATTCTTGCAGGTGCGACACAGTGACTTGATATTGTGATCCTGGGAACAGATTCATCTTCTGCGGCACGTTTTTGTAAATGACTTTACAAAATGTTTTGTTGTTGCGCATTCCTTGACGTCGTGAATGTCGTATCTGGTTAAGTGGTCGCAGCTTCGAACAGTGAGACAGATGAATTGCACGCGCGCTCATACATTTCGATCTGAGTGCCATTTACGTCTAAATAATGGGTTGCATTGGACCGCTGTGAACGTACAATTCAATGTAGAATCGCAGTTGAAATCGTTCAAGTGCTGTGCTTTAGGAGATGAAACGCTCACAACCTCCCCATTGTACGTGCATTTCATACAAAGGCCCCTCTCCGGGTAACTACGTGGATGGGCATAGAGGTTGGTGCATGCGCACAACGCTGGGAGTTCAGACACGTGAATATTGTATCTTGATGGTGGAAAGATATTCCGTCACTTGTGTGGCTTTGAAAACCGCTTCAAGTCTGATTTTCTGTAGCTCGCGAGTAGGTGCGCCTACGGCCCGAAAAAGTTTAATTGCAGAGGTTAGCCCGCCGTTCCGTGTCACGTGCCTGAATCGCTATCTTATGAATGACCTGAGAGATAAGGATTCTGTTCGAATTGGAATGTTCGCCCGCTGCGTCCCTCGTGTCTCTTAAATCGCGGCGGCAGGCGGAGATAACGGGCCGGTTGGCGCATTAGTGGCTCCAAGACCAAAAAATTAGTGGGAGGAAAACTTTGTTCATCTGCGTCTTTCAGGCCTGAAGATGGGGTCAGTGCGTTTCTTTATTTACATCGCTTCTTCCCGCTGACGCAGTGATGTGCTGCCCCGTACAGCGGAGCTTGTGGCGGGAGAGATGTTCTTAAGCGGTAAGGATTTGGAAGGAGGCTGTTGCAGCGGACGAGCACCCTTAGTCAGGATCCGTTGGCACCTGCTGTCGTCACACTTCGACGCACGGGCCGGAGGTTCGTGCCGTGTATCGTCCCTGAGCCTGCACTTAGGCCACGGCCACTTCCTACCAACTCGCGATTTTGTTATCCTGACAACCAGTAACCCACATAGAGCACTTATCTGAAGATCTGAAGGGCGAGACGTCACATCCGTTCTGTGGAGCTTCAGACGCTGGATAAGCTCAGTGTGTCATGAAAAACTTCCCTGTCCTACGCACCAACCGCGCTCACAAAAGCGGGCCGAGCATTGCAGCTTGAATCCGTAGGAAAGTCGACGATGTAATTATATATAATGTGCTTTTGGTGGTCTATAAGAAGGGCTTCAGTGATGCTGACTCGCGTCGAGAAAGTCCTAAGTGTAATTAATCGTCTTGTCCTGATGCTGTGAATCACTCTCTTTGGGAGCCTCGTGTAACTTATGGCATTATTGCCTTCAAGGATTAGAAGTGGGAACAAGCATTTGTCTGTCGTGCCCTGAAGGCTATACGTAAACATACAGGCATCCTGTGGACTCGGTGTAGGCTGCTGGGAGCAGCGGAGTAACGCGAGAAGTTGGCGCACAGCTGTGATGCGACCCGACATCCGTGTTCAGCTGGAAACAGTGTGCTGTGCCTTCTGATGGAGCTCAGGCGGGCCGCACACTGACACTGCCTCGATGGGCCACGTGTCTGGAGCGAGGCATCTGCCTAGAAATCACTGTTCGTGTCAACATCATTTCCGCTGCTCATGTCTTGGTGGGCGTGGATACTGAAATGGAGGCCTGTGAAGAACGTCCACATTTTCGTAACAGCGGGACACGAGACACGAGAGTGCGTTCTAGATCGACCAGACTGACTACACAGCGCAACAACGCAGAAGACAGAAAGCTTCATTAGAGTTTCGTTTCCAAAATTCCTGTTTGTCCCCTCAAGCCTCAAAATAACAGGAACAGACTTTTTATGTGTAACTTAATATTCAATGTTTTGAAAAATAGAGCAGAAATGCAACAAACTTCAAACAGAAATTGCAGAAAAGTAGGAAATTTGATAAAGGGAAGACGCTGTGGAGGAATGAGTGACCTGGGGGCATGTGCGGTTCGCACAGCGTCGTCCTGCCCGGGGACGGCGAGGCGTGTGCACTGTCGTCCCTCTGCAGATTACACGTCCAAATGGGATCGCTGCGGGCTGCCATCAGCTGGCGGATGGCTCCATCCTCTAGCCACCGAGTAACGATGATGATGATGATATCAGCGAACGTCACGGCCGAGTGGTTTGCACTCCTTGATACATATTCTGAACGTCCTGGGTTCGAGATGGCTTCAGAGGTGCTTACTGCCTTCATAATCAGGGTTCTACATTCCAGAAGACAGCAGTCTTCGGGCTGCGAGTTGTTAGTAGCAGTTTAATGAAGAGTGAGAAGATTCATTAATAATGCGGTCACAGTTTTCCGGAGTTGTCGGTACTCGTAAAATGTTTCGGCGATGTGAGAGTTGCTCCAGCCGTTAGGGACGGACCACACAACTATTCTGATTAATTCGAGATTCGAAAATGGCTCTGTTGCTAAGCAGGTAAGTGCTGAGGCGTTTTTTAGGCACGCATTAATAGAAGTTTTATGACGTATGAAATGAACGTGGACATAGAAGGCGTTGCTCTGATTCAGAATTCCCGATAAGCAACAACGCGCTGAGAACGCATTTTTTTTGTGTCGCACTGTACGCGCAGTCAAGCTGAAGCACTGGCTGATTTTTATTAGAGAAGATAAGTAAGTACGACTTGTAGAGAAGTTTTATTGCTTGTAGGAGCTTTTGAGGTGTTAGACGGAAATTTACGATCTTGCGTTTCTTTTGTACCGTAGGCAGTCTGTAAATACTTTCGCAGCCACCGAAGATTGGCGTGGGAGAGCGTATTCGTTGACTGCCCTTCAGGAACAGAGGAAATTCCTGTTGTAGGCAATTAAGGTCACGTGCGTGGTGTTGAAGCTCTGACCATTTGGTTCCACTTAGGAAGTTCTGAAAGACGTTTTATTATACGTAAATAGTTTTGATTTTCCTTGTTTGGGGCTTATGATTCCGGTACTTGCAACTGTTTGCTGCTACAAATTCCATCAGAACATTCTACAGAAAATAAGATTTGAGTAAAATCTTAAAGAGTAGGTGTCAGTTAGGAGAAGGCTGTCTTCTGGGATGTTTCGCCTTGTAGTCTGGTAGAAGTTAACCGACGTTTCAGAGGTCAGTGCTGCCTCCATCATCAGGGCGATGAGTTTTGAAGCCATGAATCAGGACAGGTGCTCTGCAGATGTGCGCTTCGTAAGTACCAGTGTTTGAGCTCGTGTGAAGTGAGCTCGACAGAACACTGAAGTGAAAGCAGCTTCTTCGTGACGCACTTTTCCAGAAGGCGCTATTTGAACATCAGAAGACATTAAACTGTTTTAAGGAGTTCTGCACTCGTCTGTTCGGCCTGCTGACGTCTGGTGCAGATGGCAGTACCAGCGCTTGTACGGGTCATTATGGGAAGTTATACGTTGCTTATTTAACGACGATGAATTCAGTTGTAAGGGGTATGGGAGGAAACGTTCCTGGCGTAATTTAATGCTGAGCGAAACAACGAACAAATGAGTGCGGATGTCCGGATGGAATTTGAACCCGGGACTTTCTGGATACGAAGCCGGAACTGTTACCACTTGGCTGCAACGCTCGGTGAGAAGGCGTATGTTATGAATTGTCTTGCTGAGGACTAGTAACCCAGGAGTTCTCCGCCGGCACCGTCTAAAACTCCGCTCTTCCTCCCTTGGTACATGAGAGGGGGGGGGGGGCAAGTGGCGTGACAGGCGTCCAGTGAACCGAACTGGCGTCACGACGAACTTCGCTCGCCGGCCCACCGTCCGTCCGTCCGTCCGTCTCACTTTTCTGCTGTTCTTGAGCGCTCTACGTCTATAGTGCACTCTTCCTGCTTCATGAACAATAACACGAACAAGAACCAGCAGCGAAATAACTTATACAAGAAAGGAAGAACACAGACGGACAGACAGGCGGAATATAAAGAAGACAGACGGGATGTCGCGGGTTGCCTAAGAGGAGAGGAGAGGAGTCGAAGAAGCTTTTCGTCATATGAGAAAAGAACACGGGGAAAAAAAAGAGACGAGAACCAAAATGAAGAATGGGTAGTTGTATCATGTTTCGTCCGCAAGAAGTTGGACACAAACAGCAACAGTACCAAGCAGGAAGTTCCAATAAAAGTTTCAGCCACTCCTCCAACTCAGCGTTTTTCCCCTGTCGCCAGCAAAGAATTCAGTCGCCTGAAATGTTGGCGTCTCTTTCGCTGAATTTGTGTTTGCCGACTGCTCCTTAGTTTCTTAGAGCTTCGTGCTGGCGAAGTCCTCGGCTCTGAACCTCTTGGTAGGCATTCTCGACCCCTGTCCGTGCAATTAAAACGTACCAAGGACGTTGTCTAATTTATCCAAGGACTTTCAACCAGTGGTAACTATATGTACCACCAACTTTAACAGTCAGTAATTTTGCATCTTGCCTACTGTGTTTGTTTATAGGTTTCATGTGATTCTTATTATAAACAGCGTTAACCAGTTGAAGAGTTGTGTTTTCTTTGCGGTACGGACTCGATTCTTAAATATTATTTAAACGAGCTTCAGTCTCATTTGGTTGATACTGCGTGAAATTCTGGAGGATTCTCAGCGTCTGAACCAACTTAGGATTTATAAGATATTGTAGGTGCGTCATATTGTGATTTATTTAAATAGTATTAAAAATTATATTAAAATTGGCCGTCAATCACAATATAAGATAATTAAAAGATTAAAATATCATTTTTAAAATATCATTTTTAAATATCATTTTCCATATGTAAATCGAGTACTCGATACGGAACGAAAAATGATATTTTAATTATCTTATATTGTGATTGACGGCCAATTTTAATATAATTTTTAATACAACTTAGGATTACAAACTTACTATATATTTTACGTTTATGAACGAACGTGGTACATCATGACGAGCACGTAAGGGCGGTACATTTGAGGAGTTTCTTATTACTTTTGGTAAGTTACGTCAGTAGCAGTGACACGAGCTACCATATCCGTGTTCCTGCCTCCGGGGCATCGCCCGTAGGTCATGTAGACTACCACATTTTCATGTTTGTATTATGCACGTCAGTGTACGGGCATGTTTCTTACAAGGCTGTGGGATTGAACGTCGGTGTTTGTAAGGGAGCACTAAAACGTGGCACTCGCGAGTTGAAAATAAAGAAATGAAAACCACAAATTTTGGCCCAGGAAAAGTTAAGCGATAGGGAGACGAAGTAATTTTACTCTAAATTCATGAAATTATTCTTTCCATTGTTTCGACCTTCGAATCACTTCTGTTGATTTACGGGCATATAGAAATCGCGAGAAGAAGTTGTTGGTCGCATGAACAATTCTGTGCTTTTGTGCGAAGTTTCTTCTTTCGTGGCGATAAAACTTGTTATCCCCGTGCCCGCGGCTATAAAGACTTATAAAAAGTAAATTATTTGTGGCGGGTAAAATGTAGTTCTTTCCTCGTAAACTTTGCAGATATGGCGCTGAACTCTTACCCCACTTATCTCCTTGTTCCTCTGTGTCTGCTTTAATGTGGCGATGTAGATTATCGCTGTCCGTTCTTCACACCTTTTTAGAAACGTGTGTACGATTGGGCAACGAACACAGCTCGGGAGACTTCCTGGTTGTTGCTAAGCGGGAAGGCTCTGAAGTCGAAAGATTGTTCTTCGTAATTTTGAGTTTCCTCCAAATACCGCTGCGGTGGGCAAGGCATGTAGCTCGCACGGGGATGGCAGGGAGTTGCTTGCATGGGCCTTGGGCTTTATGGAGGCGGGCGACGTATTTGTATGTGGTACGCGCTTCGTAGCTTAGCCGTTCGTCATTTCGACGCGACACGCCGCCTTGACGTCTGGTAACCGCGGTCTGGCAATTAGCGGCTGGAGTAGCAACTGCCAGCAGGGCAGATGGCGCCTGCACGGTTGCCTTGACCGCGGTTCTGTTCTGGAAGTCCCCCGGCCGAATAAAGGCGACTTTTGAGCCTCGCTGAATGTAAAGTCGCCACGTCTACTTAACGAGAATCTGTGTTTACCCTTAATTCATTCGCCGACAGGACTTTTTAACTTTGGCTCAGCAACTAAATGTAGACGACGCGTTTGTCAGTTCATGGTGTTTTTACAGGTATTTTAAACGTTGCCAAATTGCACTGATCGCATTAATTTTTAGAAGCACTGCGAAATCTCATCAACTTCAGAGTTTTATGAACGGTGCTGTAATTCCTGTTTTTTACTGCCCTGTTCTCGCGTCATCTCCACAGTTTTTCTGTCTCTGCTAACCTTCGCTGTGGTAAACTGTGTGACTGGCTACGACCGGAGTTCGACTCCGGGTAGGGAACTCGTTCGCGTGGATTGTACCCGCAGAATGCGTGAGGCTGCAGTTGCGCGTTGTAGTTTTATGTCGGCTTGTGTGGCAGAGATGCTTCGTGGTTTTCCTCCGTACGTCAGTTCGTAAACGAGACTATACAGGTTGTGTTAATTACGAACATGGCGTCGATGAGAATGTTTGACGTCGAATCTGACAACTTAACACAGGCGTGAAAGCGGATCGCTAGGCGTAAGCTTATGGGCATGGGACACGACACCGCGACATCGTCTTGTCTTATCTTCGAGGACATCGGGACACCCGCTCCAATTTGTTGTGTGAGGGCGCCCTCATTCCGTCGTGAATTCTGCGGTATCAGTGCCCCGGCGTCTGTCTGTTCCATTTCATTGACGGCGGCGTAATGGCGTCAAGGGACAGTGCGAGCTGTACGATGCAGATTATGCAAATGGCGCCGCAGTGTCTCTGCTGGGGGGTGGGAAACCTTCTTCTCATTTACTCAGGCTAATGACTTAACTTCGGTAATTAAAATTAATAATTATCCAATTAAATGTTTTTTACTCGCTCTCTGTCCTTCTTTTTACCGCATTAGTTATGGCGTCTGGCCGTTGGTAACAGCCGAAGACTTGTAAGAATTCCGTGTTGGTCTTTATTGCTCTGACATGCGATAAACCACCGCATCTTGCGATGCTGTTGAAAATTACGTGGCTGCTTTTTGTTTATTTTAAGGCTTCTAGACGAAGCTCAGTAACATAAAGATGGCTGCAGCTCTGTGAATGTCTGTACAGCTAGCTAGCGTAAAAAATCAAGATTTCCGTGATAAATATTTGTCATCTGTATCTGTGTCAGTCTTACTAAAAGAGGATTTATAACACTGGATTTAAGCACAGTTCTGCCAGCCTTTAGAACACAATTTACGCATGTGGATTTATTGTTATTGTGTGTCTTGGGACGTACTGTATCCGTTTATCAGTCTGAGGATAATCGGATCGTTGAGTTGTGGCGACTTGTTATGAAATTGCACCGATAGCAAAGCAGTGGCGTTTTGTCGCATCCTGCCAAAAAGAAGTAGTTTCGTCCGTCCTCGGTGGCAAGCGACGAAACGTCTGAATATTTAGTTTCATGGTATGACACATCAACTGAAACGTTGGACGGTGTTATTTTGGTTTCCTGATAATTTTCCGTCCACATTAGGACGAATGCCTTGTTCTCGAAACCCTTGAAGACGCAATGAATGCCTTCACTCAGCTGCTGTCCTTGTAGGCATGCAGATCATCCTGGTTTATGGAATCGGGTTTTCAAATATCACTGTGTGCCCCCGCCCTCCTCCCCGGCCCAATTAATATTTGTGTAGTAATTTCTCGTTTTGACCTGTTAAACGTTCAGTTCGGAGCTTCTTTTCGTGTCAGGATGTCGTCGAACGAATGATTTCTGGTTCGCCACGTGTCTTCCTTCACGTGCCTGTCTCAAGCCGAGGCAAATCTGATCGCGAGTTCATTTTTTCAGACGCGTGTCCTGCCGTGTATTTGTAAAGCGGTCTTAACAGATGTCGCTGTTGTGCTTTGTGGCCTTACAGAAAGAGTTCTGAAAGGAAAAGTGGATCAGATAAGCCGCCTCTAGCTGCTCTGTCTAGCGGCTTACTACGGGCAACAGTTGGAGCGACGGAAGATAGGCCACCGGCTCGCCCTGGCTTATCTCGCTTGCTCGGCTGCAAAGAATTATTATTGCAAGCTTCCGGTGTCCTGGGTACAAGATTAGCCTGAGCGCTCGATACGCCCTACGATTATCGTGTATGACTCTCCTTCATGCTACATGCCGAGCCCATCTCACCCTGACTGTGCCTCTTTATTAGGACGCTGGGGGAGGGGGTGGGGGGGGTGCACTGCTGTCTCGCAGTTTCATTAACAGACAATCCCTGCCTGGCAGCAAATTCACCCAGATCGCCGCAGTTCGACGGAAACGTCGGCTCACAGGTTCGTTATTGCCAAGACATTTGCGAGACGAAATTAATAGCCGCTGTCGCAGACTTCTGCCACTGAACCAGAGTGGTGGGGGAAAATGTACAGTTAGCGAATACCGAAACGTCGGCAGATGGGTATTTAAGAGTGAGTAATTTAGTTGCGTTTGGCAGATGGGTGCAAGCGTTTCTGCAACGCGACGATGTATGGATTTGCTAGAGCCCTGTTTTATGACATTCGTTTTCATGTGTCTGTTGTCCCAAAAAACTTTTGAACCAAGCGATGGACTTTGAGGTCCTTGGCACCCAAGGCCACAGACTTGTGGAGAGAAGACGAGAAACACGTCGAATGATTGTACCTGGAAACCTAAGTTCGAGTAAGCCGATGTTGGGGTCAGGTCAGTGGTCAGACGTCGAGCTGCTCACTCCTTCCTCTTCCGGGAGTTGTCTTTGTTACTTCGTTTGTTAAATCTGTAACAAAATTTAATGCAGGAATATCAGGCTCGGAGTTCATATGCCGTTAGCTGTCGCAGAATTATGTGAACACGCATTCTGTGTGCTCAGAACTCTTTTCAGTCCTGAAACTCTCCTCGCGTATAAAACACGCCAAATTCTCCGCTCTGTACCTGCATACTTAAAAAGTGGCAAATACGTGACCTGCGGACGAAGGTCGCAGTGTCTAAGAAAGCACGTGCGTAGGTCGAAGGCTTAAAATGTCCGCTTTACGTCCGAGAGCTCTGTCAGCTGTTGGTTAAGGATGGCCGCCATGACAGCGAATTGGAGGAACATTGGCAGTCGCTTGTTTGAGCAAAGTCTCGTCAACAGAAAGTAACACATCCATGTCTGTCTCTTAGAAATAAAAAGGTGCTCTGAAACGTCAGTTTGTCACGAACGGTTTGGTACAGTGTAAGACACATGTTACTCGATTGCATCGCCGCGTGTTCGAATCCCGACCCCAGTGTGCGGGCAACGACTCTGTTCCCACGCTTTGGTGAAAACGCTAATGACAACATTTCTAGACCTTGAAACTGATGGTATCTCATTCTTGGTCGAATCGGAGCATGAGCGCTACCTTGCAGCGAACGAGATAAAGCTTTCGCCACGCATTGAATTTCTTA
Organism: Zootermopsis nevadensis; assembly: GCF_977971745.1. Lineage (NCBI taxonomy): Eukaryota > Metazoa > Arthropoda > Insecta > Blattodea > Termopsidae > Zootermopsis > Zootermopsis nevadensis. The sequence goes on along the minus strand of NW_028259153.1, from coordinate 20,482,887 downwards.
TCTTCGTGTGAGCACGTGCCAGCGACTCACGGAACGAGATGATAATGAAGATAAGAGACTGCTGCCACGTCGATCACACGTACCGGGCCCGAACGTCAGACGACCGCCACGTGCACCATGAAAATGGAAAAATATCAAATTTGGTAGTCTGTGGAAAGGCATAGAAGGAAGTCCCGAAAAGTTACAGTGCATCTGGTGATCGCGTTAATCTGCTGAAGCCATTATTCCCAGGTGGTTGGTCCCACCTTCGTGCAGGCCGTGTTTCGCGGACCACTGTTTGAAGCGCTATATCGTATAGCAGTTTTCCCAGATCCGAGCACTGAACGATGTAGTTAAGTTGCATAATCTGCAAATTAGAAGACGCGAGGCTTCAAGTTGCCCGTCCGTCCGTCCGTCCGTCACTGCGGGTGGAATTTGTGCTGATGTCGCCTGTTTCGGAGTTCCGCTGTCCTTGCTCCGGGCTGCCTGCATTATTCTGACCGCGCCCCTGCTTTCTGTGCGGGGCCACAATGAGGGTAGTGCCGCAGAAGCTGCAGATGTCAGCGGCGGACTGGCCGACCGACTGTTCCCCGGTGCAGATGCCGGACTGATTGTGCCCCTGCGAAACGGTTTTTGGTTAAATTTAGTATTTGACGTGTAAACTAAAATTTGGCAACCGAATAAAGTTTCGATTCAGATAATTCGCGTACAGTGCACGTAGTCCTACCTGAAATCCAATGATATTTGTTGATTTTGTTAAAGTGTTGGTCTCATTGAAAGGTGGCACGTATCATCGAGATTTTGTGCTTGGAATTTATTTTTCGTCGTGATGAAATTCGAATTACGGTGTCGTAATTCTGCTCGCCGCTCTGTGATGCCTGCAGTTTGATTACGTTTCGTGATCAGCCGTAGTGGGTTGGCTCGTCATGACTGAGGCCTGAGTTCTTTGTGATTTTCGTTCCAAAATGTCGGTGCGATATTCAAATTGAGGCTCGCGACTGCGTTTCCCCAAACAGCATTAGGCAGTTGATAATGGTCTTCAAATGCCATTGGTCTGCATCTGGAGCAAAGCAGAAACTGCTTATAGTCGTGTGTCTGTCTGCTAGTCAGTGTTTGGGGCTATTACATATTGTAAATTCAGACGCAGATGTTCCGGTCACTACAAAAGCCCGGATTATGATTGAACTGAAGCGAGTTTCTGTCTTCGTGCCTCATTCACGTCTGGCGAGTTCATTTATGTGGCGTTTGTCCGTGTCGCAGGAGCCGCCTCGTTTCATCCCTTGTCAGACGCGGAGGAAAACGGTTGGTGACATTTCAGGCTTTGAAGATGACTGTCTTCTGGAATGATGCGCCGTGTAGTCTGATACAAATTTACTGAATGTTCCGAGGTGCGTACTGCCTCCATCGTCAGGGCGCAGTATCCCAGAAGAAAGTCGTCGTTCAAAGTTCGCTTCAAGTTTCCCTGTTTTAGTTCTTGGAAATGCGGTCGTTGAAACTGTGGCGCCTCTTGTGTCACTCGAGGCCATTTGCACTTTCTTCCGTAAGTCTTATTGTGTTTTGCGTTTCTTCTAAAGTCATGGGACGGGAGTTCTTAGACTGCGTCTCCGCTCCGCTTGTATGTACGCTCATAGACTTCGCCGTCTTGGCCCACGTTTTGGGCGCCCGATCTGCACAGTCCGCCGCGAGCGGGGCCGAGTCTTGTGGACACGTGCAATTTGCGATTCCGTTCGTTATACATACAGAGGTGGGGGAGGGGGGGGGGGGCGTTCGGCGCCGCTGCACAGACGTGTTCCACATTCCAACACTTCTTGCCGCTCGCTGCATATGAAAACACAGCACCTGCTGGGAACGTGCGGGGACCGGAATGGAGCGGAACTCGCGTTCTGTGCGTCCAGAGACAGTCGCTGCGCGCACCCTTTGGAGGACGTCGACGCGGAATTCAAATTCACCCTGAACATGGCAAATGTAGTGTCTGCCGAAACATTTGAAAGCCTTCAGCGTTCTACGCGGCTTATCCCCGAAAGCCAGGCAGGATGTAGCCTCTGCCCTTCTTCCTGGGGATGCGTGTTGCCGTCCTGCTCCTCCCACCGCGGTCTTCTCGTCGTCCGTCTTACTCCGTCACTCCGAGACAGCAGCAGCAGCCGGTGGACTGCCTCCTCCTCAGTCATTCGTCTTAAACGTCACTGAATCCGAAATGAAATGTCACATTTTGTTATGTCTCGTAACACCGCGACGTTTCCTTCTGTGCGGCCTGTAATGTTGAAGACCTTTCCACCTGCGCTCAGAAGTAGCATTGACCCTACTGATGTTACATGAAAGGCGGTGAATTTCTTGACTAGGCGAGCGACTGTCGGCTTTTCAAGATGGACCGTGGTCCACGGCGTTGGTCAGAGTTGCTGTCCGCTGTGCGCGCTGATAGTCAGGTGGTAAGGTATGAAATGCGCTACGGTTCGTTGTCATGTTCATCCTGAAACAGATGAACTTCACACGCCGTATTTATTCAAGATACATTTTAATATTATACTCACTTTTTCACGCCCTGGTTTCCGTGCCGTTGTCTTCTATTCAGGTTTTAGCCTGTTTATGGCGTGTCCTAAGGCGCAGACATTGAGGTCGTTCGTCCTTGTTTCGTTCCGCCAGCTGACAATTAACTTTCGTCTCACCGCCCGCCCTGAAGGCGTCAAGGCTTTTTTTGTGCGTGTGATAAAGTCACTGCCCGGTGTTTCTGCAGATTCAGTTCCGCACTTTAATAAGTTGAAGGCTTTATTCCCGAAGTTGTGCTGGTCGCAATTTTTCACTGTTTTCCACCAAGGGCTGCCGTCTGATTTATCTGAATGTTTGAGGGCATTTCTCTCTGCCAGCGTTCGAATCCTTTAGTACCTCTGACGAGAGATTTGAGTGCTGGGTTTGCGTAGCTTCTCAGGCTTTATCAAGGCTGTACATCAACCACGCGACTTCTGAATCGTGGCACAAGAAGAATAGCAGGCTCGTATCTGCGCCGCTCAATACAGCCAACAAATCAACGTAACCTAACCCAAATTGGAATTCGTATAAAGGGGGAGGCTGAATCAAGGTCGCTGTGTCGGCAGTAATTCAGCACCCGCAGCCAAGATCATGTGGCGTTGAGCGTTCGATATAGGGCGCCACAGAAATCGGGGCACCGTCCATCATTTTACACAACCAATCGGGTGTTGGCGTGGCCCAATCCAGGAATTTTTAAAGAAGCCGGCAAACCCTTGCAGTGGATTCTGCTGGCTCAGGATAGGTGAGCACGGACGTAATGTGGCTTTGAGGGTTTTATAAAGGGGAAGCGGTTCCTTAACCACCTGAGCTTCTCGATGTTAACAGCGCAGTCTCTGTCACTGGAGCCCCTTACGTGTCTAACCTCACAAGAACGCACTTTCGTGTCCGGACGTTCTAATATTAGGTTTTTTATACTTACTATTCCAGAGCATTGCGGAAAACCATTTTCGAGAAAATTGAATTATGTGCTATTCTGCATGAATTGAATATTACATGACTTGAATCATTACTGAAAATAGTCCACATTGCTTGCTTTCTTTTGTCTTTGTTCGTGATTCTGAATTCTTGTTGTTTGCTAGAGAATTGGCCCCTGGTTGGTTTCTGAATACAATATGTGTGTCCACCCCCTCCCTCCCCCGTGATGACGTCTTGCCTCATGAAGGAAATTGTTCCACGTCTTTCGTAATCATCTTTAAAAATTCTGGGAAAAGCGGAACACGTCACATTCTTTTATTACCTGAGCATTTCGTCTGTTCGACACGTGAGATTCCTGCATTTTATCGAATCTGAAACGTCATTTATGTGTTCATGAGAGTCAGTCACTGGACTGCGTTCTGAGTCAGTTGAACCCGGTCCGTATTTTCACACGCGGTTTATTTAAGATCCGTTTTAATAATATTAAAAAATCGGAATTCTTCGAAAGAATTGTTCTGGGGACTCTTCGCGAGGTGTTCACGTGAAACCCATCCAGACTACGGAAACAGAAAGCAACAAGTTAGGAAATGTTCGCATGGCGTAAGAGTTCTGACGAGTTTGTTATGTTATTACTCCGAACATTTGCAACTAGTGAAAGCAAAGTGTCGATGCTGTGTTAGTAACAATATCGTGCGATAGGCGGAGCGGATGAGCAAGGTCCTTCAGTCCAGAATTCGGTCGGGATGAAGGAACGAGAAATCATTTCTGCTGATTCATCTCGAAAGTGCAAGAGCAGAGCGTCCGTCCGTCCGTCCGCGCTTCGATTTTGTGCTGCTTGTCTGTCAGTCGGCAGTGGCTTCTTACATCGACCCTGAAGATGGAAGCAGATTAGGTCTCCGAAACGTTGGTTGAAAATTCGGCGTAGGTGACATTGTTTGTGCCGGCGATGCTTTTGAGTCATTCGTCATTACCGTGAGCGTTATTGTTCCGTTGCATCGCGATTTTGATTTACGGAAATGGGAAGAATGCATGGGCGTGGGGGATGAGGAGTTAGGAAAGAAATGTGGCAAAGTGCAAAGTTTTGGGGAAGGAGTCGTAAATAATTTCCGTGTAATGGGCTTGACCAACGGACTGGCTGCGGAGTGGGGGGGGGGGGAGACTCGCAGTTCAGATTATGGTTATACATCACAACCTGTGATCCGCGTGGTATGCCCGCGACCGCTGCGTTGAGGTCATCGCGGATCTGGGCTGATGGGGGACGTAGGAGAACCAGAAGTGAAACAGTTGGCACTTCGCTATGTGGACTCGGACTTCCTCATATAAAAGTTACCAAAGACAGAAAACGCTTACTGAAGCGGCTTACTAGATTCTGCGAGGTTACTCCACGGGCTGTGGATGCACTCGTGTTCTTTTACAGACGCGTAGGATCTGAGGTTTTCAGGGCGGCGAGTCCGAAGATGGCTGTCATCCCTGCTGTAGAGCCGTGTAGTCTGGTAGAAGTTTACCGACGTTTCGGAGGTCTCATAGCCGTGATGACGGGGGTAGCAAGGACGCCCGAAACTTTGACATTCTTCTGCCAGACTACATGGCGCTAGAACCCAGGAGACAGCCGTCTCCTTGTGTTTTTATTCCTGCAATAAAGGAAGTGAATTGTAGCCCTACGCTCTTGACAGCGTTATCTGCCCCTCTTGTTAATGCAAGAACGCTCTGAGCGGAACAACGAACACGAACACAAAACGGAGTGGGATGCACTGTGCTGGTTGCATATCTACGGGCTGTCACGACGTTCACAGTTTTCTACAACCTCAACGCGCTGCAAGGAATTTCTCGGCCCGGCAGACAAGCGTATGATAGATAAAGTTTTTGTCATATGAGAGAACTTTCTTACACATGCCATAAACTTTTTGAATTTCGCCTTCGAAACTTGTGCGTGTCGTATAGCCTTACCGGTTGTAAGCATCGTTCTCGTTTACGACATTGAAGACGACAAAACAAAAGACTGGCGGAGTTGCGGACCGCGTGGGACTTACGTCTTCATTTTATCCGTCAAACAGATTTCTAATGGCGGTGATCTGGCAGGGGTTGAGGCCGCAAGGAACCGGGGCTTTGGTCGATATCAGCGAAGAAACTGGACAACATTAGAGAGGCTAAAAGGTTTGTTTTACTATAACACTGACGGCTGCACACGCTTTGTTGTTGTAGAACCGAGTTGATACGAACCTGTCCCGCGGGGGTTATTTATATTACCGATTCAATAGTAAAACTTTCAAAGAAACGTGCAGCGTACCGTGTGCTGAAGATCGAAACATGTGGTGTTTTGTTGTTGTTGTTTGAATCATGTAGCCAGGAAGGAATTCTGAAATTAACAGATATTTAATCGACTTCTGAGACGAGAAGAAGACCCGGGTCTAGCCGGGGATCGTGAAGTGGACGCTGGCCGTCGTAAGCTCGCTTCTTACTCGAGTACTTTGCCTCACTAAAGTGCGTTTCCAAATGATTACTGCTGCTCACAAAAACTTTGGAGGAGATACAAATTAACTGCGTCCTCGTCTTCGTATTTGTAGACGCTCGTGTCCGCATTGCCCAGTCGGAAAATGAGTGCAGTGAGGGTCGCGGTGGTGCAGTGGGGGCGTGTCCTCGTGAACCTCGCGGAACTACGCTGACCCGACAGTGAACTGCAGGCCGCGGCGACTGCTTGCGGGGATGGACATTCGTACAGACCGCCAGCAAGTGGAAAGGAATCCGATTAAGGGAGGATCGGAATGCGAAGCTAGTGGAAGGCTAACACGAAGAGAGATTTCTTATCCCAGAAGGGGAGGAATCCAGGATGGAACAAATGTAAAGGAATAGTGTAAGCTACAGTGATTGAAGGCGAAATGCCTTCCAGTTGCAGAACAACCGAAAGTTTCTGTTGAAAACGATGTCGTGTCGATGGCTTTAAAGTTTTTACTTCATTCCCAGGAAGGTCGTGAGCCAGTCCACAAGCAGTGACTTCTGTAACTGGTTATAATCTGAAGGTCTTAAGAAGGCGCTCTTGGAAGGGGATGCGAATTAATCTTAACAGCCCTGAGGCTCGTCGAGTTTAAGGCCGCGGAATTAAGAGGAGCTTTCTCTTGAGAGAGAAAACGCCGCGGCTGAGTATGGCCGGAGTTGTAAATGTAACAGAAGTAACGAGGCAGGGAGGAAGGAGACGGGGGTGCTCTGGAACCAGTGCAGAACTGTGACGGTCTTATCCAAATTTATGTGTGCCCTGTGATGTATGAGAACAGTACAAGGGGCGGAGACCAGCCGCGCCGTCGCCTTGTTCTTGTTGCTTGGAAACGACTTTTTAAAAGTACGATGTGGTGCCCCCCCCCCCACTGTTTTTTTTTTCGACTCAGAATTTGGGCAGTTTGTAGGACGTGCCAGTCTCTGGTCTCAGGTGCCGAAATTAATTTATTTAGTGAAAATGCGAGCACCAGATAGAAAAATCACGTTTTGAATAGCCGGGATTGTAAAGCGCCGATTGACCACCGCCCCTGCTGATCCCCCACTCTGAGAACATGCGATGGTCCTTAGGGGCGGCCGCGCGCCAATTGTGCATCTGCTTTGTGTAGGTAAAGTAAGTCGTGACGCCGTTATTGGTACAGATCAGTTGTATTAATGTATATCGTTTTTATGGAACTTTTCCATGTCGTATACTTACCAAATTTTGTCTTTAACGGCTAGCATTAAGCGAGTGCCCGTGGTCGCTGAGTCGCAGATACTATTTAACTTTTTTTTTTTTTTTGTAATTTCCGATGTCTCTGGACGCCAGAGAGATTGTCCCAACCTGACTGCGTCGTTGTACCGCCACTGGTCCTCGTGGACGAGGTGCTGGGACTTAGAGAAGAAGAAGGAGAAGGAATATTGAGCAAGCCGGCCGGCCGCCTCGCTATCCAGTCAGTCAGATCTCGTGGATAGTTTATGGCACAGCGAGGCCGTCGTTTTATAAGGAGTGAAGTAAGAACGGGGCTCACACAGTTTAATTAAAAGTGTACGGGGAACATGTGCAGTCTTATGCAGCAGTGCAACAGTGGAATAAGCGCGCACTTGGGCGTAGGCATGATTAAGTAGGAAGAGGTTTCTTCTTAACTAAAGCATCAGCACGGAAAAAAACTCAGAATTACAAATTAAGAAACGTAAAGAAGTGACCTTAAGAGTTTCAAGGCGGTCAAAATGTGGAACGTAGTTTTCCGACTTGTAACAGTTACAGTCCAGAATACCACAATCCTTTTAAAAAAAGTGTAACTAAAATCTTTTTGTTAATAGCTTTAACTAGAAATGTTTTAAGTCATCTTCTATTAACGGCAGTGTATGATTTGGTTTTAGAATTGGTACACAAATTAATTGGTATAATTTCGTATGCCATTGGTATTTGTGCGTATGTCGAAGTCAAAATTGTCATTGGTAAGGCCGAGTGTATCCATCAGTGGCGGATTTTGGCTTATAGTTTGTAATAATGTTTCTTGCTTATATCTGAAGTCTGTCTTCCTTATTGCGGGTACGTTAAGCCATCTGGTGATCGAACGAGCGACTCCCAGGTTCATTCTACCCGACCCGGTCTCGATCGGCGGACATGACCGCACAGTTCGTGCCCGCATCTGTTCGTTCAGTCGGGGTACGATCGTGTGTAATCGCGGCTGATCATATGCCACTCTTGCGCGTCACGAGCCCCGCCCACGCGCTGCAGAAAACATTCAGGTTTCACAACTAATGAAGTGCAGAACTTGTTTTATTAAAACCGTTTCTCAAAAATCCTCGTCACAGATTTGAAGTTCCTCTCGTCAGCCAAAAGAGGTTTCACCTCGACCAGGCGAGTGTCTGTCAGGGCAACATTGACGTGCGCGCATTCTTATGCAGTGCTCGAGTTGGCTCGTCGGCTTCCACAGGCAGCGGACCTTCTGAAACCAGACGGACGTTTCGGAAGCTCAAGGTGTTGTGACGAAATGCCTCGTCACGACCCTTCCGGCGCCTTTAATAACCAGTTTTATTTCTGATTTCAAGTTGGAGTCACTGCCATTCCAGTTCTTATTATAAATTTTACTTTTAAACTTGTGAGACCTATTTTAATATTATTTTCCCACTACCACGACTAAAGGATGTGGCAGGTGATCGCGTGCTGGTGACGGGACTTAGAAAAAGAACCTATTCTAAATTTACGAAGTTCCGTATCGAACTTGATTCGTTACTCTTTCTGTCCAACGAATTAAGGCAGTATTCGATTTCTAAGCTGAGAATTTCCTCATTCTGATGCGAGTCCAGGATTCGTGTTCACTTAATCATTTGTTTGTTTGTATGTGAGACCGAACAGACGCCACAAGTCGGTAGTCGTTGTCTCTGAGCCGTGCGCCCTGGTGTGGGAGTTTCCTCTCATGTCGTCGTCGTCGTCCGCTAGGGACCTTCCGTTTCTATGATTTTGGCCATTCATTTGCGAAGGAATTGATTTTGAGTCAAATTTTAGGTGAACCGCTTCTCGCTTTTTGTATTCTCAAAGTATTTTCTTGAGTCGTCCAGGTACGGAGCCATTTAAAAGTTTCATGACGTACCTTACCCCACTGTTGATGTTTCGTGACCCCATGCCGATGCCATCCACTGGGCGACCTAAGAAGTAGGAATTGAAATGAAAAAGAAATTTTAGGAACTTCATTTATGATGGCTGGACCTGAGATGCATGGATGTGGGTTAGTGGACGAGACTTTTCTGTTGGGAGCGTCGTTATATAAATCACAAGGGCAGACGGAGACAAATTCGTGTAGAATTTTGGTTGTGAAACCTCTTTGAAGGCGGAAGAGCTTTGGCTGGTGCCAGGGATTTGCCAGCACACGCGCGCATTTTCTGTCGTCGTGCGGTTGGGTCGTGTCTCGCTCTCTCTCTCTGCTCATAACCCTCGTAAATCAGTCGACCGAGCCCCACATAACGCCGCCTCGCGACCAAATACAGGGAATTAGCTACTCAGTGTTATAAAAGCTTGTAGTAAGTGAGTAACGCACTTGGTATTGTCCATTAATGCTGATGGGCCATTTGCCCCTTGTGGACCTGCTTTATGTTTCCCTGCCATTATAAAAGTAGTAAATGTAATGAGTTCATCGTGGACGAATGAAGCAGTTGATGTAGTCAGAGGGCGCCACCAATCGCAACGGCAGGAACCAAACCTCCGGAACTTTCTTTCTAACGACTTCTGATAAATCAGCATCTGCCGGAGCTCCTTTTTGGGTTTGGCTGGGAGTGGGACGAGGACCGTGACTTCTTCGAAACGAGGGTGCGCCTGGTGTATAGATAGCCAGCCGCGCTGTCGCCCTTCCAAGTGTCGTCTAATTTCTGTCAGACTCTTAGGGTCCGAGGGCAGTGGGTATCCCAGAAACCTCGGGGTTATACCCGCCTGCTAGACGCCCTCCCGACACCACCCCCGCCGAAGGGTGAGAACAGGGCATGCAGCACGCGCTGAGGAGATGAGATGGTAAATGCCGGAGACGACAACTTGTGAGACTTAGTGTGGATACGTTGTAGTAGGTTGGATTCAGCTGGCTCACGGCGTGGTCCATTGGCGGTCTCTTGTGACCGCCGTCGTGAATGTCAGAGTTCTATGACTAGCTGAGCCACTGTTAGCGTGTCTCATTAACTTCTGTACGTGATGGATGTGTGTGTACAAGCCCTCGTTGTGTGCTGTAACACAAGATAACGGAGGACAGCGGCTAATTAACTTGAGTGTTCGGTTGGCGTTGGTCTCTACGTCACGTGCAGTGATGGTCTGTTGGTGAGCTGCGTTGGTACATTAGCAGCTGGCAGCACAGTACAAAACAAGGCAAGGTTCTGTAGCGTCTTCACTGCAAATGGATATTACTTTTTTGACATTTTTAGGCCAAAACAGTGTCTCATTTGAGGACACCTTCTCGATACGAGGAAATATTTACTTTCATTATATGCGTTTAGTTTATTTTCATTTAATGCGTAGTGTTTGCTTGTAACGGGCTGTTGGCACTCTGATGTTGGAAGTGAATTGGACCATTTCTCGGTAGCAGCTCTTTTTATTAGACTAAATATCGCGTTTGTTTCTTGTGTTTTGGTAAGTCGGAAAAGACCAGCGTTTCTCAGCTGTCAGGTGGATTTGCTTTTTGTGTGTTTGTCCAAGTATCGTCCGTCTCAGCGGCGCGTCGTATTCCGTCTAACGAACTCGTAAGTTATCGGACGTAGGATCGCCGGTCGAGCGGATTTCTGCTTGGTTTTGTCTCCGATCGGGTCGGTCCCTGCAAGTCCCTGGGTTTTGCCGCCAGCGTCGCGTCGTATTCCACGCACGTCCACCGGTTTTCGACGCTTGTCCCGCAGCGATTGAAAAAAGACGGAAAGAGAAAATGCCCGCGAGACGCCGACGCCGCTCCTTCAATGTAATAAGTTTTCGTTCGGTTGTTCTTGTGGGTCGCCGCCGGTGTTTCTTTAATCCGCCGCTGATGTATGGGCTGTTAGAGTATTAAGGATCCCCGCGGTTTGAAATGGCCTGTCATTTCGTAACAAATGCGGCCAAAGGAATAAACAAATTTCTCGTAACGTTTTGGGTTTTCTCGTAGAAACTGTCACGAGGGAATCTGATAGATCACTTTCGCTGTACCTTCTCGAGATGGTAGCATTGGCGTTAATATTCAACGGCTTGTTCAGTAAAATCTTGGGTGTTGACTTTTTATGCCTCGAATGTGGCACTGTGTTCTGCCTTCCGGTGTACAAGACGTTCTTTGCAGATGGGCGGTATGTGTAGAACAAATGCTGCCATAGAAATCTCGCAAAATTGTAATGGAGGACTCTCAGTGGAATTTACCGCTAGAGAGACCGGCTTACTTAATGACGAGATTCATACAAAATTTTGATTGAGATACCTCAAGTAAAGAAATTGTACGAGGGAGTGGGCTGCAACTCCAGGGGTAAGATCCTGTGGGCGTTATTCTGAGCCGGACGAATCTCATTAACATCCTACGCCACCTTTCCTTAAAATCCATCTTAATATTATCCTCCCATCTACGCCTTGGTTTCCAAGGTGATTTTCTTCAGCGCCCTTTGAATACGCGTCTGAGGCAGAATTGATAACGTTAGATTGCTTTATGTCTGTTGTTCTTGAATTGAATTTGCACTTGTAGCTTTATTACATTCTTCTTCCGAGTACAGAACTGGATTACGAGCCCAGAAATGCCCGGGCATTAACAGTTTTTAGGTTAATTAGCTCCTCCCTCTGCGCATTTCTCAATTTGCCTTTGATTTTCCGTCCTGTTTGTGCCGACAGCAAAAGATGGGATTCCACCCTGTGTTTAGTTCCTCACGCAGCGACTGTTTCCGTGTTTCGTTTTTAAAATGAAAATCTCTCGTCGTCGTCCTCCAGTTCTGCTGCTAATTGGCCGCTTTCTAGGCGCGCGTTATCCGCCTGCCACCCTTCAGCATTTAATGCCGTGTACAATAAAAGAGCTTATAATTATTGCATTTCAGATCTTCCTTTCACCTCTCTCTCTCTCTTTCGCTGAGCTTTGGCGATCCATCCGCCGCCTCTCTCGTCAGCTGTGCCGATGTCGCTGTGAGGGAGAGAGTGGCGGAAGGCCCACTTATCGCTCGAGGGACATTGTGTCCACTGGAAATGACGGAGACTTGTTTTTAAACCCGGTAACAGACGGTCGGGTTCCACAAACAACGACAATATTCTTGACCATTTGAGCGACTATCAGTGTCTCAAGACGTATTTTACTGTGTTGAGCTGTCTGATCTCGTGGTGGTTTACAGTCGTGTCTTTGTGTTGTTTATCTTTCTGGCCTCGACTAGCCCCGACTTAATCTTATCTTCTGTGACGCCCTCTGCGTCGAAACAGAGCCATATGTCAAGATGCCTTCCTCATTTTCCCCTCCCTAATGGAGGCATCTTTCTTCTGTCTGTCCGTTCATGGCCTGCGGACCATAGCGTCTGCGCCGGCCCCTAGTGACGTCATTAGATAGGCATTGGATCCCGTTTTGGGTCGTAAATTCGAGTGTTCCCCGCCCCAGCTCACAAGATTTCTGCCCTTCTTTCCACAGAACTGAGAACCCTTTTCTTCTCGAACCGCTTACCAAATAAACCCCGAAGAAAGTTCGGAGGGATTGCAGTTCCCGCGCAGACACCCACACCCCAGGCGTCGTACGACGTGATCTGGTTGCGGGCCATTAGCTCGTTCCTGGATCAGTCCTCTGGTGACGGAGGAAACAAACCAACTCCAGGCAACGAAGTGTTCGCCCTTTTTATGCGCGGGTGAGCGGTTGGTTGTGCGCAGTTGGCGCGGATTTTTGACGATCTGAAACGGATGGCGCTTGGTTTGATGATTGGGGTTAAACGTCGGCCTATGAGAGCCTGCGTCTCTTGCGGCCCACACATCAGCACGGCCCTTCGCAGTGATACTTTTTAATTAAGCGAGATTCGTAACATTAGAAGCGGCGTCACATTTGTTAATTTATGGCGGTTCATGACACCATTTTTATTCACCGCGAAGTAATCCGCTTAATGTATTATATCCTCATGTTTGAACGCAGCTCGCTTTGACACACGTCGTGGGCTGTAGCGTAATCCCTTTATCGTCTACGCCCTCCTGGTACTTTCGGTCAAGAAGGAGGATGGGTTAGCTCCCCCCGAAATGTTGGCAGCGAAAACTTCAGATGTCAAACTGTCGCGTTCTTAGGTCAGGTTGTCGCGTTTGATGCTGTCCTTTTCCGTGTTTCGCGCGTGGTACGTGAGCCCTCCTCCTTCCGCCTTGATGGTCTGCAAGTGTTGCGAGGACTGCCGTCTAGCTCAAGGTCGACCTAGTGCTTTTTAGCTTGAAAACAGGCGACGAAGTTGGTTCTGAGGAGCGCGTTGTGCTGTCAGCGTTGCCCTGGGTTGCAACGCCGTGTGGACTAGTCGGTGATACTGACGTTGCGGAGGAACATACTGCCTTCATCTTTAGGGACGCGGAATAGCATCCATTTTCCTGCCAGGAACTTTCTGAACTTGGATTCGAAAGACCTTGCTGGATTATATAAAGAATTATTAAAAGGGAGATCACATTTGCGGTGATTGGTTTGTTGGACAACCCTGTTCTTCCAAAGAACTGCTCGGTGCTCTGTGGTATTGTGCACCGTGTGTACGAGCAGGATGCACAGACCTGTAATTGAATGTTGCAAGTTATAGCCACACGGGTGACAAAATCGCTAGGATGGGGACCAAACTCTTGATTTTCCTCGGCGGTAACAGTGACTGCAAATTGGGATTTTTCTATGTTTTGGATCTGTACACCCCTCTCTCCCGTCTAAATCTGTGCATCATGCAGATAAAATGGAACATTTTACTTTATAGAGGGACCTGCAGTAATATTTTGTATTTTCATTAAAACTGTGAAAATATGGTTATTAGTTTCTGAATAAGAAACTTCTACATGATACATTTTGTGAAATTACCGGTCGCTCTTCTAATTGCGTGATTTTTTTTATCTCGGACTTAATTTTTAAATAATTCACCAATATTGAAAAAAATGTAATTTAATTGACAGTTAAATTTTAAACAGCTCGTGTCATAAACCTAACACGCCTCGTGATTTACAGGCGTCGGGCAATACAGTTCTTATCCATTAACTGAATCCTTTCTGACCGAATTAATTTCGGTATTTGCTTTGGAATTGAAGTCACGTGCCTCTGTTGATCTCACCGCTGGCTGTCTTGAATCACCAAAGAGTTTATCAGCTCTGAATTTCGCCTCTCGTTCGTTGCTCCTTGGCCATTTAATACGTTAAAGTGATACCCAGGTCGTCGCCGGAGCAGCGGTGCGCAAAGGGTACGCACACCCCGAAATTTGAGTAGCCACTCCGAACCGTGTTCAGGAGCTTCAGGTGAAGTTGTGATTGCGCTGGACAGACGCGAAACTGCTCAGTGGTCTCGGAAATCAAACACGCGGATCGGCACTTTCTGTATGTGATCACCACGTGCAGTTGTTTCAACTCGTTTACCGCCCTTCATACCCAGAAGTCGAAGATGGCGTTTGGTATTCGTGTTAGGCCTTCTTCTTGGTAGGCCAGACAGACAGACAGACATCAGTCTTCTTGAGCGTCGCTGCTGTGCAGAGCTGCTTTCGCAGCCCTCTGAAATATTAAAACCATTATTTACTTATTTAAAATGCAGAGGATCACATTATTTTGGACGTGTTGTTCCCCCTGCCGTAACCGTGTTTATTATGCCATAAAGCCAACGACCCGTCGTCTGTCCGCTGTGGAGCAACGCAGTAGGAAGACCGACTGTAGACTGTCGTTCCTATAGGGCCGAGGCGTTGTTATTACGCACTTGCCTTCGTCGGTGCCTGACGGATTGTAACGAATGCTACAGCGTAAGTTTAATGTCTGTATCATGAACGATAACAAGCGCTGTTTTCCGACACGAATTAAAAGTCTAAGTAATATTAGTAGAGTTAATAATACCAGAGACGCGTGCCTCGTAGGTCATCACCGGCTGCGTCCGTATTTAACGGGAGGACAGAATCGTACATGTCACACACCCCATTGAAGTTCAGCGTACTCCGGTAGCGGCGCTGATCGCATTTCGCTGGCCTCCATTACTGCTGTTACCTGAGATCCAATAAAAGACTCCGTTTGATCTCTGCTTCACCAGTTTTTGGGAATTTATTTCTGTGAAGAAATCTTTCGCCGTCTCTGTCCATAGCTTTGACAGTTTTCTCTTTCATCAAGCCAGATTTAATGTGAAGCGATAGTTGAATGGATTCTGCTCGGCCTGCGAGGGCTTGGTTGGTGGTGAACACTTCTCGTCTTAGAATTCCACTGTGCCGAGCTGGCCGCTCTCCGCTCCCATAGAAAGCTGCAATACTTTGCCCATCGCGAGGCACTGTTGTGTACCCTGACCGCTGACGTTGTAGTCAAGAGTCAGATGGTATTCCTTCATTTATCAGAGAACTGTTCCAAGGCGCATACCGATGTTTACATCTCGAGATGACCATTTGGAGCTGAATGCCCCTCACAATGGCCACAGGACAATGCTTGGCGGAAGGCGGGGACAATGTCTCTTCCTTTCAGCAGGATATGAAGATGCTTTGTTTCTACTCTCGCCATCCGCTTTGTTGTTATTTAAAATCTGGAGCGCAGTTAAGTAACTGAAGTACGAAGCGACTGTCTTCTGTTGCCGTACGTGTAGCTGAGTTTCTATTCACCATTTTCGAACAAGGAAACTTTTGTGGGAAACGGGGTTCTTGATTTTCGTAATGCAGTTCGGCACCTCGTAATGCCGGCGTCGCAACATAAATAAAAATAAATTGACGATAGATTTAAGAATTTGGATTTCCGACTCTTGCGAGGTACACGAATTATTTATTAGACGGAATGGAGCGAGTCGCCGAGAGAGGAGGAGCTTTGGGACGTCCGTAAAGAATGCCCATGCCGGGCTCTCTCCCACGCGTGTTCATGTTTCTCATCGCGTCCCTTCATCACAGACAAAAGAATTCTTTCGTCCAGTGTCATCCATTTCTCCGCGTTTGGTTTTGTTTGCTAGAAGACTGTTGTCAGTGTGTGGTGCAAAAGCGATCTAAGCCCGCCTTTGTTCTGCTCCTTGGCTGTCCTCTAGTGCAAAAGACGATCACAACTGCGCCATGGCGATTCCGTGTAGAATTATATATTCAGGACTTTGTAAACAGTAGGACTGTAAGTTTCGGAACCGCGTTCTGAACATTTATTGGGAGCTTTGGTTAGTCGTGTCTAAACGTGAAGAATTGTAGTTTACTCTGCCGATTCGTGTGAAATGGTGTCCAGGCCACCCAACAGGAGAGTTACCTACCCCTCATAGTTTGAGTCCAGATGCTACGTGTAAGGTGGTCTTGGTTTTCTCGCGTTTGGTCAGCCCTGGCATGACCGGCAGATCACCGGCCACTGGGCTCATTGAGCGCCGAAGGGCGAAGGCACGCGGAATGTTGTAAGGGCGCTGTACGTCATTCACTCCCAGCCTCCGCCTCGCCTGTTGCCTTCTTGTTCGCAGAACAGTATTGTGTAAAAATGTTCTTTGATGAACGGAGCCTTTTGTCTGGTGCGTGAAGGTTCTCGTGGCCCGACAAGTTTTCGTATTCTCCCGGTTCCTCTGTTTTGCACCCAAATTACCGCCCGCCAACTCTTGTCCCGCTGAATAATCGAGTGAATTTGTTCTTACGACTGCAAGCAGCGTGTTCATGGAGCAGTTGGTTCTTCGCCGCGCAGCACCGCCAAGTGTCTTCCTGGAAGCGTTCGTCGCAAACCAAATTGTGAAGTCCAGGGAATTAATATTCCAGAATGTGGGAGTGTCCGTTTTTGCCTTTATAGAATTCTTGAACGAACTATCCAACGAGCAAGGTCTGTCTAGAGACGGCCTCTCGGTGACATCCCCCCTCGTGTGCGGAACTCGAAAACCCGAAGGTTCGACGTCTTGACGGCGGCCAGAGCTGGACCCAGCCCTACGCCATGTTGACCGTGTTCACACCCCGCGTCCTGTTTTTCTAGGTTCATCGTAGTATTATCCTCTCATCTACACCTAGGCCTCCCTAGTGGTCTCTTCACTTCGGATTCATCTGTCCCATCCACTTCATTCGATCACCGTCAGAATGTTTCGTGATTTGACGAAGAATTTTGAACGTGCGCGAATGCGCATGGTCCGTGTGCCGCTTGGTGTTGCCCACCGCGCCTCCGGACGGCTGACAGTCGGCGTCTGTTATTGTACAAGAATTTGGTGGCGGGCAAACAGGGGGTCGCTCGCGGTTCACCTGCCCCTGCGAACGTCCTGGGAACTGACCCGCCGCTGTGTCTGTTTTGTGATGACGCGGGGGAGGGGACTGTGACCTCAAATTAATTTGGCGACCCGTAGCCCCAGCTCTCGTCATCAGGTTTTAATGGCCGTCTTATATTTCAGGAAACCTGGACCTAAACTGATGGTGTAATCTGTGTTGGTGGCTCTCGTAAACAGCTTGATGATCGTCTTTACCCAGCTGACTGCGATGGCGGTGCTGGGGGGGGGGGGGGGGGGGCAGTATCATGCGTGTGCATTGGCGCAGATGGCTAAGTGCCTCGGACATGAATATTAAACGCTTTTCATGGGTCGCCATTTTGAACATCTCGGGACCGTTTGGAGGAGGGAGGGGCGTAGGCTTCATCGTCGTAATATCAGCCGGTCGCCTAGAACCTCCATGCTGATTTCAGCTAGTATTCAAGTTTAAGAATGCATGGAGCTATACCTCCGATTTCTCTTGCGTCTTTATGGCGTGGCGTGTAATTAAGAACAGGAACGTCTTAATCTTTACCAGAGTTTTTTGTCTGGTCTCGCCTTTCAAGTTCTGAATGTAATTTTCTGTTTTGTTTTCCTCGGCGTTTCCTCTTCGTTCCGTGTGACTCTTCGTGCGTTTTCAGTTTCCTCGCACATGATTGCGTTTTATGCATTGGTGGCTTAAGTGACTCACAGTTCGATCGATAATGTCTGTATTAATACTGGGGATGCTGAGTCCACCCCGGCCTCCCTTCACCAACCGAGTGCTGTGTGTGATAATACCGTAGGTCACTGTTCTAGAAGTTTCTTGTAACAAGTGCAAGTACCTGGCGAGCTGTGTAGCTGGACTCTAGGTCTGCAGTGTATCCAGGGGGCGGCACTTACATGCAGAGTCGAAACGCATCTCCCGTCTTCTTACGGTTTGATGATTCACATTCACTGCGGCCCGAACGGTGAAATAGCGGACCCGTGACGTGTTTGTCGGCCGAAGGACAGAGGTTCGATTCAGGCCTTACGACGAGGGCGCAATTACACTGGGCCCGGGTGCCCTGCTCATGCCGCGGGGTCTGGCAGCGAGACCGCGGGCTGAGTGCCTTCTGGTGTCTGAGGAGAGATATTTGCCATTGCATTATTCAGGAGTCATCGCAACCCCCGGCGATAATCGACTTGGGATAAAACTGCTGTAACCTGAGGGGTGGGGGTTGCTTCAGACGCTGACGGAGATTTCAATAGTTGAGGTCGGTCGTCGTCTTGAGCTGTGGCGGTGTTTGAATATGGAAATGTAATACTGTGTACTGTTCACGAACTTTGAAATTGGTTGCACTTAAAAGTACAATGAAGCCAGTAGCAGGTCTTTTTAGCCTTACGTCCAACTGGAAAAGAAGCGGACCGCTTCACGAAGACAGTTGAAGCGTGCTGATTGTGTTGCCTGTAGCCTAGTACACTGAGCGCTGGGGCTGCAATAACCGCGGAGGTTTTTATGTTAAAAGATGCGTTTCACGAGTGACGCAATGATCTAATCGCATTCCGTGTAAAATGATGTTTGCAGTTCGTGACGGTTTCAGCCCTATCTGATGGTGGTCATTGGCGCAAATTTACAACGGCGAAGTGTATTTTGCGTCTGGTCGTAAAACACAAACGCGCTGAAATTGTGTTCCAAATATTCGTGTGCTTTTCTGAGTTGTTGCAAATTTGTATCGTCTACGTTCTTTAGTCACTTGTTTCAGCGTGTCCATTCCTCATCTGCCTTTCCACACCTGGTTCTCTTTTCCCTGTGTCTGTCTGTAATCACAGTGGTTATAGAGTACGGGTTGGGGGGGGGGGGTACAATTACGTAACGGCGGCGATGAAGTGACGTTCAGTGTTTGCTCTCCCTTGGTTAGTTTCTTGTGCGTCACTCTGTCATTACCTTACCAGGTTTTCTCCCGCCAGCATATTGCATCAGAAGCTCTGAGTCCTCTCTCTTCCATTCTCTTAATTCATTCCATCGTGAGACAGAGAACTGCTTCCTGCAGTCTTGTGTATCGGCTGAGCCGACCGACCGTCTTAATAGGGGCACGCGGCGCTCTGCGTCTGTTGCTGTTTCTGTAAGCCGTATCTCCGGAAAGTAATTATCCTTTTCTCCTGCGCCCTAAGTTTCTTATAATTACGTTTCCGGGTTTATACTTCGGCGAGGCAGATTGGTCCAATAGCTGCTGTTCTCTGAGCTCGTTGCCAGTGTAAATTAACGGTTTCTGATTATAATTTTCTTTCAAGAACTGCTTTGGTTAGGTGGCGGTGGGGAGGTTGAACTGCAGTGAGTTATTCCTTCTTCTTTACGTGTGTCTGTTCTCCTCCGTGCATTATCACTCTCGGGTCTGAATTAGTCCGTTGCCTGTCCTCCACTTACTCAGGAGCTGAGAAGTTCTTTCTTGCAGGCGATGAATAATAGATCGTCCATGTGCGTTTCTCAGTCACTCCTCTGAAGACAGTGCCCAGATTTCATAGGACGGCTGTTTTATTGCTCACCAACGGAAATGTGCGTTCATAAGACCAACGCAGTATAAAAATAAACAGTTCCGTCACTTGGGAACAGTTTCTTTCAAGACAGATCTTTGCAGTGTGATTCTGTCTGTCTGTATGTCTTCGAGATGAGAGTGTAGTGGAGAGACTACACCCTGCCGAGGCTCTGCTCCGCCCCCGAACAAGAATTACTGTCTCGTGGTCCATCCGTGCCGCAACTCGACATTACGAGAGTGTTGTAAAGTAAATCATTCTCAGCGTTTCCACTCCACCGCCTCGGCCGCGAGTGACAAAGTGCGAAGTTGAGGAGGGCACGAGGCGTGGTACTTGTTGGCTTCGCAAGAAGAAGATGAGGGAAGTTAAGTTCAGTCCATTGTTTCATTGCTGCAAAGTTCGGCCGGCGTGTCGTGTCCAGGAACACGAGTGGGCGGGCCGAGTTCGCGTAGAGTTATTATTTTGTCCGTCGCGTTGTCCGGGAACAACTGCGCCCCTGTCAAGGATCTCGGAATCTGCGGCGCGGGGAATCCTGCCACAGAAACAAGTGAAGTCGCGCCTTGTTTTACTTCTGCGATTATCGTCGGAGCGTCATTATCAGTTCTTTTGTTTGTCCTTAAATCTGAATCCAGCAAGAGACCGTAAACATTTCATTTCGCCGACTTGTATTTGTTGACGGCCACAGTCAGGTCATTAGAGTTAAGTTCTTAGTTTAACCAGCAAAATAAATTCATTTTACGAAATTTGCTAAGACAGAATCGGGAGAAAAATATGGGAAATGAAGTCAGATTTCAGAGCGTAGTTTTCATTCTACCACTGCCATGTTTAGGATTAATTACGGGATTGAACTCGTCCTGATAAGTCCGTGCTATCTCGTCACGTGATTGTTCTGTACTGCCGGAAACAGCAGCAGTGTTCTAAACTGCACGCTACTGTTGGCAACACTGGGCGCATGAACTTTATTCCTCTCATGAATCAGATGCCGTGAACGTGATCTAGCCCGCATGCAAGCTTGCACTGCTACTCCCTTGACGGCGCAGGGCCTTGTAGGAGAGACGCAGTTGAGTCGCCGCTGGCGTAGGCAGGCGATGCGGGTGCCGGATGGACGACGACGGATACCGCAAGACGTCCGGCTTCTTCATGCTCGCGATGTGACTCCGCGACGCTGGTCGTGAATCGATTGTGACCAAACGTGTCCGCCTCGGTGCTCTGAGAGAGGCCACCGCGAAACGTCACCTCTTTTACAATTCAATTCTTTCATCGTAACAAAGCAATCTTTTCGAATTCTTCCTCTGTCGCTGCTTTCTTATTGTATGAGTTAGCGAAGTTCCTTGCACTTTAATGATCTGCCGTGTTCCTCTGCTTTACTCTTTCTTAACATTTCTCACGTATCATAATAATCATCACAGGTGATAGTCTAGGGGCCGCGTGGTTGGTCGCGCACACCCCGTCGAAACGTGAGTTCTGGTTGCGTCTCTCTGAAGATGCAGACTTCTCTGTACGTTCCGTTTCTTAATCGAGGAAGCCGCTCGCGGTAAAAATGTTTCGTCTCGTTGTCCTGCAGGTCACAGGTGACGAGGTTGCGTAATTCACTGTCGGAGATGTGTGCACCCGAAATGAACCAATTCCGACAGCGAACGTTGGGGCGTTGACCGCGTCGCGTCCTGCACGTGCTGGGGCTCGAATGTTGGCCTAGCTGCCCGCCCTCGGCTCCCATTCCCGACACCACGGAGGAAGGAACAGTAGTCAACGTAACGTAACGTAACGAAGCGTGTGTTCAGCTTCTGTGCGCCTTGCAGTTACGAAAGCTGCCGGGAAAAGAAATTAGGAGAAACGAAGGGAGGAAATGGACGGGTGGAGGGGGGGGTGGAGAGTCAGGCCTTGCAGACTGTGTCCAGAATAATTCGTAATTAATTTGTATTAGCCGCCAGGAAATATCGCCACTAATGACTAATGGCTCGCACAGAACATTTTGATTTTTAATTACTGTATCAACACGCCATTAAACAAACGACCTGACAATTAGATCCCCCCCCATATCTGACGCACTTGCAACATTGCAGTTTCTGTCTGTCTGCCAGTGACTGGGGTTAAATACGCGTGGTTAAAATCTGCAGTGCAATCAATTTTTTGTTTTATAGCCATTGGCTGGAAAAAGGTCTGGGAGAATGCCGATAATACGAAGTAATTCGGAGTCCTGACCCTGACAACGATTCAGACTGTCGTTATAACATGTGTAATGGACGCCGCTCGTCTTTGCTAGCAAGAAGTCGACGCTGAGATAACTGGCTCAAATGCTTGTCTTAGCCACAGCCTGTAATTCCATTGGTTACATCCTTCCAGGCAAATGCCGGGGTGGTCCCGTTTCCTTCTGTATCCCTTCCAATAAATGATTCATCGGTGCTGTTGGCCGATGATTTCGGGGGAGAGTGACAAAAGTTGATAATATCACAGACTCCTCTTCAGGTCCGCTTTGCCTAATATTGTTTATTGTAATAAAATTGCGCGTTCTGTAATGTTATTGGTAAACATGGTGGTAGTTGAGGAGAGGAATGCTGTTATGTCACCGCCAGAAGTAAGAGACTGTGGGCATTTTGATATTTATTTATTTATTTTATTAAGAAGAGTAGTTGCGCATGTAACAGGCATTTATCAGACGTTACGAGACGCTGTTGTGATTTATAGCTTTAGTTTTATCATCATGAAACTCGTAGACGTGGGTGCGGTGTTCACTCACACTGGGAACTTCTAATTTTGTGTTATCAGCATCGTGGCGCGTCTCGAGCCAGCCACCGGTTGTATTTTTGTACTCAACGAATGCGTTTTCAGACGAATCACCAGGGTTTCTCTCTGGTGACAGCGACAACGCAGTGACGGGTCGTGTGGCCGCGCCTGGTCGACTGTTGCGTTCCGTGCGATGGCGGCGGAGGTCTAATGAAGAAGGAGGGGCAGAGTTTTGAATTGCAAAGTGCTCGCTGTTCCGTCTGTGGGCCATAAGTCATAACTAGTAGCGCGGCCTGGCGAGAGAGCGCGATAGTTTGCATAACTGCGCTCATGGGAGAGAAAGGAAGAAAGACGGAGCCTTCGTACTCCGCTATCAGCACGAGTTCCCGTAGGAAGGGAATAATTACCGTTGTCTGCTTTCTGTGGTGGCTTGTCGAGTTCGTGGCGGTGGCTCTGGCGTTTGACGACGTTCCACATCATGAGATTGTCTCCCTTCTTATTTTCATGAACCCCTCGCATTTGTTTCCGTGGTCACGGCTAGTGCCAGTGGCGGATCCCCCTGAACGTTAGAAGCGACTTTGAGAGAGCCCTCGGGCCACGAAGCGCGCAATCGCGACATCCCATTCGTCTGTCGCGTGACGTCACGGATATCCGTGTCAAGACTCAGATCCCCGTGGCATTTAATTAACAGAAATCACATTTGCTGTATGAAACGACCTGGTGTAGCTCACGCGTTACCGTCACCAGTCGCCAGAAGGCGGATGGAAACGGGATCAACACGACGAAGGAGTATTTACCCTGACTTATAAAGTAAGCCCGGTGTCCTATTAGTACGGTGGTGTCTACTTTTGACTCTGCCGTTACTGTACGTGGCATTTAATCCTATCCTTCGTGCACGCGTTATCTTTGTCGCCCTGTCTCGAACATACAGACAGAACAAACTGAAAGTTCCCTCGTCCTTGTGCCTCGCCTCGTCTTAGCTTCTGGTCCTCCCTCGCTCCCCGCCGTTTTAAAGAACACGGCCCGTCTCCTGCATGTATAATAATACGGCGGGTCACGGAGT
This sequence comes from Zootermopsis nevadensis, assembly GCF_977971745.1. Taxonomy (NCBI): domain Eukaryota; kingdom Metazoa; phylum Arthropoda; class Insecta; order Blattodea; family Termopsidae; genus Zootermopsis; species Zootermopsis nevadensis. The sequence goes on along the minus strand of NW_028259153.1, from coordinate 20,459,415 downwards.
CGTGCCATACCGTGGTACTATTCAGTCACAGCGACGAAGGACGGCATTAGCACGTGCGTGAGGCGAAAAGAGTCGTACGGGCAATGGACGGACCTTCGGAAAACCAGGAATACCGTGTAGGTCCCATGGCGTTCCTCAATGTCTGTGTCGGCAAGCAGAACACACCTGATTTAAGTTCGCCGAACAAGTTTCCGCTGGTTTTTACCCCAAACTGGTCGTGAGACGATGCCTTTGAGTTTCGACTCAGGCGACTGTTTGCAGCTGCGGATTCAGGTCGAACCCCGGCGTCTCTGAGTTCTAACTGCGTCGCACGCCCACGTTTCGTTCGGAATTCGTAGACCGGCTGTCCTCGTGGTCTGGGTACACGGCGCGTAGTTCTCTGGTTTTCGACACCTAACGGCGCGGCCGCCATATTGTTCTTTTATGTATTCACGAAGAACTCTTGCACCTTCCTTGTGTGCGTCGTCACATAACATTACAGAGTTCAGCGGCCGCTCGCTCGGCGTTGCCCTGCCAAGGGCGCTCGGCCGTGTTGAGTGTCTTTCGCCGTAGTTCCGAGATTCATTTACAGCGGTACTCGTAATGGGTTCTAATCTCTCGGTGGTGTGTGTCATGCGATTGAATTGCCTAGGTTTGTGACGCTTGCATCTTCTGAGCAGTTTGAAATTGTGTAACTAATTTATTCCGGAATTATAGGAGGATTACAAAGCGGTCGGATGGTACTGAGGTACGTTATACCGCACTTGTTCGCCTCTTTGATTCCTTAACCCGTTTGAGTGCTCAGTTCTGTTGTATCGCGATGTAATACCGCCTCGAGTTATGGTGATATTCTTATTGTAGGTTCGTACTTGTGTACACGCTGTGGGGTGAATTTGTGCCACTCTTGCTCGATCGGACTTACGTAAGACGGGATTAGCACGACGTCCTGTTTGTCATGTAAGGACGTAAGGCACGCATTGTATTTTTATGTTTATTCCTAGACATGTCGCGAGAAAGTCGTGGTGTGAAAATTTCATTTTCGCTGCAAGATTGGTTTCTGCTCGCAGGGCGTGATCGTGTTTGTGGGCCCGCGTAGGGCAGTGTCTGGGTTATGTTTGTGCAAGTCTCTCTCTCCCCCCCCCTCCACGTCTACCCGCAGCCCTCATCTCCAGTCCCGGTGTCGCTGCTGTGTGCTCTTCAGGAGCATAAATCTTGTTACAATGTGGCCTGTGTGTTCTTAAGTTATGGAGCCGCACAATGCGACTGCGATCAGCTTCCTGTATCATTTTCATGCAGAGAAATTTACGGGTTCTTGTTGCTTGTTGCCCGGCGGTTGCACGTTTCAGGCGGAGAATCCTTACCCCCAGGCTCGCTATTTGAAGGGGTTCTTGTTACATCCGACTCGCATAATCATTCATTTAATAATAATTGTATAAAAGTGCTGGGAAGAGAAAAAATGTCTTAATCTTGCAGAAAATTTATAACGATCTGTAAGCCCGGTGAGCTACTTACTAAGAGCTTTCGAATCGTGTAATTGAATTAGTAAATGGGGCTCGCTGATCTTGGGAAACAATACTTTTACATCCGGTTACCGACGCAAATGTACGTGCCACTCACCACAAACGAAGAAAAATTGGTAGCAAAACACAGCGGTTCTGTACCCGCAAGTGCCACGGAATCATCTTGGCGAATGTTAATTCCTCCATATTTCCTCTGCGCCACGATTTCTTGTTCCATCGGAACTGGAAGCTAAAATCTCATCGGCGTTCTCGCGCGCTGACCGTCGACACGTGATAACATGCGGGTCTCGAGCACCGGATTTGTGTCTGCAATAAATGGACACGAGTGCCAATGTGGCGTGTGTAGAAATATGTGCTCGCATTATCCCGCCACACGCATCCGGTTTGTGTCCGCCATGAATCATTTGCCGCTGTTTCACTATCTACTCGCACAGCGAGTTATGACTCTGCGTTTCGCTGCTGGTTCAAGGGCTGTATACGTTGTGGGATACTCGGAATTACGATACCGCTCTGCTAGTCTGCGGAGGACGACCCGCAACTGAAGGCCCTTATCCCTTAGTCTTTGTTCTGCAGACATCGGGTCACCGATTTCTACTCCCGCAGTAATTAACCGCGGTTTGACCCCGGCAAAAGGAATTGACGAACTTTCTTCTCAGTTTTTGTGGTCAGACACGTACTGGAAAGTGTCATCAAGTGGTCCACGGCATCTTCCTCCGTCGCCCCTACCGATTTGTGACTCATAAAGCCCAACCGTGTTCATTCGGCGCTACACAACGTCGTAAACCAATACATCGTCTTTAAAACCAAATTAAAAGGCGCTGGACTCCTTGTACACCGACGAGGCTCAGAAGTAGCGCGTGTCACATCGGAACTCAAACGCTGAGGTCAGTGTGTACGTCAGAATTCGTGATTTTGCTGTGTGACTCCGGGCTTCTGCCGTCCGACGTGGCTCCGATTATGCGCCTGTTCCAACGAAAACGTCAGCTGTGTAATCTGTTTAGTTTCAGCGTTTGAAGTGCAAATACGATTAAGGAATGAGTTTTGAATCCACTCAGCTGCACTAACTGGACTCAAACGTCAACACTGCGACGCTCTGGTGTGCGCCCCAAAAAGTCCCAGTTTCAATAAATTTTAATTTTGAAATGCGTTGCAAGTAGTCGCTTTTTTATGTTCCAATTAAACAGAATGGAAATGTTTCGGTGCAGTTCACACGTTGTTCGTGGAAAACGTAGAGGGGCGAAAAAAAAAGCAGTAAGCCAACGATCCCCCCCTCCTCTCCTCCTGTGATGGCCCACGGAACCGTCGCCTCTTTTTAAAGCGGCCCTCAGTCGTCGCTGCTTTGCCTCTTCCGAGACCTCGGTAAGCCGAACACGAGTGGACGCGACTCGCCGTGCTGTAGCGGCAACTTATTCTACATATTCGTCAGGCGGGACTGTATACCGGGTTAATTCACAGGCGCGTTTCGTCGTCGCTGAATTTTTAACTGCGGACCATTCGAATAACTTCGAGTCCGATGACACCACTAATAAATGAGAATTGTCGTGGGGGAGTAAAGATAACCCTGATTATATTCCCGGAGAAGGAACGGAATTTAAACGCTGTTGGCCAAATTTTGCCTGGTGATTTGTGTTCTCTCGTGAAAATGTGTTGCGGTGGTATGCCATTTTGCAGAGAGAAAGAGCGTTGTAACTGGCGAGAGAAATACCAGTGTCACACGCGTTGCATAGCTTCCCCTAGAGTCCATTCTGATGTTCCGGAAAACAGCAATGCAGGGAGAATATTAAAGTTGCAGCCAGCGTTAAACTGCGGCCCTGGTGACATCAGCTTCATTAATTACACTTAATTGTGTAATCTGTGATGTGGCGTAACTCATGCGTTCCGTCCGTAGCGGCCTCTACGTGCATGAACGCGGCCTTGAAAACTTGACGAGCCGTTATCGCGGTCTGAGGAAGATTGTGGCGCTTCGTTTACGTGAGACCATCACTACGTCGTGTTTAACGCCAGGCCCGGATGTCGACAAACGAATACAGTTTTCGTGGTTTTCCTCAGATCCTTATGCAAATCGTGAACTGACTAATGATCTCTATGGAGTGGCAGGATCTGAGGTTCACATGACCGACGTTTCATGGAGGCAGCAAGTACCTCTGAAACGTCGATAAACTCATACCCGGCGCTACAACGCAGATGACAGTGATCTTATCTATGAGTAGCGTTTTCTAGAAGCTGACGGTACCAAAGCTGTCCGGCCGCGTTTGAAGATACACGAAGGGAGATTACCATATTCAGAAGGGCCGGCCACTGGACCGTATCTTAGCCACATGATTGCAGGCCCCACCCTCACGCGTAACGTACAATGCAACGTACTGAGTTTTAGAAGGCGGAGTTCAATAATCACACGACAGTGTCACTTCACTCAGTCTGTCGCTTTTGCAGGATGAAATCGCCTCTTCACACACTCGAGCTCGTTTCCGTCGCAGAGCGACCGGTTGTTGCAGGACACTTTGAACGTTGATGTACCACATGTCAGAGCGCGCGCGCTGTGGGTCTTGATCTAAGTCGGTTTAGGCTGAGTTCTGTTCGCATGTATCGGGTTCTCTAGACGAAATGCCGCTCTTTTCCACCGATCCTCGTGTTTTATCGCCAAGTAGCGTCTTCTCTCCCACTGTGTGCCGAACGCCTCTAGTAGAGAGCTCTCATCCATTAGGACCTGGTGTCCGAAATGCTTTGCCGAGCCGTAAACTCTGCCCGCCGCGTGACTGACGGATGGAGCGCGTCCCCCCCCCCCCTCCCGCCCCGCTCTCGTTGTGTTTCGTTTCTCTGATGGCTCGTGGTTCGACGGTCGGTCCTGCTCCTAGTAACAAACACTGCATGTTTTTCAGCCTGTCGATTCGTCGGACTTTGAGAAGCTAGTAGTTGCTCAGCTGGTCATATTTTCCGCCTACTCCGAACGTGAAGGTTTACGACCTGGTCCCTGTCCTCAGACACATGAGTCCGATCCGCACCTTCGTTCCACATTAATGTTATCTTCCCCATTTAGGCATGCATATCGCACGTATTTTGGAATAAATGCACGTGTAACATTGGATGTGAGCGCGTGTGCTGTAAGTTCGCCCCACAGTTATGGGCTGTTCAACGTGGATATTGTCCGATAGATGCGGTTGTCATGTTACCTGGAGCGCGGGTCGGCGCGTGGCTCTTCTGTGACCTGCTTTGTTTCCGACTTCTCATCTAATTTCCCCGTAGTAAAGTTGGTAAACCGTGTGACGTTGCCACTGAGGTTTTACGTTCATGAAGTTTACGAGCGGGAAATGACGTGTCTTCGTTCAAGTGTTTTCCGGTTCACTTCTCTTTCCTCCTGACGGGCAGCTTCTTCGTTCAATAAGTCGTGGTGTGGTCTTCCAGTGATAATAGGCGAAGAGTAGAAACGGATGTTTCTCTCAGATACCGTCAGTCGCTCTAGACGCGAAGCGCTACAGACGTGGCTTTACGGATCACATCCATTCCTGGCATGCTTCGAGTCGCTTAGCTAGCCTACGAGTTCTTCGTCCTTTCTGGAACACTAAGGTTCACGTTCCTCTGTCCTGGAGATTTCCACCGGACTTTGTCGGGATTCTGTGAATTGCGTCCTGTATCCTGGGGTCCCTTTTTGATGTCTTCCTCTCGTCTCTTCACATGTGCCAGGTCGTGTGTTCTCTGTGCTGAGGGCGTCTGACGTAATTTTAAGCACTTTTGTTTCCGCCTTGCATCACCCGCCCACCCATCGCATTCGAACGAATCTCCGTCCAAATATCCTTTCTCTTCTCATTGTTCTCAAACCCATGAGTTTATGTTTCTTCGCTTGGACCGAGAAACCACGTTTCACACCCATGTAAACGAACACGTAGCATGTGTGATCGCCTCATCGAGCTCCCGTGGCGCTGTTCTGGCAGGCCATCGGGCGTGACGACGCTACGTCCGGGGAGGGAAATCAGCTGATGACAAATGTGCGTCGTAAAAGTCATGCAGCTGTGTTCAGCCTCTGTACCTGACTCTGTTGGCAGCCACGGGATGCTGTGATCATCATTACCACTGCAACAAAACATTTGAGCTGAACTGGTCCAAAAGGAATTAAACAATACGGACCGTCAATAAATGAAATATTGATAAGCTGGAAATGTAAATTTGTCGAGTGATTAATTGTGGTCGTGTGGGCAGAAAGGAAGGAAAGCTGTTTGTTTGTTTGTTTGTTTGTTTTGGGGTTGCGTTCTCGCGAGCGGCGGACTATTCCAAGGGCCAGCGGACTGTGAAAGGGGGCGAGATTGATTTCGGGGCGGGGGTGGGGCGTGGGGGATCACATTGGGTCAACAATCCATTAATTACCATCGCCGTGGCGAAACGTGGCATCCGCTCGACGCTCCATCCCCGGATTCTCACTCTCCCTCTCCCTCTTCCTCTTCAGTTTCTCTTTCTCTTTTTCTGACCGCATTTTACGTGTGCAGCGGCGTTGAACGTGCTATTAGAATTCACAGCTAAAATCCTCTTAAAATGATGCTCAATTCTGATATTTAACTTTGACTGGGACGAGTGCCCCCCCGCCCCCCGCTACCTTTCTGACCCTCTCACCTTTTTACGAAGTTTTACGAGCCAGTTTACTGTCTGATATGGCGTCGTCATCTTCCTCTTACGTCGTTATACTCGTAAAGAAGGTACGCCCTGTCGATGAACGTGACCTTCCGCGCAATGGCTGCGAGATCTTTAGTAGTTGACCCGACACTCGCCATTGAATGTACAGCCCTTAAAGTATTATGACCTCGTTCAGGATCATCTTGCTTAAGCCTGGTATTCGTATAGAAGCTCCTGCACTCTGCGGCAGAAACAGCGTTTGGGCCGTCTCGCTGCTGAGCAGAAGAATTTGGACATGTCAGATCATGGACAATCGAATTATAGCACCTGAGGAAGCCAACCGCGTGGTCTTGTAATGAAAACATTTCAGTTCTTATTAATAAGTTTGGACCGAGTTGGACAATCTGTCGACATTATTCGTTTCAAAAATTCTGAGGAGGTGGATGGTATGAACGTTGGGCATCAAAATCGTTTTCCCAAAGTCCAAAAATTTTCCTTAAACTTTAGTTTCTACCGTTTCCGGAACCGCGGTTGGCGTTCTGACGTCATCAGGCACGGACTGAACCGCGATTCGGTTAACTGGCGTCGCAAGGGAAAACCAAAGTGAGCTGGAATTACGGTGAGTGTGTTCTTCCGAGAATCCCCAGATGCGTTCTGACTGGACCAGTCGCGCGGGGCGTCGAACTGGGCCAGGATATTTATGTTTAAAATAATTAGCTTAGGCTATCGAGTAAAGAGAGCACGTGTTAAGCGGCAAGTGATCGCGCTGGGATCCGATGTAATTAATTCAATTATATTAAGTCCGTTATGGGGTATATTACACCCTCCACGCAGAATATATTAAAGTCCGCCTTTCATGGCCTTGCAATAGTCGGTGGAGGGGGTGGCGGTGGTCGGGGGAGGTCGTAAAATTAAAGTAATTAGGCGAGGCACGATTTGCCATTATGTTGGTGTAACGACGGTATTGCGCTGAATGGTGTGTGTGTTGAGGGGGGGGGGTGCTTTGGTTTGATGGCGATGTTAGCGGCCGGCTAACGTGTGGACGGCCATGCTTTGACCTAATGCACTTTAAAGCAGTGTCGTATCGTGATATTAATAACAAGAGCGGGTTTAAACCAAGTACAAGGTGATTAAAAATAAAAGCCAAAGATTACACAGCTATGCGGATCACAGCCCGCAATCTGCAATCCCTGATCACACCAGAACCGGCGATGAAGTCGCCACAGTGCCTTGTCTCAAAGGACCAGCAAACCCAGTCCACACACAACAGCTTCATCTCGTGCTCCGTTTTAGTTCTGTGGTCTCGCATCTGCAGTGAAACTCATACGTAGGCAGTCCGGTCTCTCGGCTCCCCTGGACCAAAGTCACGTCTCTCACGAACACTTGTTTTGATGCTTGATTCATCCTTTAAAACTTTTATGTTTTTATTTCTGTGGTGGGAGTTGTTATTAATTGTGGCTTTTGCGACACGGGATATTCAGTCTGCAGTGCAAAATGCTTTCTTCCTACATACAGGGTCACGCCACTTGCGTGGTAGATTTTGAACGAATTCATTACGAAAACAAAACCTCGCGAAGAATAATAATAATAATTCAACCTTGCAGTTAAAAGTCTTCTGCATGGGCGTAACTTTTTTTTGCGTTGATGACGGAGCAATCCAGATCGCACTTTTTAAAACCGCAATTCGCACGAAACGAACGGCATCTTCCGGAAAGTTCCCTCCTCAAAGAATTTGTTTCATTTTTTCTTTATTTGGCCTCTGAGAGTCTGCGGATAGCAACGGCGTCACTAGCTTGGTGATAGAATGTTCTGCTGTCATTATGAAGTTTTTAGAAGCGTATAAAGGAAATTAAGGTACAGAGATGATACGGGGGGGGGGGGGGGGGCATCGAAGGGTCGTTCAAACCGACCTTTTCTGCTAGTTTGTTCAGTCACTGCGCCCACACAGAATAAGCTGCGATTATACTTTCGTGAATGCTGTTGGCCATGTGATCTTTATAATGGAGGCGCGTTGTCAGAAGATAATTGATACCCAGGAAGTGAATGCGATTTTAATTTAGTAAATCAAGTTTTTTGGTGGAACAGATGTGAGAACCTTATGTGCCTGCACTTGGCACTGGTGCGTTGTTTACTGCCCAATGCGCAGCGGGAGTGGCCAATATTTAGGTGCTTATGTCTGCTGAAAATCCACCCCCGTTTCTAACTGCGGCTGGACCGATATCTGTCCTCGTTAGTTGGTAGTAGAATCACGGGATTTCCCTTCCAGAGCCTCTGGGTATTTGTTTAACCCTGATAAATGTGTTCTGCGGTCGGTGCGATCATAATGGAAGGAGCGAGGGTGTTGTAGTCTGAATGAAGTACACTACAATTTCACTCGTGACTTGTATAATTTCAGCGAGATCATTCTATAAGTTGCTGTCTCCGCTGTATAAGGGGCGAGGAGGTAAGACTCCACGGATTCTTAACTGGGCACTGCATTGAGGTTAATGCTGCAGATTTCTGATCAGAGTGAACAGCTCCGTGCACTTGTCTCATGCAAAACGTCACAGCTCGTATTTGCATGTTGGTTGTTGTTGGGGGAAATTGACACGGGACGTCCATTCATTGAGCCTCTGAGCCTACGGCATTGTTTCCTCAACTGCGGCTCTCAGTTCAGACAAAGTGTTGGAGGTTGGTTGTAGTAGCGTTTTGGAACTGCAGAGGGCAGCAGGTGTTACATGACGACGTCGAGATAGCATTTTAGTATTGGGCAGGGTAAGGCCATCGACGTCTGGAGGGTCACTTAATGTTGTGCTGATCGTTGCGGGATACTTCTTTGTTAAAGTTTTAATTTAAAATGCTTGCGTTTTTATACCGTCATATTTTCTACTCGCTGAAGTTACTATCCCGCGTCGTTGTCACTTGCAAATCCCAGACTTGAGTTTCGGTTGATAAGCCAGCTTACTGGTGGACCTTCGGAATCATTCTTCATGATTTTATCAACGGAAAGTGCGTGTTTATTTTTGTACGGCGTCTGGCAACACGTTGAACGCAACGGGTGTCGTCCCATGGGGCGTGGTCAGTACTTGGATGGCTGACCGCTTGGAAGCATCACGAGTAAAACCACGAAGTGCTGCCCCAACACGTCTGTTACTCCGCTGTAATGCGCGTGTGGAGACGGGCGTTTGTTGCCTGGACCCTGAGCCACCCGGATTACGTCTAACGACGGGAAGTGGCGTTGTTGGTGCTCATAACGCTAACTACATCGATTTTCTTAATGTATTCGTAGCACTGCCCCCCCCCCCCCGACACGCCGCACACTACAAACGGGTCTTTGAGCTGTTTTCTTGAGGCGTAGTGTCAGGCAGTCGGTCGCTCACCGTGACACCTTCCTCCTTCCAGCCTTTGTCTGTGGTGTGATGGGTTACCGTGCTACCAAAAAATCCGCCGTTCTCCCGGGTTTCGTTTGTCTGTCCGTCCGTCTGCCCGCTTGGAAGAAATCCAGAACCGCCGCACGGATTTTCATTCAATTTTATGTTATTGAGGAGGTTTTGCTGAAATTTATTTACGCTCGTACGCATCGCGCGCATTACACAGCCACGAATATGACCGTTGATTAATGTTTTATTACGTTTTGTCGTGGTATCGCTTAATGGTTTTTGTGCATTAAGAACAGTGGACATGGATCGCTTTTCATTGGAGAAGCGGTAGATTGTGTCTTTTCCCAGCCGTGCCAGAGACGAAGGAACGGAGAACAGTCTCTGAAATAATTCCTTTTTATCTGAGGCCAGAGAAATTATTTCGATATCAGTACTGAGGCTGCATCTGTTCTGTTGAATACTTCTTTCTCTGGACCTCTGAGGACCCTTCCGATCGAAAATTAATTGTGAGGCAGTGAGTCTGACAGAACTCCTTCTGTGTGGGATCAGCCCGTCGCACAGTCTCTGCGATTGGCTGTTGACAGTAGTTTGGGCGGTCGGTAACTGCCGGATTGCCGTTGTAGCCTCTCGCTCCGGCCGTGTTGACTGCACAAGGGCTTCGTTACATTAAACACCTGCTAGTTACGTTGCCGTGGGTGAAGTTCCGGGTCGTGTCGTTTGTCCCGACATTTAAATGTCTGGCTGGGATACAGCGGAGGCGCCTTACGAGTCCTCTTCAGACTTAATGTCACTTGGTTCTGACGCAGTTGCAGTTTTTATAGAAGACGTAGCAAGTTTTAATTTGAACTGATTTCTTGCGTTGTTAATAAAGACATAATTTCCGTTTTGTTGTTATTACTGAAATTTTTATCTTCAGCAAGTTTCGTCTGTCCCTGTCTCTTGATCGACCAACTACCAATTACTGATGACGCAACTTTCATCGACCTTCTTTCCTCCCCCTTGGCTGCTGCCTCCCTCCTCCCCTCCCCCATCCCCTCAGGTTTGACGGAGTCTGTAGTGATCGCTACCGGAAGCAGTTTGATCTGCCGCTGCTGCTGCCATCTAGTTTTGTACAGGGTGCCCGCACCCGTTCTTAAAAACAGTGCCCAGCATCATCACTGTCACCTTGTTCCCTAAATATCCATCTCAATATTATCCTTTTCGTGTTCTCTGTCTGATGTTCCCCGATGTCGCAAGTACAGAGAGAGGCCTCCCACCCCACGAACCTGTTCACTCATCGCAATTTGTTGACACCCTCTAAGTAACAAACCCTCGATCGGACGCACAGTTTTGTTTAAGATCAAATTGCATTGCCCCTGTAAGCCCTCGTGGACTGTGCTAACATGTTGCTTGTCATCTCGTGTGCCAATCAGCGGTAGTGCCTGATGCCAGTGGATAACTGAGGAAAGGCACGGAGAACGTCGGTCAGAACAGCAATCCTTCCCGTCTGTGGGACGGGATGTCGAGCCCTGTCCGTGTTTCGCCGGGGTGTTCGCAGTTGTGAGTCGCACGGACGTGTGATGTGTGTACGAAGTAGAACAAGCTCGTTGATACCGCGTCCCTAAGACAAAGTATCCTGACAATTCCCGTGGCTTTCCCCAGGAACGGGCAGCGTGATGTGTTTTTGTTTCTCGGTTCCTTCCGAGTGGTTGGAAATCACTTGTACGGGCTCCTCTTTTAATTTAAGCCGCGAGCGTTGTTCAGTTTACAGCGAAGCACTGAAGATAAAATTTACTCTGTTCTCTGCCTTGCTGCCCAGGTCACGTATTTCTGCACTGTCTTTGCTCTCTTGTTCTAAGGGAAAGGTTACCAAATTCTAAAAGATCACGTATCCTCCCTGAAATTTTCGGAATTAAATGTTTCCCTCAGTACAGAAGAAATAAAAACGTTATAGGGAGTTACAGTGGCGATGCTCGAGGACTAGAAGAAGTTAAGTGTTTGCGTTAGTCTGCTGTTTAAGTAGGGTTATTGAGTAAACTAAGTGCGCGGAGCAAAGTATTTCTGGTGACGCCGATAAACAGTTTCATGGCATCCGATGGAAATCGGAGAACCGGTTAGATCCTTTCCTGAGCCGTATGAATCCAGTCTACATCTGTCGTTTTATTAATCTTCATATCATCAGGCGTTTTTAAACACTTAATCTTGATCCGCTGGCTGATCTGAGAAATTGGTGTTCCGGAATAGAATCGCGATCCCTCTGTGAACACAAAGCACTTCGCTGCGAGACGTGATGTATGTGGGAACGCGAGGTAGCCCTTTTGTGAAGTAATGACTTCTGAGACGTGTTTTGTAAACTGATATCACACTACACCAGTCGATAGTACATTTTTCTTCTTAAAAAGGTCGTGTGTTGAAATCGACTTTCGTTATTAGTTGCATTGGCAACAGCCCTCCATCCTTCAGAACGCGGGTTCAGTTCATTAATCACCACTCTTAAGGTCATTGTAGCGCGGGAGGCGTTCACATTTCTGTAATTTCTTACTTCGCTGTGGCATCAGACAGTCGACGGCGATTATCAGCGGGTCAATCTATGAATACGTGTGGGACGCAGAAAGTGGAAATGCGTGTTTAATTTCTCTACTTACAGGAAATACCATAGTTTATTCTTAGCTGCAGGAGTTTTTTGTGTCACACGATGATTGCCTGTGAGGGCGTTCCGGTCGGTCGAGGTTCCCACTGCTCATCAGAACGCGTTATGTCGCCCATACTGATAACCTGGTTGCAGGTTCAGCCCGTTTCCTTTCCGATCGATCTACCGATTCGCCTCCCGTTCGGGCTATTGATCTGTGTTACCTTCCGCACCCAAAATCAGCAGTCGTCGTCTTGGTGGCACCGTTGTCTCAAGGTTTACTGACCTGGGTGTGTTGCTTCGTAAGTAAATCGCGCTGCTAGTCGTGACGTAGCGCTGGGTTAATCACGTGACAGGAATCTCTTATAGGACTGCAAGAACTTAAGTGACATCACGATTTACTGCAATGCAGACGCTGGGAGGAGCCTCCACTGCCGACCGGGATGTCTTGGGCGCGAGCCCCATTCCTGGTGCGAGGAATCGGAGGAGCCGGAGATATGAATGTTGACACGACAGCAGGACGGATTATGAGCAGATATTCAGAAAATTATGTGTCAGAGGTCATATTTTTCGGATTTGTATTTAGGATGAATTTGATAGTGGACTGAATTCAGGGGGGGGGGGGAGATTTAAGAGGGAGGGCGTCGTGCATGCAGAACCTAACCTCAGGTAACAGGCAATGTCGAACATGAAGATCTTGCATTTGCCAGGGAGCTCCTGGAGAGCAGCGGTTTGCTTCTCCCTTACTTCTCGTTTATAAAACAATGAAACTATGGCCGGGGGGGGGGGGGGCGTTGCTATGGAGAGACGGGACCTGTGGATGAAAGAATCGACGTCGGACGGGATCAGACGGTGACACCGGTTGATGTATTGGCCGGCTGCAGCAGGCGCCTTCGGCTTTGTTACTTCAAAATGTAATTTTGATCGCCTCTGACAAGTCTCTGTGTCACGCGGCCTCTGTCCCTTTGCTCGCCGTGAAAACGTGGCCTTGCTTGTTGGGTTTATCGAATGAGTTCATCAGCAGTTGGATTTTACTCCTGGCTCTGAGGTCTTTCCTGTTTACTAATCCGGAGTATAGGACCGCGCGTGTGGTTTTCCGATCTGCATTTTGGGGACTGAAATGCACCTAGAGTGCACTTCTCCTCCTCCTTGTCCTTAGGTGCAACGTTTTAACCATTACAGTCCTATATTCGCGTGTAGTCGTCGTCGTCGTCGGACAACTTTGCATGTCATCTCATTTAACGACGCTGTCCTGCGTCTTTAACGTCCATTTTAATATTATCCCCCATCTGCGTTCAGGTGTCCCAAGTGTGCCTGTTCCCTGACGTAGTCCTCAGTGCATTTGGCTTCTTTTCGTTCGTGCTACAACCAAGCGTCCTCGTGTTTAATTGTGTTTGTTGCAAAACTCTTTTTTTTTTTGAGGTTATCAGCGAACTGAAGGAGCTGAACAGAAGAGTAGACAGACGTCGCTTGATGTTAATGAACCTACGTTTGTATCTGGCAGCAGGCGCCATTGATTTTCGTGAAGAGAGACTGTTCCGAGAATGTGATGGGCGTAAGTAAGGCTTTTGGGTCTCCGCTGTAATAACAGATGCTGACAGTCATTGGCTTGTTCCAAATTAACTAATGAACCGACTCCGTGGGGCAGAGTCTTCCTTGGTAATCCTATAATTGTTCAGCCGCGACCCGAACATTAATTACCTTGTGGGATTTGAGGTTCTCATGGCGGCGTTGTTATGTCGTGTGGTCTGGTATGTTTCGGAGGTACTTGCTGACTCCGTCATCAAGGCGATGTTGACTGAGACAGTTGAACATTGTGCGCTGTCGCCCCGTCTTGAGCCAGGTCCACCGCCCTGTGGTATAGGCTTCTGTGTCGATCTGACATCTTTTAAAATGGAAAGCAGGCTGATGGCATCCCATGGAAATTATCAGAATGATTTTTGCCTTGGAAGTGCCGATTTCAGGGGATATTTGAGCGGTGAGAATTCCCATTTCTATTCTGATGTCTGTTTCGGAACCTATTTCTTGTTGCCAGTAGCTGATAAACTATGGGAACATAATGGCAGTTTATACAGTAAGCGTGTCGTGATCGCTTTGTGCATTCGCGGTTGCCAAGCAACCGAACCGCGGTCGGCGTAGGTTACTTGAGCGCTATAAACCATCAGGGCTGTGGTTGCCTAGCTAAAGAAATACGGCACTGAGCGTGCTTATTATATACGTGTGTTTTATGATGCCCGCAGTTATAAATTTAATTTTATTTATATTGGGACGTAACATGGGATATCTTCTAGAACTGAGATTCCTTCACAGAATTTGCATGTCTTGCGGTGTACTTAGCCTATTTTGCTGTGGGGCGTCGTGATTTGCGTGTTTGTGTTCAGGTGAAGGATCAATAAGGCTGTGAGTTATTAAATTTATTTTCCTTCTTACTTTCCGAACAGTTTTTCCGTGGCGTCTTATTCTTCGGAATTGCAGTTGTGCAATGAAGAACGTACCTTGAAAGACGTATGGTATTCGTCTGATGTGAGACATTTCCCCCCCCGAAATGGCCGCTCTTATTGGTACGAGCTCCGTGTGGGATGAGTCACGAGCAGTTCTCGCAGGTTGAATTGTCGACTAAAATATTTTTCTGCGAGGAACTTACCGAGAAGTCTAAACGCTGTTCGGGTGGGGCGGACACGGGCTTTGAAGATCGTGCGTTTGGGATTGTCACAGTTAAGGTTCCTACGCACCTGAGGCAACGGACAGAAACTGACAGATGACGCACCACGACCCGGGTGTTCCACGGGGTTGCCCCCTGGTCGTGTTACGTCGTGTCTTCTTTCGCTGCGAGATCCTTTTCTGCATTACAGATCGATTCGTTAACGAACCACTTGACTACTGTGCCGCGTACTTTGTATCGAGTGGTTCTGCAGTATTCGACAGAAGCGCGAGATTGGATAGTGGAAGGGGGCGGGGGGGGGGGCCTCTGCACGACCATCCATTCGTTTGAGTTTTAAAACGGTACTCAGGAAGACGGAGACGCTGGGTTAAAAGGAGGGTATAGATCTCGTTCCGTGTGCCACTTGAAGCAAAGAAAGCTGCCAGCGCCTCTCTCCCTCCCCCGCCGACGACCCGGGAACTGTAACGTCGAATTTCCATGCATTTACAGAGCATTCGTTCGCCAGCCCTTGGGTCTGGATGTGAAATGTTTCCATTAAACACCAGATCCACTCACGGCTGGTTCTGTTAATGCAGAACTCGTGGGTCCTCGACAGTTTTATTGACATTGCCGGTTCGAAACCCGATAGGCCAGAGACTTTTCCGTGTGCCGACTCGGAGACAGCCCTTGATTGTCATTAAGGTCGTGCTGCTACGCTTTGTGGCAGAAGTAGACGGAGGCTACCGCCCTTAATTATCGTAATTCGTAATGCTTGTTGGGCAAGCATGCCCACCGCAAGAGGGAGACGCCTGAATGAACGGAACCGGCCACCCGTCTGTCAGATCTGCCCGTGTCTTTATTTTGCTGTACACTCTTGTGATAATATTAAAAACGAAGCGAACAGCGGTCAGTCGTCGTGTGCGGATGCGAACAAGATTATCCGAATAACGCGTCTTAACACCTGGCGTTTATCGGATTGAATTGAAAGTTTGTTGACGAATCGGGGCTGACACTTTACTTGAAATCATGATTATTTCTACGACACTACATCGAATTACAAGGCTACTTGAACATGTAGTCTCTCGGCGTGGTACAGAAGCACATAATGGACTTGTTTCCTGTTTGTTAGATTCAGTTTCTACTGTCCTGTGTATGTATGTTAGTTTAGTGTTTCCCAAATAAAAAGCATGTTTTTCTCTGTCATGATCGAGACGTACGAAATGGTAGCCGTCGAATGAACGTCCCTGGATGCCAGTTTCTTTTTGAGTTCGTGTACAATTCGGAGGGCATCTTGCACGATGATGCATGCACAAGGTGCAGAATAGTCTCTGATCTGTTTTAGTGGAATTGCCCTTACGCGTGTATGACTGCTGAAATACACGTACCAAATCCGCATTTATGCGTCTAATTCATCGGCACTTGTTAGTTTCACTCCTAATGGCATTTTGTAGTATAAATTTGGTTCTTTACGTAAATTAATCCGCCAGGCATAACAGTTGCAAAGCGTGCTCCGTGTTTGTGATATTTCAGAGTGACAATTAGTAAGGAAACTGTTGGCATCCGTGTTATAATTACTATTGGTTTAGCCATATCCCCTGAAAGATATGCTATGCGCTAGTAGCCAGTGTGCAGAGGTTCCGCATCCCATCCCCTGCGATAACCAGCTGACGTATCTGTTTCAACAGAATGAATGTTTGCGCACGTCGAGCAGAACTGTTATTCACAGTGGTCCTGGGTCTGAGGCTGGATTCACAAAGTTACATGTGAATTTTACGCGAATCGATGCATAAGCTTTGTACGTTTTTGTGGCGAGAGTTCTAAAAAAAATACAATATGGAAATCCGTCATGACCCCATCTTCATCCGCAGTTAGTCTCCTTCGTGCGTTTGTGCATACGTACGCACACTTTTAAATTCATTTTAGAATGTGCGCAATAATCGGATGGGTTAGACATATTGAACGCGTGTGAGGTTTCGCCTTTGACGATGTCTCATCAGCAGCGACTCCCTGTGACACCCGATGTCTGCAAACTTCCTTCCGACTCGGAGTTTTTCGAACCGGCCATTTTGAACGGTGTTGTGTTTCGCTTTGGAAGGACGGACGGGGTGTCGATGTCTAGTTTGGCGAAATGAGATGAGAGATAATGAAAAACTAGAATTGTAAGAGGAAGGAGGGAGAGAAGGAAACGTTTTTCTTTCTTAAATCTTTTTAAAGCCAATTGGCATGAAACCAAAACCATTTTCCCTCGTAGTTTTCCTTGCGAAGTGGCGGTGGTAGTAAGTGCGGCGGTGCTGCCATCTCTCATTTTCGTTGGCGCGAGTTTAGTGTGGGCACTGTGTGCGCGCGGAGCGAGCCATAAACGTGATTTATCACCCAGCAGCAGATAATTCTACCCGCTGGCTCGAGAAAACTAATCCACTTTTTCGTTCTCGTCTTGTGTAGTTCCTTTAATTTTGTCCGTTATCAATATCCGACTGCCGACTTGAAGGCAGTCACTCCACCACAGAAAAATGGCACAGCAAGTGGCTCTCTGCGGCTCCGTTCTACGTTTCGGACAGACCTGTCCACCGATGTCAGTCAGTAAAGTGACAGGTTGCGGACTGCATTACCGGTATTCGACTCGTGGCAGGGTTTCCTGTTCACCATCTGCGTGTCCAGACTGCGGCTCTGGGTTCAGCCGAGTGTTTCGGGCTGTTTTCCCCCCGGGGGTGAAGCTACCGGAGCATGAAGCTGACCACTAACTTGAACCTGGTGTCGTAAAGGGATAATTGGACCGTCTCCCTTAATCTTCGGGTGGGAAGGTTTTCGCAAACCAAGTTTCTGATCCAAGCTGCATCGCTGTAGCTAGCATTCTGCTTCTATCGAAAAGTCGAATGTTTATCGCCGTGTTTACAAACGCCTACCTCGAGAGACTTATCTCAGTTTCACCCACTTAACATTTCCACATCATTCTCTTGGCATCCATTTTATGATTATCTTACGATCTGCATTGGGGTCTCCATGTGTGTAACTAAGAATCAGGCAGGAGATCTGCCAGCCGCCTCGCCGTGAAGACGCGAGCGGCTCCAGAGACCGCACGGCGTCGTTAGAAACAAACGAGGAAGAAAGGCCTTTCGCTTTGCATGAGACGGGATGCGAGGAAGAAGGAAAACGAATTTCCGAAATTCTCCCTCTGTCTCTGCTCCTTCTTTCATCTTCCAGCTTCCATTTGAGATGCTGAGAGGCGGTGCAGTACAGTCTGGTAAAAACGTCGCAGATGTGCGGAGCGTATCCCCACTCAGTTCCCGCAGGGTTTTTTTTTTTTAAATTCTCGGTCGGATTCGTACTTTAGTTTCGTCCTCTTTGACCAAGGGCTCCGAGTTGAAGGAATTTTCTAAGAGAAATTTTTAAGTTCGGGATTGTGCTTTGATTGTCAGCCAAAAATGGCCTGGATACCGCAGAAATTTAACACTTTCTGCTTGTAAACGCCAATCAATTCATTTTGCCCGAACAGTGCATTTACGTGTTTACTTCTGATTCTCAGTGTGAACGACAGCGAATTATTTCCTTGAACAGCGTCAACCAGTTGATCTTTGTAATGGTGAAGTGAAGTGTTTTCTTCGCGGTACGGACTGATTTCTTAAATGCAATTTAGACGAGTTTAGGCTTCAAGGGTTAACCAGTTGATCTTTGTAATGGTGAAGTGAAGTGTTTTCTTCGCGGTACGGACTGAATTCTTAAATATTATTTAGACGAGCTTAGGCTTCAAGAGTTAACCAGTTGATCTTTGTAATGGTGAAGTGAAGTGTTTTCTTCGCGGTACGGACTGATTTCTTAAATGCAATTTAGACGAGTTTAGGCTTCAAGGGTTAACCAGTTGATCTTTGTAATGGTGAAGTGAAGTGTTTTCTTCGCGGTACGGACTGAATTCTTAAATATTATTTAGACGAGCTTAGGCTTCAAGGGTTAACCAGCTGATCTTTGTAATGGTGAAGTGGTGTGTTTTCTTCGCGGTACGGACCTAATCTTTAAGTACATCAGCTGATTGTAACTAATTGGCTTGTCACCCTGCGTGCTTATGACGTGTTCAATTGCATTCACGCCTCTTCTTTGTTTGTCGGACACTGCTTTGTAGCTTTATCTCCTTCCACCTTGACCCCTGTCGCTGTGATAAAGGATTTTGTAGAAATAATGTCACTGTCAAAATGTTTTCCTTATTTTTCTGTTCCGTTGTGTTGTCCTTTTGTTTCCAGGAGGGGAGTTACAGACTGAGTAATAATTTGCATTAGCTTTTATCATCCAACTTCTCATGTGAGTAATAAAAATCAGGAAAAAATATTTGTTACTCCCGCAAACGAAATAAACAGCGATTAATAATTCTTGTTCGCAATTTGAATTTCTGGTTTTTGCCTTCCGTCGCCTCTCTCTCTCTGCGACTGAAACGCACAAAGCGTTGGTGGTGGGGTTGTAACAGCAGTTGAGGGGCTGTTGTTACACTCATAGTGAGGGCGCAGCTCGGTCATTCATTGTTTTTTGCTGACCCCTCCCCCTCCCCCCTCTGTTCCAGGCCGCTTCCAACTGCCCGTTGCCGTACAAAAGCACGAATAGAGCGGCAGGACTGTGCAGAACGCAGAATCGGAATGTATGACGCCTGAAGCCCCCCTGCACCCCCGTTTATTTGGTCACGCAAACAATAGACAAACGAGGCTGGACGCCTCGTACGTTAGTTTGTTTGTTGTGGGCTTTGTTTATGTGTTATGGACACCATCTGCGTGGCTGGAGCTATCTGCTTGCTCTCTGACAGAATTATTACATTAATCCACGTATCTGTTAATCTGATATTGAAATGGAGGCTAAACGGTATGCAAACACGTACCCACATTTGACCGAACTCACTTGCGGAGAATTTTATGTACGTTCGGTGCATGTTTATGCAGAATTACTCTTGTTAGTTTGTGAGTACATGAAAATCCAAGCGCCTGTAGTCGTTGATAAATGGTCGATCGCCGATTTATGTGTTTAAAATCAATGCGTTTCTATTGTTATATGGAGTACCGATTCAGTCAGCCGTGGTTTGCAGTGATTGCTCGATCGTTTGCTTGTTTGTGCTGTTTCCATGAGATGTGTTGGACTTTTACTCGGGCATGATTTATACGGCGCCAGGTTCGTGGCATTGCGTCTGCAGTAGAGATTTTTCTCAGGACCTCCAGCAAATGTCCGTACGTTGAGCAGAAGAAAGTATTAATTATACAGCGGACTTGTTACGCGTAGTTCTGCTGCAAAATAAAAATGAAGTTGTTAACATATTGTGCACTGTTGCCAACTGCTGAACCTTCAGAAGAATTTAATGAACCGATTCACGACATTTTGAGTGTAGATTGTTGCATTTCTGAAATCAAGAACAATGCCACTTGGTTCGGGAACGTGGTTTTATTCTGTTACGTCGGCGCAGCCGTGTTAGGCGTGGCGCGTCCTAAGGTTGTAGTTGAGTTTATCAGATCTTTCGGCACTAGGCGGTGCGTTGAGCTACTGACAGCGTTTTTAAACCGACTGGTAAAAAGTAATCGAATAAGCAAGGATCTGCGGAATTGTTCTGCTTGTGGGAATTCTTGTACAAGAGACAGAATATTGGCCTCGCTGTTAAATATCGATTCCTCATTAAGAGCGTGTTTGTTATTGTGATCATTTGACAATCTCTGGGTTCAGCAGTATGACCATTGTATTATAGCCGTCTACATTATTTACTTCAGACCATTACCGTTGTCATTAAGCGTTGTTACTAGTGTTTAGTACATCGTCGTCGCATGACGTTAGTCAGCCATGACAGATCTTCATTGCTGGTTTATGTAACACGTAATTCCTACGTGCATTTCCAGAATGATTTTAATTAGATGTTGATGTTGGTCCTCTGGGTTGTGATGCTATATGAACCTGCACGCAGATAACTACGTTTCGGATGAACATAGTGCCTCCATCTTCGGAGTTTAAATAGGATTAGTCAGAAGTAGACGGTCACATAATTTCAAATAGACCCGCAGTTGTAAACAGAGAACACGAAGACGTAATTGGACAGCGATAAAATATTTCAGGCGCAGTGCATTAAGAATCTCGACAGTATTCGGTTGTTCACGCGTTGAACGACACCTGCTTAGGTTTTTTGGTTGTGTATTATCAGCGGGTGGCCCGCCTTGCTCGATCAGCGGTGTGATCCGGTCCAGCGTACCGACGCCTCGCCCCGACCGATCGCATTCCACTACACGCGCGGTACGAGTCTCCCTCCGGCTTTGAGTGGGGCCACGATCAAAAGCCGGGTTCACACCAGACCAGCTGCTGCACGCTCGTGTTCCTTTTCAGGCCTGTTCGTCATTTGTACGGACAGGCGAAGAACAGCTTTGTTGAGGCGATGGATAATCTTACAAGTAACAGAACACGTCGTCAGATGCACATCTGCCTTCACCTGCGTCACGCACGGTAGCACAGCGGTAACGCGTGTTGATCTCACAGGCAGCACGCTTCAATCAGCGCCGCTGACAAAACGCGAGTTGAGGAGAGGCTGTAACGTGGTGGGGGTGGGGATACTCAGAGGGAGAATGGAATTAAGAAGGATGTTTGAGGAAGGAATTGTACAGACGCTGTGGCTCGCTCCGCAGATCAGGTTTAACAGATTGAAGAGTGCGTAAGCAGGAGTTCAAGACCTCTCCGTCCGTATGAACGAGTGACAAAACGTTCCTTTGTACAGAAACGTCGTCGTGTGTCGCTTTGTAGGACGAGGATTGTTTCCCGTAACAGACATATTTAGCACTGAAGTGTACAGCCGTGGACTTTGGCGATTCGCCCCATGCGAACAGTTCGCGTGTCCACTACCGGTAGTTGCGTACAGTAAATAGAACTGAGTTTCAGTGACGCTGAGCTGAAATACAAACAGCAGGTCTGGGTCCCATCCGATGTTAGGTTTCGGCACATCTACTCGTGGAAAGTTCCATTCCGTGGAAGAGTGTCCTACCACCTCAGCCGACGCAGCTAGTCCAGTAATATCTGGTTTGGACTACTACATGTAGCGAAGGAAGATGACAACTGCTGTGGTTGAACGTAAAGCCTTCAGCTGTTTTCATCCGCGTTCATTTAGTGAATCCTTGAGAACATCAGCACGGCCCACAGTCCGAACGCGCGGTGTTGCGTGTCCCATAACCCACTGTTTCCTGGACCAGAACTTCGTGTCCTTAAGCACTTGTGAGGTGGAGCCGATGTGTAAACGCGACTCAGTCGCAGCTGTTCTGACGGACGACGCTGATGGCCATTTGGTACTACCCCCAATCCGTCATGACCTCGTTTTCCTCCTCTCAGGACCTGCGGATGGACTGTGGTGAAGGCTGCGTTTCGTCCCGGCGCCTGCATCAGCGTTGTGTATTGATGAGCCGGGCGCCGGTGAGAGACGCTCCCTCTGGGGACACTGCGCCTTGCGCACTCCATCCGTTTTCTATTCAGGGCAGATGCCTTTGCCTTCCGGTTATCCGCCTAATTCAATCCGCATTTGCCTTCCAGTCTTCTTTTGTTTTCGCCGTTGAACTCGTCAGTTCACGCTCGTGTGTTTGTTTTAGTGAAGCGACCTGACTGTGTCGAAACGTCGCCTGGGTAATTTCAGACAAAGGAAGGTACAAGGCAGTCAGCTTGAACTTAGTGTTGCTTGCTTGTCGGTATTATTGATGATTTATTACCAGCTTCCACGGCTGTGTAAGCGGGACGGAGTTCAGCCATGTTGTGGTTTTAAAGGCACTTCCTTCGAGAGCGAAGTTTCATTCGGCATAAGATTGGTAAACGCCATTTTGTCTTTTAAATTAGACGTGCTGTGAGGGAATGCAGACCGGGCCAAGCTGGAGTCGAAAGCAGTACCCACGCTTATCAACTACCGGCTAGTTTTAGAGCTACAGATGCTTGTAAAGTGGATTTGTTTCTTCTTTGGAAAAGAAAATCTTCTCGGTTTTGTGGCCTCGTTTATTATTTATTCTCTTCGACACACAAGAGCGTGCTGCTTCGCTTTCGGTTGTCTTGCCTGGTTCGTAGTCCTTCTTGAATTGGCAGCTTGAACCTTCCTTCCTCTGTTTACTGAGTGGATATAAAACGGACTCCCTACATCGCGAGTTTTTCAGACTCCTTTCTTCCTTTCCGGTCCTTCGTACAGTCTTATTCATAACTGTGTCTGAACGTACTTCATTTCCACAAGTTAATATGAGCCTTTGATTGCACATAATTAATTGGATGGAATGTTGTTTGGAGCGAATTTTTGTTATTTAGGGTGCCAGCTGGGAGGGGCGGGGGATGCGTCGATGGCTTGACTGATGCAGCTTCTCCGTATTGAAAGGGATGGTAAAAGCCAGCCCCACGCAATATCGAATTGTACGTGTATCATCAGCATGGGAAATGTGATTTGTGCTGGCATTAACGTTTCCTGCGTTCAAAATTCACTGCGGAGACAGACGAGTTCGCGACGGCGCTGTGTTGCGATAGTAATAACTACGAAGGATGTCAATCGCGCAGCGACTGCGAGGTTTAATGTCCGTCGATCGACTCCGTTAGACGTTATTAAGGAGCTGGTGTGGAACCGAATCACCCGTCAGTGCTGGACAAATTATGGCGTGAAAGATGGCTGACAGGTCCTTCAAGATGGAGCCTAGTTTAAATTGCGGGGGCAACGGCAGCGTGTTATTTAAGAGCGGGCTAAGTTCTGCTAATGCTGGTTACCACGCAATTCAGAATCCCCTGTCTTTCTGTCTGCTGTCTAAAAACGTAACGAAACTATAATTGTTCTCTGTTTTTTGTATTGGCGAGAACTTTTTCCTGTCGCCCTGTGGAAGAAAGTGGATTGACGGTGTTTGTGAACGGACAATAATCCGAGTCATCCCCCGTGTGAGGAGGACGCAGAAAGCTGCATACCGTGTTGTGTGACCTGTCACGCTTAATTCGGCCCCAACCCTTCCCCCCACTGCACTTTAAGGCTGGAGTTCTGACGTTCAAGGCGAAAGGCGAGGATTTGATGCCATTAAAATATATCCCGATGAATAAAAATGGCGTCTGCAGTGAATTTTTTAACTTGAAATTGAGCCCCTGTCGGCTCAGAAATTCTTCTCGTATTGATGTTACGTCCCATTATGGCAGCGGATGTGATGAAAAGCCCGAACTGTTTCGGCGTCAGAGCTCCAGTCCCTGTCTCGAATCAGCAACGTTATCCTCCGAACACTTCGTCTCTGTATCCAGCAGAAGTACTAAGGTCAGGTTGTTCGCCTGTTCACTCACCGATATTACTGTTAATAAACTGCAGTCAGTTACGTACACAGAGCGATGAATACCACGTGGTATCTGTACCACTACACAGCAGTAACATAGCGAGCAGCTAGACGTGATTACGTAAACACGGCGTGGCCGCTCGAATGTGAAAATGAGGTCGGTATAGTCAGCCCCAGAATCGATTTTGCTCTCAATACCTCAGGGTTCATATCCAGTCCATAGTTTTCGTGTGGCGTGAAGTGTCTTGACTGGGGTCCGTCTGTAGAATGTTTCTTTGCACGCCTGCAATTATCGAAGTTTGGAACAAAACAGTCGAAAGGATCCGCTTTTAAAAGTATGTATGTAAAAAGCTTTCCCCGCTACACGCCATGTTGGCGTTTGGGGGGGGGGATAGGGGGTACAGCTCCTACTCATTCTTAACCTCGTCACTAGATGGGAGTGAGTGGTCAGCGTCACGTCCTGTCGCGCTTTATTCCCGGGAAAACACCCTTGTTCCCACTGGGTAGGAGGCTGGGTGGGCCCCAGAGGCTACAGAAAAGAATCCTCTGCTCCTGGCGAGATAGGATACAGTAATTTGAAAGCGAATGGATTAGGTAACAGTTCGTGTTGAAGTGGACTAACGTCGATGGATCTTATAGTAACAGTTCCACTTCCGGATACTAGCGGCTACATCACACGTTTCTCTTAGAAAGATTAATCCTTCGACGCACGACGCTCATCTGAGTAACATTAAAAAAAACTGCATTGTGAAGAGAAACATACAATTTTCGCTATAAAATTCGTCTGTTAATATAGGGAATGGAAATGCTTCCCTGCTTTTTAATAAGAAATACATTTTATCGTGATAAGCCTATGATAATCGGAATAGGACTTAATTAATCGAAATCCACAAAGGATCCAGATCTGCCTTGACTCATTGCGCTCACAGCGCCCTGCCACCCTGGTGGCTGCGAAGACAACTTCTCCAGCTCGCTGATTAACCCCCTCCCTTCCTCCCGGGCTGCGGATGGTACCGATTCTGAGACTATGGAGTTAATAGTCTCGTTAGTTATTTGCCTGTCCTTTCTTTGTTTCAGTTGAACGCACAAAGGACCGGACAGAGGAGCTTAATGATTTCGCAGTCGGCGTGATCCGGTTGTTAGCACAGTAGCCTAACCCGCGCCTTCGCTCATGCAAGTGGCAGCGTGGTAATTCAGTTTACATTTGCGTAATAGATTCAACGGCGCAGTTCTCTTTGAAAATGCGTTGTCGATGGTCACAGCTGAGCAGTGTCTCATCTGCCGTCTTTCCCCCTCGACCCCCCGAAAGAAAATTCGGATTTGCAGATGGCATTCGTTAAACCTAGGGATTTGCCTAAACGCGACGTTGCGTCGTAGTTTTATACCCGTTTCAGGTTCGCCGTGCTCCTTAGAGGACATTCCTCGACGTCTTTTTGCTGTCCGTGTTTTAATAAAACCTTTCCCCGAACTGTCAGTAATGTGGAACGTCTTCCGATGTCTTCTTTCCTGTCAGTTGGTGCATCTGTTGGAACAAAATTAATACCACGCGAAACGTATGAATTAAGAGTATTTTTTCGATATCTTATTGACGCCTCACAAACAAACAAACAAACGTGTCTACATCCTTGGGCCCGTGAATCGCCTTCTGTTAAACGTTTGAAAGTTTTGTGTTGGTTCGAGGTCGTCTCGTTCGGCGGCGGTACCAACGTTTGTGCTTAGTCAGATGCATCGTAACTGTTGGGCTTTGAGGCGCAGTCAGAGAAACGCGAAGTCATTTGTGCAGGCGACTCTGTAATGAAGATGTAGGGGACAATGCGGGCACACAGGCCCGTGCTACTGACAAGACGCATTTATCGCATGGTTTTAAATTTAGCTCCTTTAGGCTTGTCACGTTGGTATTCTGCTCCAGTTAAAGATGGCGCGTTTTGAGGGCGAGGTTATCTAGTTCTGCGTGCAGAGAGCTGTAATTATGGAAACTTACAGGTTTCGTGTTATGAAACGGACACGAAAACCTATGTAAATTACCGAAGAGGTGGAATAATAGAGGAGGATGAAGTTCGCCATTTTCTGCTCTGGGACTCATCATTATTCACCCCAGTGCCCAGTTGCGGAACCTCTTCGCTGGGTAAAGAGACGCGCAGCTTTCCAGAGGACCGGCAGGTGGCCGGCCACGCAGTGTTTGTGCATGACACGACTGGTAGCCCCAGAAGAATTCATTGTACCTGTGAAAGCTTCAGATAATACGTATAAAATGATATTGCATTGATCAAGCTTGTTCTTCTTTTCTCTCTGTTTATTTTTCGTCTGCTTTAACCCTGGACGTTTTCAAGCATCCGGCGTGAAAGGAGCGCATGTTTGCTGACAGCCTTGTCCTCGCTTGTTTGACCCTGAGGTTCAAACGAATCTGGACCGCCCCATTTTGGTCCTCCTGCATCGATTTCAGTATTATCGTCACATCATTCCAAGAACGTTCCCCGCCAAAAATTGTGTAGTTATTTCTTGTGTCCCCCATCACTGACGCCCTCCTGCTGTTCACTGAGCTGACAGCACTGGATGTCCTGTGTCGTGTAAGTCACGAAGTGTCTTCTCGTGTAATATCCTGTGTCATGACTGTCAGCGGAATTGCCTAGCGCTGTTAACACAGGCTGTAGAATGAACCGCAGACATCGCACGGCGCTGTCAGGCGCAGTGGACAGAGAGGCGGCCGTTCGGCCGAACACCTGGACAGGCACATGAACTACTGCACTGGCTACAGCTGACTGCAGCATCGATCACAGACCCTTTTGGGAATCTCGCAGTCGTTCGGGGTCATCGCGAAATCAGCTTTATCGGCGTTTATAGAACGCAGAGGTCGTTCACGAAACTGCTGCTAGAACATGCCAGATGAATCCAGTCTACGCCCCACAGCCTGTAAATTTTAATATTATCCTCGCGCCTATTATGGTTAGGTCTCAAGTCGTATCTTCAGTTTAGGTTTTCGACTGCAGCCTTCTGTGAATTTCGGCTCCATGACCGTCACAACTCTTTGGCGTTGACTTAATTGCCCTGTGAGAGTGCAGCGCGGACCGAGAATTTTGTCCGTGTCGGTAATTTCCTCGCTGTCCGGACACGCGATGTCACAGTCAGCTTGCCTCACGGCGCGGTCGCTTTGTGCTCGCAGAAAACATTTGGCCCCGACGCGCACAGGGAAACAAACACTGCTCATGTATTTACGCTAAGAAGAACAGAGGCGGCTTATCTTCGCGTCAGAACTCATGTACACGCAGAGCGTGAGTGAACGGTTAATACCACTTCTTCGAATTCGTAGGGTCAGAGTTAAAATGTCCGTCCGGAGACCGATCTTCATAACCGAGGGCTTGTGGTGGTTTACCTCAGCCCCTCCACCACCGCATCCTGTTCAGTTAATTTTTAACCCATTATCTTATCGTCCGACACCATAAACGTCGTTAAGTAAATCATAACTGAACATGACGTAAAGTTCTATTGGCGTAGCGTTTTTACTGGTGAAGGCTTGTTAGAGATGGATTAATATAGGACGGGCAGATTTTGTTTAGGATGCGCCCCGTTGGTCTGAATGCTGACAGCAAAGGAACATTTCAGCGCATCAGCGAAATCTTTTCTTCCCCGTTTCTCTGCCTTCCAGGTCTTCATCTGTCTTATCCCGTCCTGTCCCGCGTGCTACTGTGTCTAGTTGCGTTGTCTTTGCGCTGTTTCCGAGATAGTGACCACGCATTGCGACGTGAGATACGTGAATGCAACCTGCGAGGCTTGTTTGATTCTCCATCACAATATCACGGAACGTCATTAGCTTCGTACGCGAGGCAGCACTTCCCAGCCCCCAGGGATGTCTTAGCACTGGCGATGTTTATTTCGGAAATTTCCCGGGAGGGGCCTGGCGCTCGGAACGTCGTCCGCTGTTGATCTCACATGTGTCAGTAAGGATGACGAAGATGATGGATCAGATGCGGGATAAACATGGCTCCAAACCCACGAGACAGTTTCCGTCGCATTTCTAATCCTAGTGACTATACTCGTTAAAAACACCGAATGGTTCACACTTGTTGGCGCGTCAGTGCTTCGTCCCTCGGCCACTCACCATCCTGAGTGAATCCTTCCTCGCAGACTGTTCCTCTAACACCGGTCTTAACGTTAACCTGTGATCTCTTTCTTGGTCTTCCCGAGTGACCTTTTCCAAGATGTTTCTCAACCCGGATTATATGCAGCACTTTTCCTCCCGTCCTAGCCGTGTGCCAGGCCCCTCGTGACGACGTCCTCGGTTTCACTGTGCTGACGCAAGCCGCCGTAACCTTTTGGCTGTTTTCGACACTAGTAGCAGATGGCAGCAGCGGTAATGGCTGGCAGTGTCTAACCAGTTCTCATGTGCTCAGTCTTTTTCCTGGTTCCCTCGGAAGACCGAACAGGCATCTCCAGTCCTCAACGCAGCAGTAACAGGCCGTTAACCCGTTATTACCCGAAGCGGGGTAATGTCAGTTACCACTGGAAACGAACATCAAGTGTTTTGACGAGCACCGCACTGCAAGGGGTGCACAATTCACTGCTGGCCGACCCTCGCCTGCTGTTTTGTTAAGGCTAATTGCTTCGGCCTGATACCTTGGCCTTTGCATGCGGGAAAGGTGAAGTCAGCCATTTATCAGACCGCGAGGGTTCGGGCGGGGTTAATGGGTGGAAGGAGGGTTGCGTCAGGGGTTGGTGAGGGTGGAGTCATACCAGGGCGTCCCGTCCCCTCGCTTTGGCCTTCGGTCATCGATCTGTTTGCGGCCCTCTGCAGGGGTGACCACTTCGTTACGCGGGACCCGGAACATTTTTACAGTGCAGAAGGTGTTACTGTTGCGTGTGTTTGTGTCGGATTCTGTCCCTCAGGTGGTTATAGTGGGAAGCTTCTCGGTTCTCAGAGCGTGAAGTTTGAAATCCAATGTCGTCACTTCTTTATTATCCGGGGGTGTTAATAGGATGTTGCTTTGAATTCGTGATAACTGAAGGTCGAAAGAAGCGAATTGTCGAAGAAAGAGACCGGAGTGAGTGGAATCCGAGGAGGAACGAAAGTGTATCCTCGTACGCGAGATGTCTCTGCGTTATCATTGCGACACCCGTCAGAATTAAAGAGGAAAAGGTTCTATTAAGTCTGAGGCTCATAAGCTGTTTGTTCCTTTCTAGGGGCGTAGGTACCGGTCCGATGCAGGACACATTATAAGCTACTACCGGCACCACCACTCGAGAAAAGAACGCCTCTCTACACTGTAGTTAAGGCGCCCAGAAGAATCGCTGCCTTTGCTAAGTGTTTGTTGCGATTACCTGAGTTTTAATTTTGGACACCCCTCCTCATGTCTGCTGAGGGAGCCGCAAAAGTTTGAAATTATCGCCTACAAAATCACAATAAATGTGGGGGGGAGGGGGTTGATGTGAACTGACGTGGCCTGACATTCTGTCCCCCCGCGTAAGATATGAATGTATTGCCGCCTGTGGAGATGTTGGGTTGCTGCTCTGGGATAAATCAGGGGCTGCAGTGACCAAAGGGCGGACGCGTTTAAGGCGCCGATCTTACCTTAACGTTTTTATTGCTTATTTCGGTAACTCAGAAAAGTAATTGCCATCATGAGGTTCGCTGGGAATGTAGCACGCACGAGGGAGAGAAGTTATTCATGTAGCATTTTTGTCGGATAATCTGAGGGGAAGGAGACTACTTGGAAGACCAAACCGCGAACGGGAGGATAATATTAGAGAAGTTGTTTGTGAGGGAATGGACCGGATCTGTGTATCTCAAGGCAGCGTCGCTTGTGAAGACGACAGTATAACCTCGCGGCCGTTTGGCACTTCGCGTAATGAAGAGAGAAGTGTAAAAATAATACTGGTAGCTGGAGCACGTGTTATTTTTGAAGCGTTGTGCGATTTTAGATTTAAAAGAGGTTTTTTTGGGTTTGTTTTGTTCTTACGTGATATGTGTTATTTCAGTTAGTTGACACGAAATTACCAGTCCTCAGACATTGTGTGTAGTTCTCGTTTAAATAGGAAAGTAACTCACGTTCAAGGCAATGGGAGACGACGTCAGTGCGAATTTAAGTCGGTCGCTGGCTGCGCTGTCTGTAACATACAAACAAACAAACAAACATGTCGAAGCTGTTTGAAGATTTGTATGCGTCCGTAAGTTTGAGCAGTTACTTTGATTCTGATTTAAAATCGTTGCGTGAAATGTCGATTCATAACGCTCTGCGCTAAGACGGGGGGGGGGGGGGGGGGGGGGGGGGGCTGTTTGGTGGTTTTCATAATTCGGATGTGCAAGCTAGCAGCAACTGACACACGAAAACTGTGCAACTTATATCGAGTTAGATGACGTCCGGGCGTACATTTTCATGAAGCGTAATCAAAGTCGCAAACTCAGCATGTTAGGAGGCGGTTTGATTT
This sequence comes from Zootermopsis nevadensis, assembly GCF_977971745.1. Classification (NCBI taxonomy): domain Eukaryota; kingdom Metazoa; phylum Arthropoda; class Insecta; order Blattodea; family Termopsidae; genus Zootermopsis; species Zootermopsis nevadensis. The sequence continues at coordinate 20,429,026 of NW_028259153.1, read as the reverse complement.
CCCCCTGAAATTCTAATTGCGGGCGCTTGAGTACCGGGGGGGGGGGGGTTGCAACAACAGACGATAAAATCTCTGTTTATTTTCGTCGTAACTTTGTTTTGAAAGCATGGATTGAGGATCACCGCCTCTGACGAAGCGCCCCGATTATTTAAGGCCGTTCAAAGCGATTCGTTCGATTTACCGGTTGGTGGACTTACATTCAAGACGGGAAGTTAAATTTGTTGTTGTTTGAATGTCCGTACAGTTGGTGGGGGGCACCAAGAAGTCAGTATAAAATTCCCACTCTTGACCTTCTGAAATGCGGGCATCACACGTATTAGATTATTGACATTTACTCCAGCTGGTGCGATATTTGTGATCGTTTGAATGACAGCAGAGAAACGTGCCTCATGGCGGGCGGTTTGTTTGTAATTATGTTCAAATTTTGCTGTTCATACGCAGACCAAGAACCACTACATTGATGGTGTTACACAGTCAAGGACAAAGCCTGTTTTTTGCAACTAGTAATAAACGCACCTTGTGAGTGAAGAAGAGACGCTGAATGCATGCGTGCCCCATCTGCCGTGAGGAAAATGAAACTGCGTATATATAGGCTACCTTACCATCCCGCTGGGTCTAATGCAGACCTGAGCCGACGAAAGACGTGGTGAACCAGCATTCGCTCTCGGTTGTCCAAATGACATTTATCACTTGTGTACTACGTTACTGTAACACCAGATGGACCGCCAGAAGGTCGACCAGTCCTCCTTTCGAGTCCCGGTGCAGGTTTCTCTGTACCCGAGAGGTACGGACCGGTCGTGTTTCGACGGAATTCTTCCTGAATGTTATCACAAACAGTGGGATGGCGGTCGAAGGAACACACAGCGCCACTTCGTCTCTTGACAGGTTGACGGATGCTCGGAATGCCAACTACAGCTGGTTGAAGGGGACCAAATGTCTTCAACTCTTGCACAATTTGGCCCGGATTCAACCAGCTAAAGCGTAGCATTGTGCCCCATCGTTGTGGACCATCATCATCTTGCTTCTCCCGGGGAACTGGAAATATTAGAAATCTCAGTAGCATTCTTCGCGGTTCACGTTTGAAATTTTCTTTTCGTCTCGCGACGGTGCAGTAAGAACTCGGGTCTGTCTCTATCTGGCGTCGTCGTGAATATGTCACCGCCCAATTATGAGAAGTTTGTCCTTTTGCGGTGTTTCGAAACAATTTTTGCGATTTTCATCTGTCGTTAGTAAACGGAGACGTGGCTCACGACTAAGCAGAAGAAGGCTCACCGATGAGCCGGTGTGCGATGTGAACAGAACTTGGTCTAAACGCTCCTCTTCGCCACTTCCGTGGACTGGGTGTATTTTGCACAGAAATCGCACTATTTCAACATTAAGTTTAATTAAACTGTCTTCACCCCGCTGGCACACATTTTAGTCGCACAGAACCGCAGCAGGTAACACTAGACGACCGCCGGTGACGTCACATCACAACAACATACGTCACGCGCGTGTAAATACGTTACTGACGTCCCCCGTGACGTCACACTGCAGAACTATTTCTAGAGACTTGTAAGCCAAGAAGCTGCAGGGGTGGCGACAACGCCGTGATGCGGTGCGTTGCCTCGATAAGTCTCGACCGGGTCCTCCCCGCCCTCCACACCCCGCTCACCGCGTAGCACGACGATCACCACGTATCACGTATCACCACCGCACACTGCGTCCCGAGGGTGCGACAGTATCTGGACCAGTCTCACAGACTGAGGCACTGTCGCCGATTTCACTTGTACAGATTCGAGGAGGGGAGGCCACGGCGTGCCGGCGGTCAGACCCGCATAGTACAACTGGATCGCGGTTCGAGACAGCAGGGAGGGACAGGGGACGCCGTGGTCCACACAGCGCCGGCTCAGAGACGCCACCCGACGGCGATGCTCTCAACTAACTGCAGCAGGCTCTGTCTCTTTCGTACGGACGGGGGCGTGGCACGCGGCCCACCCTGATTGATGCTCAGATGCGTTTCTTTAATATCGTGTGTACGGGAAGAGCTGGGAAATGTTCCCTGCTTCATGCGAAGAAAGGGAAGACGTGCTGGGGCCGTCGTGGTCAGGGCGATGTCTGCGAAAAAAATAAAAATTAAATAAAATAAAATGACGAAATTGGTAAGCAGTTGTGTCCCGGTCCGGACGTTGGCAATGCAGAATCGGATGACAGGAATGCGGGGAGTCGAGCAGAGGACACAGCGAGAAAGGACGGGAAATGGAGGCAGCGGGGCGCTGCGTCTGTTGGCAAGAGCTGCAGAATACGAAATAGACTGATGTTTCTTGCGTTTGTGATGCGCGGGTGAATGAATGTTGATTTAAGTTGGACAGTTCCTATTCGGCACATTATATTGCCGCCAAGACGTGCAGTTTGATGGTTCCAGTATCAGAAACACACTGGCCTTTCCTTCAAACATTCTTCATTGATTTCCTGAAGGCGGTCCGAGATAAATGCAATCGTGCCGCATCGCTGACCTTCGTACTCTTCTGTACAGCAATGTTGGTCGTATATCCGCGTTTTTCTGGCTCGGGCGTTAGCGAAAGATCACGCGTGAAAAACCAAGACGGCGCAGACGCGTGTCATAAGAGCGGTTGCGGACTACGGAATGGCTGATCACAAACGTAATGAAGATATCAGAGGAGAACTGGGAATAACAGGCAGGCCTATCGATACGGGGATGAAACAACTATCAAAAAGCAAATCATTCCAGAATTCGAAAGCTGCTGTAGCAGTAAAACCAAAGGTCAAAGGGCGCCAGTGCCGTCGACAGGAAGTCAGAGGGAACAGATATAATTGGGTACGGATTGGGCAGCGACGTCCGCGTGGTAGAAATTGGCCGATACGCGTCTCCGGGGCAAGAGGTAAGACAAGGCCACATCGCCGGTACAGTCAATCAGCCTTGCAGCAGGACAGACCGGAGCTTAAAACACGTTTTCCCACTGATTTGTTGCTTCCTTAATTACTGTGCTGTTGGTTCATGAAAGGAAGTTCTTTCTGAGAAACCAACAGTCAATCATCTGGTCACGAAAACTCCCCTCCAATGACCCATACCATGAGATAGATAAATCCAGTCTACACCCTTCTTCCAGTTGCGGCTAATTGTCCGTCCCGAGTTGGTTCCTGCGTCCAGGTTCATCCGATGAATTTCGTTTCTCCTCTCTGATATATTCACGTTATTTTTCCCGCCAGACTTTATCAGACGCCTTTTCGTGTTTCTAGTTAGTTCTTTCAGAGTAAGTGGGCGACAGACTCTTCTTGAAGCCTTCTGTTTCTTGAATATCCATTTTAATATTGTCCTCCTTTCTGTCAGAAGTGATCATTTTGAAAATCGGATTTAGTTTATTGTCATCGTCGGTGATTCCTATGTCTGGCTGCACAAATAAACACAAATGTGGTGTTACAGAAATATGGAATGCAAATCCGAGAAGCCTTTGAAATATTTTGTGCTACTTTCTTAACTGCGGCCTGAAACCGTGGCGCAGTCTGTCGGCGGTGCAGATACTAGTCGGCTAGCCTGTCACGTGTGTTCGGGTTTTTAGTATGGCACCGCAATGGTAAATCGACCACAGTTTGTGTTCAGTAGTGTCAGTCCGTTGTGGGCTCAGCATAAACTGCTGTGCGTTTGTTGGAAACCAAGGTCTTGTCATTGCTCTACGCTCTTTCCTAAAATAATAATAATGACAGAAATATTTGTACTGCCTCCTACCAATGACCTTCTTCCACAGTTTAAGCTGCAACGGGTGCCTTTAATCTCCTTTCTGACACACGAAAGTAAGCTTTGTCTAAAAAGCACGAGACCGGCAGAAGTCTGAGGCTCCCCCCGTTCCTAGCATGGAAGCCGATTCTCGATGTATCGAACCTCAAACCCGTCTACAGTCATTTTTGTGACCCCCCCCCCCCCCCCCCCCTCGAGTTACAGCTGACGTTCTGGGTGGTGAGAATCGTCATTACCATTTTCATAATAATCCGGCTCAGCGTAATTCTGGTGCATACGTAATGGTCGCCGGTTGTGGGAAGACCCGGATGGCGCACTGTGCTGGACACTAATCTCGAAGGCTGCACCTAGTTCTGGGCTGTGTATCAGCGTGCGGATTGAAGTGGTGGTAACTGATGAGAAGTGTAGGAAGAAGGCGCAGGGAGGAGCAAACCCGTATTGATCCCGAGCAGTGTGCTGGGCTGCGAGGCACCGAGGATACTTCTCGTCATGGCGATGTCTTTAACTGCTCCAGAGCCGCTGAATGCCTCTGGCAGTTATTAAAAGCGACCAAGGAGCTTTGACGCGATGACCAGGCGTTGTGCTTGCATGCACGAGGGGGCGCGATCCGTCCGAGTGTTTCATCTCAGGAAGTTTGAAACCGATCTCGATTAAATTTGGTATCAGGTGTCCACTCTGGAAGCCATTGCTGGAATTTAATCTCATCTCCTGTCTGTCCACAGCAACCCTGACTTCCCGTGATACTCAAATCGGACTTCATTGATTTTATTAGAAATTAATCGTCGCAAAATCTTTTGCAGGACGTATATAATTTGAGCTGTTGAAAGTGTCGTTTAATGAACGAAGTAAGCTGCGAGTATGTATCGAAATGGAGGGACATCGGTAACATCGGCGACGCAGAGGCGACGGGGGATGGCGCACCGAGAGAGGTGGACCGCGTCGTGGAGTCCGCATCCTCTCTTGCTTCGAAAAGCCCTCCAATTCTGAGAAGTGTCACTGCGGGGTCTCTCTGTGATCAGTCGGTGCGTAACCAGTCCTTCCCCACGCCAGATGTAAAATCCGTATTGTGTTTAACTGGACTGTACTACAGCGCGCTGGTTCTGTTTCAGTGCTATATATCTCGAAGAATATATTAAAAGAAATTGGCTCCAAGTGGCGACAGTTGCTTCCAAAAATAATAGAGCCTCGTAACTAGATACAGGCTGGCAGTGGCGTCTTGCGAGCTCGTGGTTTCACTTAGCGGGTGTCGGCTGCCGATCAAATGCCCTGAATTTAAGGTCTTCCGTCTTCAAGTGTGCGATCGGCGCGTCGTGGTGATAAGATTTTATTTGAAGAGCAGGGAAATGTCGGGTTCGTGCAAATTAGAGAATTTGCTGGAATGCAGTGATCATTTGATTCACCATGTCCTCGTACCAGCACTTCGGTTGATTTGGTGTGAACTCACGGCCGATGTGATATTACATCGACAGTCGCCTGTTGCTTGTCGCTTCGCTGTGAAACCTGTCTGAAAGGCCTGCGAGTTTTTGGATTAGCTGAGCGACTGTCAGGTTTCGAGAAAAGACTTTCGTACAGCTTGATTACGATGTATTACGCACGACTAGATAATTATGATACCTCACAGAGCAGTGTCGTTTTGATTCGGAGTTCTTCCACGTAGGCCTTTTGTTGTAAAAATTAAAAGAAAAAGGATTTATTTTTCACTACATTGAACGTGAAAAACATCTTCGGGTGGGAAGATTGAATGCAGTCGGTGCGTAAAACACACACAAAAGCCCTGGCCTGTGTGTCTGTGGGATCTACATTCAATCGCCTCTGCCAAAGAGCGCGACAGAAGACGTGGCTGACCCGCGTAAGGCTTTTATGTTGTTGAACAGAGGTGAACTCTTTTGTATTGACAGGGATGATTTGAATACGTGTGTAGGAAGGACTTCAGTAGAATGCGAGGAGGAATTTTGTAAAACAAGGTAAATGTCGTGGCTGAGAAGAACCATGGACAAATCCGGGTGCTTTGCGTGACTGTCGCGTGGCCTTGATAATTATTACAATTAAAGTTACATGCCTGATGCACCCGAAGAGTGGTTCCAAAATTGTAACACCGAAGTGTTATAAAATTATAGTAATACTTGTAAGACTTGAGGTTCTCACAGCGGTGAGTATGAAGATTTCTGTCTTCTGGGTTGTTGCGCTGTGTAGTCTGGTCGATGTTTACCAACGTTTCAGAGGTCATACTGCCTCCGTCATCAGGCAGTATGACCTCTGAAACGTTGGTTAACATCGACCAGACTACACAGCGCAATAACCCAGAAGACAGAAATCTTCATAGTAATACTTATGAATTATATATCGACAGTCAAGATCTGAAAATATATTCTTTCAGGTGTTGAATATTCTGACAATAACTTATGACTTGTAGCTGCGAATAACAAGGGATATTGGATGTTGAGTGGGCACGGACTTGGAAGGAGACCGTCGTAGCGTGATTGAAGGAACTGCCCTCGCTCTTGCTTGAAGAAGATGACAAAAACTTCAGTCAAGGCAACAGCGAATCGAAACTGGTACGGGAGGCAGGCTGCAGTGTGAACATCTGTGACTGTACTTGAGGCTTTAAAACTCTGTGGTGTTTGGCGTTCAGACGGCCGTGAGTCCGAAGATGGCCGTCTTCTCGGTTGTAGCGCCGTGTATTCTGGCAGTAGAAGTCTTATCAGAAATCTACAACCCAGAAGATAGCCATATTTTGAAAGTGTGTTTTTGGCCTTTTGAAATTTCCAGTCGTAATTCTCCTGACTGGAACTTACTCAAAGTTCCCCCACGAATTCACCTTGGAAGGAGTAGCATTAACACGTCCGGCGTTAGAAATATAGAAACGAAGTTTGTGTTTTTTTCCCTTCCCGTAAAGATGTCCGGTGCGCTAGAGCCATTATACTTTCGTAGTTCGGGATGCAGCACTGAAAGGGGTAGCAGTTGGCGAGTGGTGTTTATGCTGTAAGCAGGGCGAGTAAGGGCTGAGAACTGCTAGTTAGGCCACACGCAGTGAGAGAAGGTTAGGTTCAAATCCAGCTCTCCTGTGCTTTTGAGTGCACGTGTACGGAGCCCAGTCTGAATAATGGAATAAGAGGTTTTATGTAAATGTTTTCTGCACTGTTCTATTCAATAATGTGATTTATATTTCCGCTCGTAGTAAAAATAAAAACGTTTTTCTTTATCTTGAACTGTTTAGGTTTTAACCCCCTTCTGAAAATCCTTTTTTTTTTTTTCATCTGGAATTCAAAATTAGAATTTAATTTCTTCTTTTGATCCATTGTTTTCGGAGTACAGCGCAATAACTGCATTGAGATTTATGTTGTACGTGTGGGTTTTTAATCTTATGTTATTTCGACCTCAGGTTCGAATGCGCATTGTATCTACTCTCTGCATTTGCTCGTCGGGGTTCTTGAAAGTCTATCGTCGGTGGTCTTAATTGTGGCTTTTCCAGCTGAAAGTTTAAAAGACACGTGCCCGTTAGCCTTGCTACGTCTGTCTGGTCGCATGTCATACCTTGAAAATCGCCGAATGGATTTCAATTAAATTTGATACTGACATACCTGTTTTGGTTAAAACCGGCCCAACAGTATCGATCGCTTCATGTGAAGACCTGTCTGCACTAGATGTGACTGGGTGGGGAATCCCCAGCAAGCCGGAAACAACCACGTGAGGGAATCCCTTTATGACGACTTCGCCCAGTCAGACGGGCGCCGGACACTATGCCCGCGGAGAATCGCCCCCAGTCAAATTATTGCGACGGTCTCCGTATCTTTCGCGTTTTGTTTCGTTGTGGTCCGGACGTTCGTTGATTTCAGATGCCAGCTGACATTCCGGTCCTCCGCCTTCCGACAAACGCACTGCGCACGTGATGTTCGCGTTATGACACTGCGTCCGTGGCGCACTCGCATTGCGCTGTTGTGCGTTTGCAGTCCTGTAATGTTGCTGCTGCAAGCGAGAACCCGTGTTCTTCCCTCTTGCTGCCGTAGATTTCACGGCGCCCGGCGGTGGAATGAGTCGAGGACGAAAGTTTATGCGGGCAAATTCAATTTCGTGTCCCATAAATCTCTTCTCTTTGCTCAAAGCGGAAATCAAAACCAGAGGCGAGATGATGTACCTAATCCATTACTACGTGAATGTGCTGCATGTACGCTTCCGATTGGGAGTTATTCTCGGTATGCTCTGGCAGTAGCAAGAGGATTCATTCGTCGCGCGTGTCGGTCGTCGAGTAAGTTTCTGCAAGAGGGTTCCACAAATCGGCTGCTTCTCGCTCCTCAACTTCTGTTAATTGTCTTGCATTTTGTTTTGAGATCAATGGCGGGCGATTGAATGTTGGATTAACCTGAAATTTGCGTGCAGCGTTTAGCCTTGACGGCCATTAAAGTTGATCCAGTTTTGAATGCGTGGCGCATTTCACAACGTCCGTCCGTGTTTTATACGATTACTGAAATTAATTATTATCTTGCTGCGTCTTTAATTGGCCTCACGTCTCTTGAATCATCATAATTCTTTCCTGCCTTGCCTTTTTAATTATTTCTCGTGGTTTTCTTCTGTTTCTCCCTGCAGCCGTTTTTTTGCCTGTGGATGCAACACGCGTGCCTCGCTCATCCGAAGAAAGCGCGTCCTTGCATCGTGCTGCCCTTTGTTCAGTTACGTCATCGAAGCAAGAACCCACAAACTGTTCTTCACATGTTCTCACGTGTATTAATATCTTACGGTTCTTGGATTTCAAACACTTATCTTTCCCCGCTAAAGATGTTCCTTCGGCAAGTGAAACCAGAACGGTGGACCGTCTTTTGCTGTTCGATAATCCGTGCGTCAACAAACAGTCTGTTGCTCTCTTCCTCTCTTGACTGGGGCTGGGGCGTGGGGGACCCCCCACCCCACCCGGCCCTTCTGTCCCTCACGGCCTGGCGCAAAGAGCGGTATTTCGAATCTCACGTGTCCAGATGTTATTGTCTGTGATGCTGCTTGTCGATACTTCTGTAGCCGTCAGTCATCTGGGTCTGTCCTCTGCCAGAAATGTCTTCAGGTGCGGATGCACCGTGCCGACCTTCGCCCTGACCTTGTTTGTTTGTTTGTTGGGAGGCTAAAGGCGGGCTATTCTGGATCGGTGGGCTGTGTCCACTTTGCTTGAAGGAGGCCCCCCCGGTCAGTGCGAGACTCTCTGCTGCCTGTAGGCGTTTATTTTTTCTGGAATCTGTTTCTACGATTTGGTGGAATATACAAATTTTCCATCTTCCCGCTGTGCACTCTTCTGCTTTTTCGTGGCGCTCCATCAACGCTAGGTACCATGTTTTACACCCGCACAAAATAACAGACGAAAGTATGTTCAGGATTTTAGATGTCACACGGAAAGGTAAAATATTCTGGATTAAATCGTAGGAAGCTTTTACATAATTTAGTAAAATTACACCGGGTTTATGGAAATATGTTTTAAACTTTTAAAATTTCCTGTGGCGTTACGTCGATGTGTTTTCCGAAAACAGAAGTTGTTTATTTATTTAACGCTTCTAATTGTTTGTATCGGGGGACTTTCATGTGCGGCTTTTAACCTGGAGACAATCCTTTGTGAGCACCCTGTACTTTGTGATACACTTCACTCCTTAATACTGATGACTGTCTAGAAAAATTATTTTTTTATGGAAGTAATTCAGAAGACGAGCCACAGAAACAAACATTTGTGTTTGATCGAGCGTCAGAGACCGGCTTCCACTGCGTCCGTGTTAGTTAATACCCAAAGAGCATTGAATCCTCTGTGAGTGAGTTATGGGACGCTGGACCAAGGCAGGGGAGGGGGAGGGGAAGGGGTTTTAACGAACGTAAAAAAAGTTGTCCTCGTTTTCTCTGAAGTTCGCGAGAACTTCCAGCCGGAAGGCAACGAAAGAAACAAGATTGACCTGTCTTAGAGCTTCTTTTGGGGTGGAATTGGGTTTCATGGGCCGTCCTAATCTCTGAGTTTGCCGTACCAGACTCAGGCAGGATCTGTTGACCTCGCCCGACCCCTACCAAAGCTGCCTTTCCACTTCACCGGAACCAGATCCGCGGGTTTCTTTCGTTTCCCGTCTGAATGCATGTGAGTGAGTTAGTCGGCCCGAGCCTGCTCTGGTCTGAGGGCTGATAAGGGGAATTAGAACACACGTGACCGGAATGGAGCCCACTAACTACGAAGGCTTCCTCGATTCATATCTTTTCAATTTACAATTCTTAAACGCGCTATGCCACTAAGCGCCGTGCTGTAGGAATCGGATGCTGTTGAGATCTTCATGGCAAATGCCCGGGACATCCTTCTGACATAGGAACTTTTCTGTAAAGCGGAAGACGTTTCGGAAGGTGGTCTTGTTGACCGCAGAATGTTAGGGGAAGTCTGTCCGAGAGGGGAATTGCACAAGAGGATGAACGTTTGTGAGACTGGCTTTCGTATTGGCAATCTGGTGTCACTATGACAACGCAAAGAGACGATTCGGATCAACAGAACAACTGTTCATTACCGTGTTCACAAAATAGCGCGAATGGTCCCTGTTGTGGGTCACTTGAACCCGGTCCACGCCCTATTGTCCTATTCCTTTATTTTCTTCATTCCATCTACTCGTTGTTCTTCCAAGTGGTCTTCTTCCCCTCGAGGTTTTCCGGATAAAATTTAGTGTGCAGTTTTATCTGCTCAGAAGTTGATTCAAGTTTTAAGTTCGTGTGTAGGAGTTGAGGAAGCGAGCGAGCGGACAGCAGGTACCATGATCCACACACACGCTGTTCTGTAGTTAGGTCGAAATGCTAGCGAAGGTTTGGTCGTGCAGATAAGACGGTAATTGTGTTAGTGCCCCCTCAAAGGAGACTTTGATCCTGGCTGCCCTCTGACCCGCATAACTGGCCTAAGTTCGCGCCATCATTCGGACCGGGGCAGTGGTTAGCACTCCCGATCAGCTTTAGTCTATCCTTGGAAAATACCTTGATGGTGCCTTAAAATATACGTCGGTTCTTTCCTTCCATATCCTCCGCAGGTTTTATTTTTAAAAGAAATCGCTCCATCATTGGACGCCACGTAACTCATTCAGTTGAACACTGTCGTTAGATAAAGTGAGATGCTAATCTGTACCTTTCACAAAGACCTGCGTTTTGAATGTCAGGGGCAACATAAAAATCAAATGATTTATTAATGCAGTGGTAGGCTCGCAGGGAAGTTGCTGAAATGTGCTCGCTGTTTGCGCCGTGCAGCCTCACCGAACCACGCACGAACACAATTCTATTCCTTTTTGTGGCGATGAGTTTATTAAAAAATGTCGTGAGGGCGGAGTATGTACTTTGACTTGAGCTGTTGAGCCGGGTCGATTAGCGCTTTCGAGGTGTTGTTATTGGCCGCTCACTTCCGATAACATTAATATGATTCAAGGGGCTGTTTAATTACAGTATTGTAAAAAAATTGCCAGCACCATACAAGCTGGTATTCTGTAAAGTTTGTGTTTATCCTACAATTGTTCCAAGAAGTTTCTTCGGAAAATCTGGCAATGTTCCTGATTGTGACTGTCACAGTCGCTGGTCGCCGCTTCAACCTCTAAAGCGCTCTGCTGTGTCTGTGTGTCGTCAAAGGAGCTTTTAGTTGTGTCATGCCTTACGGAACTAATGTCCTTTATGCACAGGGAGGTATCCTGTACGGTCTTCCTGGTTACTTGTGTTGCGATGTTTAACCATTTCGTTCAGACCTTCACGAAACCACAGACATTTGCGTTTGTGAGTAATATCCTTGCAAACTGCACTTCAACGAAGGAACTCCCGTATATGGGAATCTGTTATTAGTTGTCTTTCATGAGTCCTGACAAATTCTTTTTTTTTGGATAAAGGGTCTTAGTGTTTTAAAAACTAATTTGTCGCATGTCTTGGTTAATGTCTTCGTTTGCGGGTGTTATACCGAGAAGGGCATTAGAATTAAAGAGTCGTATGGAACAACCAAGAAGAAGACGGTCCATTCAGTTAATGGAACACGAGGAGAGGGAACGCTATCGAGTAATCGCAAAATGAAGACGAAAAACTTAATTACGTTACTTATTTCTTAAATTGAAGAGACCCTCTAAACTTATCAGAATATCTCTGCTTGCCGAAGTACGTTTTCCTCTGTCCACAGTGTGCAAACCCTTTTCTGTGTTACTAAAACTACGTAATGCAAGAGCCAGGATGATTTTAAGTCGATCGAGATAGTAACTGAGCGCTGCTAGAATGCGAAGTAATATGAGCGGTGTCGACAAGACGCCACTTAGTACGGCACATGTGATGTCCGCCATCTTTACATGTGCCGTACACACGAACTCTCAGTCGGATGATCCTCCTGCATTTGTTCGTAATCGTAGGGTTTATATTATTTTGTGTATAGACCAAGCTGAATTATTTCGTTTCTGTCTCTGATCTGGTTGCTAGGCGACGCACTAAATTGCCGGTTGTTGTGATCGCTCGAGGGAGCTACTGGAGCAAGTGAAACGCTGTACGTCGCTTTCCTGCGCCAATGCGACTGTTGTAAGCTCAACATGTACGTCATTGCTGTTGGTGAACGTCTTTAATTTCGTTTCTCTTTCTTTCCAGGTAAGCGAGCACGTCAGCTGTTCTTCTGTTCTGTGTCTGATGCGATGCTGTGTTGTCGGGTGTGTGTTCGCTTCATTGGTGTTCCTTGTGTGCAGAAGGGAAATCCGAGCGGCGTTGGTCACTGAAGAGTCTTACATTCCCAGGGTCGAAAGTTCACCAAATATCGGTGGTGAAGTCGGGTTGAAAATTGCGCCTTTTTGCGTTCATCTCGTGTTGTACTATGAATATGTGGTAGCACGAGATTTGATATCAATCATTGCGTACCCCCAAGCATTTACATTCGCCAATATGACGTGTGCAGTTTAAGAAGCGTCTGTAAATAACCCAGGCCTCGCCCATGATACATTGCCCTGAAGATGACCGCTGCTGTGGAGAATGTGACGTGGTTCTCGTTGCTGTCCTTGTAGGAAGGCGTCGAACGATTTGAATTCGGTTTGCCTGCACGCGGTTGTAACGTCTGATGGCCGTTCGTTCCGTCGCCCGAAAGAGAAGCGATGGATGATGACCCGGGATCCGCTGTCCCTGCCGCAAGGTGCCGGCTTGCAAGTGTCTTGCTCTGTCTGTCTGTCTGTCCGTCCGCGTTTTCTGTTAGCCACGCGGATGTAAGCAGTGGATTCTTATGAGCTCTCTTCATACTTCGTATATTCGGAAAGGGTTTCTCGTCATGGCCCAGCCATCAGCGGGAAGTTTTAATAAAGTTGTCTTCAGTTTCTTTCTGCCTGGAAGATCGTCAGAGTTTACGGCAAAGTCGGTTTGAAATGGCGTCGTTCAGTTTGTGAAGACAGAGCGACGCCATTTTGACGCATCGGACGTGACGGGTGATCGAGAGAGTCGCCGGCTGTTGCTTTTCTTTAGGAGCGTTCCGCTCCTCCTGTCTTTACCTTTGAAGGGCTGAGTGTCTCTACACGCCAGCGTCTGTTCCCTTCGCCCTTTTTATAGTCGCTTTTACTTAACGTCAGAAACCCGTGTCTTGAATACTTGAGGAGGATTGCCGCGCCAGACCCTGCCGTCCTGTCTCCTCGTGGTACAGTAGACCCACGCGCTCTGCACAGAGCACAGCGTTATTACCTCGTCCTCGAGAAGTTTACTTCATTCTAATTTATTCAACTCTAATACGATCAGCGCCCTGATTATGGAAGCAGTAAGCGCCTCCGAAACGTCGGTCTATATCTAAACGGGGCAACGTGCTAGAAGACATCAATCCTGACACTCGTCGCCGTGAGATGTCGCAGAGATGGAAATCGATCAAATTTGTATCTGGTTTTAGGGAGCCGATGCCGGCCGTACCAAACTGTAGAGGCCGGACGCGCTGTACGGCGCTCCGATGAGACCGACTGTCTAAACTTAGCGCGGCTGTAAGCAGAACCCACCCCACGGTCCCAGCCAGCAGCTAAATATGGGTCGAGTCGAGTGGAGTCCGGTCTCACGCCCCGTTGGTGGCAAGCCTTCGCCCGCTCGCCCGCTCACTGAGCTGGCTGACACGGGACACACCGTCCATCACAGTGCCTCGTCCCTCGGACCAATTCGAAAACAAAACAAAGAAGAATTACATGATCTGGTATTTCATGAGGATAGTCACGGTAATGTTAACACACGTCTTAAGCCTTTGTACCATTCTGTTAGTTTCTTAGACTGTTTCATGACGCTTTTTCGACTGCATAAAGTATGGAGTACCGTCGATTATAAGAACGAATGTAAGTGACGGTCGTGGTCTGCTTTAAGGCAGGGACACCACCGACAACCTCTGTCACACGAGCAGTCCCTTGCATTGGCAATCGAACCAAGGTCCCGTCGATTACGTAGCAGGGGTAGGGCCGTGCTGCATGGAGTCACTTGATGTTGAAACAGGCTTTCCGTTTGGTTCAGGATGTGATCCACTTTTGGATTCTCACTTTCGTTTCTGTCAGAATGTTTGCCAGTGCGAAGTCGTCGTTGCTGGTGCTGACTGTCGGTGCGCGTGGGATTGCAGTGGGATACAGCTGCGGCCGTTGTTACCATGGACGCTACTCGACCGCTGCTTGAGTTGCTATGGCAGCTGAAGAACCCGTCGATGTGGCGGCTGCGTCGTGAAACACCGACCAAGGCGAAATGTGTCGTGTATTTTGGGAGCCCGCGATGACATCGATCCAGCAGTTGGGTGCACGCCCCTCGGCACACTCTCGTGAGGCAGAGTTGCATTGTGATTAGCGGAGTGCACACTTCCAAGCTCGGGGGCGCCTGGTTCAGAACGGGTCGTGTTGTTCGTTCGTTTCCTCCTGCAGGTAGGGGCTGCGAGCGGGATAAGGCGCCAGAGACACAAGAGATTCGTCCACGGAGTTCGTAGGGAATGCTTTTGGAAAGCGGGCAATTGGTAGACCGAGAAAGAGATAGGAGGAACGCGTCAAGATAGATGGGAGTGACGTGGGGACCACGTGGCAAGGCCTCGGGCTCGCTCCAAATGCAGTCGTTCGTCCATGACTGACGGAGTAAGTTAATTACCGTCATTGTTTGTAGAATCGTTTTCTTAGAGATTATTACACGTTAAAATGTGTGTCATTGCCAGCAATGTTACCACGCTGAAGCAATTGTAGGGTGGGGCGTGGATCAAATTCCCGATGTAGTTTTGAGATCCTCTTGACAAATGTCATTCACCCCCAAATGGTTTAGTACTGTTGATCCCTGTTCGGGAAGCCACGGGTTCAAATCTCGGTCCCGATACCGGCCACGATAGCTTCCTTCCACATCCGTTCCAATTCACTGTATACTAGTCATCTCATGTCGTCTGCCGCTCTGTGTGCTTCATGTATGTAATCCAAAAAGAATTCGTACTTGTTGCAGTCAATCGTTATTCCCAGGACAGGAACCGCGTATTCTCTACTTGATCACACGGAGTCCGCTGCTCGTTGTATATCTCATTCGCGCTGCTGCTTCGTCCTCTTCGCCAACATCTGCTCCCGCGTCGTTCCATCTGTCTCAGATGCTGAGAAACGGAAACACCCGAAGTGTCGCCGAACCCATGGCAAGCTGACCCCTGCCCGCCCCGCCTCTCCCTTCGTCAGAGATACAACAGGATCGATATTTTTTTTTGGGGGGGGGTGTCCATTTCTGTTCCCCCATTGACGCAACCCGTCTTTCTCACGTGCACCTGATCCTGCAAAGTATGCTGTTCGCCGTACGTCTTGTTCATTCATTGCGCCCTCTCTGGACCCTGCTGTCTTTAGCCTCGTGTTCATCTCATTCGGTGTTTTACATCCCTCGGCCCATGGTGGATCAAGCAAGCGTTCGCAGCGCGCTGAGAATGTCGTGGTGCTCCTCGGAACTGAAGTCTGTCCGACTGCCTCGTTAGTTTTGAGGTTCTCACGGCGTACGGATGTGATCTGGTTTGGGACGCCGTATACGCCTGCAGTTCTCAGCGATTCGAAGGAACATACCGCCTCCATTGTCAGGGTGGAAGTTGCAGTGCCACTCATTTCGCTATTCAGAAGTCTACCATCAACGTCTGGAATTGTATTAATCAGGTGTTTGGGGACAGTGTCGGTGCTGGAACACAGATAATGCCACGTGCAATGTCTGCGTTTTGCTTATGCGAGGCTTGCGCGATGTTAGTCCAGCAAAGCTGAGGAAGTCGGTGAATGTTTTGTCTCTCTAACGAAATTCGGTGACCGCGTCATCGTCATTCTGTTATTTCTCGTTTGCTCTGAGTACCGCAGGTTGGAACAGCGTTGTGGAAATTCTTTCAGAATCGATTATCGTACGTACACTTCGATACGAGTTCTGCGTTGCGTGTATTTATTCTGTCACTTCTGGTCGTCGTTAATCCAGTGGACAAAGTCTTCTGGCCGCATTTACGCCGTCATTCGTCCGTGTTTTAGGGCGTCTGATGCTGCGGTCTCTTCTGCATCGACTAGCGCGTCCCGACGTGTTTTCCTGCTTTGACATGCGAGCGTCCTGGGGGGGGGGGGGGGGGACACACACTCCAGGACAGTTCGCTGTGCAAATGATTCTCGTTGTTCAGTTCCTAATCGCTGTTAATGAAACCGGCTACTCGCTTTACGAAACGACGGACAAGAAGGGATACGCAAGGCAATAAATGTTGCCACTTGTTACGAGTGGGTGTGAAATGTTTTCATGATTTAGGGGAAGTGAGTTGGTAAGTGCTCGAAAGTAGGACAGTAGAGGAATATGCCTACTTATACGTAGAAAGGGTGAGTTAACCGAGCTATTAAGAACACGCTGATTAAACGATGTTTATTTCCGAGTTTAGGTTAAAACCCAGCTCTTTGTCCGACGCTGAGCCATGTGAATCAATTCTATAATCCTCTCTCCTACGCCGAGGTCACACAAGTACCCCAAATAAGTTGGGGAAGTGAGAGCCAGTTTGTATCTGGGGGAGGGATCTTATTGTTAGAAGGCTCCCAGGCAGTGCCCACTTGTCCTGATAAGGATAGAATCCGAGTGGCGGTAGAACGGTGAGAGGTAAAGTTTGATAAGAGGGACTGCAGACGCTTGAATTCAGTCCGTACCGCGAAGAAAACAGAAAGATCGACTGGTTAACAGTCTCAGGAAAGCAGGTGGTACATGCAATTGCAACCGGGGTGGATTTTTTTGCAATAATTTTTGTTTACTTTTACGAAGCGTAGTTGAGTTCTCGTTTAAGGGTAGCGAACGCGGGCAGCGTACGTACGCCTTTCGAGTCCGTTTACAGACTTTTTCTTCTATTCTCTGGCGTCCCCTGTGAATAGACTGTCAGGAAACAAAGAAAGTTTATGTAATAAGTTTAAAAGGCGTGGTGAGACGCTGTATCCTAGCAACTGTTGCAAGTGGGAGTTAGGTGTGCGTCGCGTAGCGACCAGCCGGCCGACACCCTGATCGGGGCAACGGGAGCTAACGATCCTGCCACCGCTTGGCCGACCGTTCCCAAGAAACGCGGATTTTGTTAAGAAAACCAGCTTCTCATTTGTTCCTAGTGAACAAGGCGCTGTTCGAGGAAATACAGTCATTGCATCTGCTATGGTCGTAAATGAAATTCAGATGAGTTTATAAAAATGGCGCAGGGGCTTGGGAATTGGGGGGGGGGGGATTTGAAAACCGAATGCTGATGCAATTATTCCTTGGGCATTGCTGCTTCATTTCGTGTTCTTTCCGACGTGCATGTCACACGTCCATCCTGAATTTCAGCTGATGCTAGGAGCTCTAATGTGGCTGTCAATGTGGGTTCTGATGGTCCTCGCCCTAGATGACGTGTTGACGCCACTTTTCAGTCCTCGCCGTCTCTTACACCCCTGAATAAGAGGGGCCAAGAACCCGTCCACTTATTCGGAAATTGGACGTTCAGTGACTGCCGCGCCATCTTGCACCGAACACGTGTTGGAAGTTTGCAGAACCACAGCCAAACGACGGCTCGATGCCCGGTGTGGGCTGCCGTATTTAAAACAAGTATATCGTGGTAAGTCTGGGGGATGGGCGTTGTCACAGGCAGATTATCCGAGACAAAGCGGGGTCAGTTCTGCATGTACGGCGATCATAAGGCTAGGCGATGTTTGGCACACGACATTTCAGAGGTACTTACTGCATCCGTAATCAGGGCTGTGGTGGGAGGAGCGGTGGACCAAGGAAGCGATCTCATCGACCTGATGATACATCGGTCATCCTTCACCAGACTACACGGCGCAACACGCCGAAAGGCAGTAATCTTTACGCTCGCCGCCTTGAGGACCTGAAGCCTCACCGAACTTTTTCTTGTTTTAAAAGCAGCAATGGTCCTATTATGCACGTTTAACCTTTCAGCCACGAAACCACAATAGCTCTCGGTTTCAGATCGAAGTTCTTCCCTGGGGGAAAGAAGGAGTGTTCTGATAGATGTCACTACTGCTGCTGGAGGCGACGTGCCGTGCGGGGGTTAGGGGGGAAGGGGGTTACTTCTCCCTAACATTGCAAATCCGACAAAAGCAGTTTTGCATTATGTGTTTCACCAAAGCTTGCCTTCTCCAACTTTTGGCAGTGAACTTTCTTCTCCGAGTTAGTTTCTGGTGCTCCTGGCAAGCCCCGCCCACCCCCCACCCCCACCCCCACCTCACCTCACCCTCGTTGTTTTGTGGTACCGGCGCTTAATAGAGACTGGAGTCTCGAAATGGATTGTTCGTATCATAGGATTTTATTTCGACGTCTTTATTTCTTCTGTGCTACTCTCTCTAGTTAGGGCAAAGAAGTGAGGTGGGGGGGGGGGTTGAAGATGCAAGTTGGTGTCGTAATATGAACGGAGCTCTTGATGGCTGCTGCTTCAACGCTTTGAGTTCGTTGGAGACCCTTTTGAGCGTAGGCGAGAATCGAGGCGCGCCAGCTCAAGAGTTCTGTCTGCGTCGTGCTGTGTCCGTCAGTGGGTCAGAGATCTTCGCTTCGCGGTAGTTGGTCGAAACATTCCCAACTTTTATTTCCGTCTTCACAGCAGTCGGCCACTGGAACTCACCCTGTACCAGCTGAGTTCCGTCTTTCCTCAAGTTCCATGTAAACGTTAGCCCCTGACCTATGTTTCGTTTCGAAGTCGTCTCGTCCCTCTGGGTTTTGTTAGTGAAGTTTCGTATGCATTTACAGTCTGCCCCTTGCGTGCTGCATACCGAGCCACTGGTTTTGATCACGTTAATAATAGCCGGTTTGGTTAAGACTAGAAGTCATGAAGTCAGTTTTATTTATAATTGCTCTCTCTTTCTAATTGCGTACCTCGCATCGTCTAAATTGTGTGCTGATTTCACTGTTCATGAATGTAGCGTCCGAAACTTAGTGTCGATAAAACACGACTTTGGGTCTTCTAGACCGGGCATTATTACTGAATGCAGGTCATTGAAATGTAGCGTGCAGCAGACCCGTGTGTTGAACTGGCAGAACTTCAGTTGACGAAGTAAGTTTAAATGTTCTGAATTGTTCCGTCTTTTAGTACGCGTACAACGAACTATTTTCGAGACTGCTGTGTCAAAAGTTAAAGGTCGTTTCAAAACACAAACCGGGTCACCGAAACTCGTAATAACGAGTTTCGGTATCGGACGGGACAGGTCGACCGGGTGGACTGCTCTCCGAACTTGCTGTAAGCAATTCATCGTTCTCTTAAACACCGCTGTGAAGTTTAAGGCTTGTTGGTGCTGTTTGTGTCTCTCACTTGTTCAGAAACTTGCTTTTTAGACGGCTCAGACTAACAACACGCAGCGTTTGATTAAACCGGGAGTTCCAACGGAAGTTTGTAGAGAGAGTGGCGGAAATTTAGTGATATTATGTAAGATCTGAGGTTTTCACAGCGGTGAGTATGAAGATTTCTGTCTTCTGGATTGTTGCGCTGTGTAGTCTGGTCGATGTTTCGCCCTGATGATGGAGGCAGTATGACCTCTGAAACGTTGGTTAACATCGACCAGACCACACAGCGCAACAACCCAGAAGACAGAAATCGTCTTAGTGATATTAATTGTTACGCGCCAGAACAAACTACGTTTCAGCCCTGAAGATGGAGACTATATGTTTCTCGAACCGTTGACATCTACCGACGAGTCTGCACAGCACCAGAACCCATAACATCATCATCATCATTATCCTCACCGCCGTGAAAACCTAACCTAATCTCAAATGAATACCTGCAGGGCTTATGAACACGCAGTCGACATTGTTTGCGCGTCTGATTGATTCCGGCAGCTGGCCTTATTGATTGCCTGAGTTTCAACACGTTCGCCTTCAGAGCTGTAACACCATAAACCAATAAGAAAATAAATCAGGTTTTAATTTCGACCAGATTTATCGTGCAGGGACCGTAACTTCTGATTCTTCCGTCGGCTCGGCAGAACGCTGTCTTCAGATTGTAACAGAGGCTGGCGTTCTTTGTTCCCCCCCCCCCCCCCCCCCCCCTAGATATTACAATTTCGTCCTTTGTTATGGTCATTACATGCAAGCTTGTGATGGCCCTTTGCCAGTCCTGCTCTGTGTTTAATCTGTACTTTATTTCCATTCTGCCAGAATACGAGACAACGTATATTTTCCAGGCTTTCAAACAAATTAGGGGACACAGTAAAACACGCTCCACAGTTCCACTCGGTTTTATTGGCATTTAGCGTTCCGTCTTAGCCGTAAAGCAGCGTCTGTGTTTGAATAATGTACCAGGACTATGACGTGTTCTTTCCCCTAATGCGGGGAGAACAGATTCGCCGTGAGTTTGCGGCAACTTCTCTGACGCTGCTGTGCGACGGGTAGCATAGTCGGGGATTTGTAGGAGTACCGACTGTACTGTCATGTTGCATTAGGCGGTTCTTTTCCTCTCAGTAGTTTGCGCGTTGTGTTGTGTCAGGACTTGGAGCATCACGAGCAGTGGGAGAGAACTTGGTGGAAAGGAAAGAGACCCTTGTCTCAGGGTGACGTACAGAAAGTGTCGGTAAGAGATCAGAGTGCTCTGTTCACAGCAGCTCGTCCCTGGACCCTATCTTGCGGCAGATAAATCCAGTCCAATTCCTCACATCCGTGTTCTGTGAGGTCCGTCCACGCTAAGTTCTGCCAAGTGTCTGCTTTCTTTTATACTCTGCGAGCTCTTATGTGCGTATCATCCTCTTTAATTTTATCATCTTTGTAGTAGTTAGCGAAGAATAAAGTTTGAGATTGTGGCCTCGGCGAATACGCGACTGGACGGCGGGCGCTCGAACGCAGGGCTGCGAAGTTTTCAGTTCTTCCTTCGCGTCTCTTCGCCTTCACCTCTTTCACTTTTTCTCAACGACTTCCTGGTCCCCGCCGTTCGCCCTGTTTCTTCTGTGTGACGTTCAATTTTGCGTTATAAGCTTCTCCTTGTTTGCAGTCGTCTGAAGGGCGCTGCGCCACGTAGGGGGCTGTTCTGTGGGATTACGTAGTTTACGAAAACCAGAGAGAATGGACGATGAAATTGGAAAATTCCTGGAATCGTTTCATACTGAGCCGATTTCGTCATGTACTCTTTAAGAACGTCAGAAGTCTTTCCTTTGAAAGCGTTAAACGTGGTTCGTAGTGTTTGTTGCCTGTAATAAATATATGTCTTTAATGTATTTAACGTTCGTAAATGTCTCGACGGAGTAAACCTTAACTAATGTCTACAAAATAATTTTTGTTGCTGTCGTTCGATTACTTCATTTCGACTAATTTTAACGAATTTAAAATGTCGGTAGAGCGAGAGAGAGTTTTAATCTAGTTTGTCCTGAAAGACGTATCGTTAAACCACGCAGATTGTGCCGTGCATCTGCAAACTATTTCAAACTTGTCCCTGCAGCCGTTGTTATATGAACGGGATGTAAATGTGTTTTTTAAATTGCTTGTACTCGTAATTAGAAATACAAGTGACTGCATCATTTCTGTCACAGTTAAGAAGTTCTTGGGTGCTGCTGTGTCTCGTGTCCTGCTCTCCTTTCGCGTTGTCTGAGGCGACCGGACGTCCGTCCGTCCTTCGTTTGGTTTCTGACCGGTTTGAACGACCGCGGGCCTAACAAATCAGGTCGTCGTGCTGACGCATCTCGCTTTGCGCCATTCTTGCACCGCAGATGCCGGATTCCCGTCCCGGTCTAATGAGAATTGGAACGATGTTCGACTGTCACGAAAAGCGAGCGGCGATGGAGATGGAGTAAGGAAGACAAAGCGAGAGAAAGGGAAGAAGGAAGAGTGGTGATAGGACAGCCGATGGGGAACCGACCTTCCAGACGCGAAATGAAGAAACAGAAGTTTGAAGTAAAATGAGAAAAGTTAAGTGAGCCGGATACAGAATCTCCCACACGAGAAGGAACTCGACTCGACTGCAGTGAGGGTGGAGTGTTGCTGGTTGCGGCTGGCCAGGCGAAGCTGAGTCGTTCCCTCCAGCCGCGCCATGAAGGTGTGAGCAGGAGTGGAGGTATAGCTCCACTCATTCTTACCTTAAAAAGCAAATAGATGTAAGCGAGTGTTCGGTTTCACTCTTGAGGCCGCTGTTCCCTGGGGAACGGCCCCCCCTTTGTGCACGTTGCGTGTAGGGCTGGGCGCAACGGCGAAGACAAGATGTGTACCCCGCCGGGAATCGAACCCGGTCGTTTAGCCGGTCTCGGGATGGGAGAGGTGAGAGGCGCATAGATATGAGGATAATATTAAAATGGACCCAGAAGTCTGTTGTGAGCGTGTAGTCTGGATTCATATGTATGGCGATAAAATTCAGTTCCGGTGTGTTGTGAACGCGTTTCCAGATCAGGTGAGCGAGTATCAGCGTCTCGAGGATAACTCCAGATTTCACCGGAAGTCCATTGACACTGCGTTTTGACGTCGTGGGACATGGTTCATTGTTGCACGGCAGCTGTGTGTCAACACGGGCCTGGGGCCGAGGGGGGGGGGGGCAGTAATGAAGACGTTCACTGCAGTTGGTGCTTAGTGCGGGCGCACCCACGAGGTCATGTCCTCCTGTATCTGTATGGTTGAAGGGAACCCGCGCTGGCCTCGGACGCCGAGATTGTTAACGGAGACAGATAATAACTAATGAAATTCTTTGTATCTGATATAGGAAAGAGACGTGAAGTTGCGAAACGCTTGGAATGTTTCTGAAATTGGTTTGTCGCGGTCACCTTGAAGCTCCTTGCACTGTGTTTTAGTATACGCTGTAAGGACGTATGGGGAAGTGGAGGTATTGAAAGGTGTGGTCAGTTTCATGATCGTGATGCCCCCCCCCCCCCCCAGGTTCGGAGGCGAAGCCAAGATAAAGAATTTCTTACCCCTGCTGGGAACTGAATACCGGCAGTGGCACAACCCCTTGTGTCACTGTTGCGCGCACTTGGGGGGCGATTCACACAAAGCTAATTCCGTGTATAGTCTCTACTTCCCCGGTAATGTCTGCACCCCGCTGCGCTCCGAACTTCATTAGCTGCCGTAATGAACTCCTCCGCCCCCACACCCCGTGTCCATTAGTTTTAATATGCAGATCAGCGAGGATGGACCGGCTCTCCGCGGTGTGAGCCGGCAGTCTGAGCCGAGCCGATGCTGGTCTCCCATGTCCCGTTCTGAACACCTACCATTTTGTTTAGTCTTCGAATTTTTATGGTCATTCACGGTATTAACAAGTTGGAAAATGTGTGCATCCGGATTTGCAATTCGCGAATGGATGCTATCCGTCGATGTTCTGTTAAGAGGCGGGCGAACGAGCGACGGTCCCTGGCGTAGAATCTAATGCCAATCAGGCCACTTGTTTCCGAGTTACTGCTCTGCGCCTGGCATCAGTCTCGCTGTTTGTTTACTCACTTCGGCGTCGGAAGGAGTGTATTGAGCTCAAACTGTGTTATCTTTTTCTCGACACTGCCTCACGGTTCGCCTTGACGGGGAGTGTCTGTATAAAAATGCGTTCAGGCTTGTCGGTGTGATTTGGAAAGGGAACTGTAGCGAAGTTTTAATGACGTAATTAAATTTTTATTCTTGTATGGCGTTGTGTTCCAGGTCACCGAATTCGTTTGGCCACGATAAACTTTTTA
Organism: Zootermopsis nevadensis; assembly: GCF_977971745.1. Lineage (NCBI taxonomy): Eukaryota > Metazoa > Arthropoda > Insecta > Blattodea > Termopsidae > Zootermopsis > Zootermopsis nevadensis. Next base: position 20,405,257 of record NW_028259153.1, on the reverse strand, counting down.
CCTTTACATTATTAATTCGTGTACCCAGAAGAGCATTTCAGCTTACGGATTCTCTTTTTGGATCAGGAGTCTGCGTTGCTTCGTGCATTTATCTTACCACGTGGGTAGGGCTTCGTTGCTTTTGTTTACAAGTACTGAACGTTCTGGACTATCGACATTCTCTGCCCTGTTCATAATTTGTTGCAGGTTGTATTCAGACGTGGTCGTTTAGGGCCACTCGCTTCTTAAGGACCCTGCAGCTAGTAGTCTGAAAACGCCTCGCGAATGGAGCGAATTTATTTTCTGAGGCTACGTCAGGTCATATGTCCGTATGAATCGATCATTGGATTTTGTTTCATTTCTCGACGTACAGTTGACTGCCGAAATTGAGGAGTCGTTGAGTGAATGTGCTCGGCTGACGTTTTCCTCTTTGAAAATGTCGGAGCATTGAGCTCTGAACATTGGTCATTTTGTGGATTGTGGGTTACAGTAGATCCAAGTCACGGTTGAACGGCTTATTCTCCTCCGTAGTAAATGGGATGTGGCATAGTGAATGATGGCCAAGGGCGAAGGGGGGAAACCCTGCTCGTTTTCATAATAAAATACAAGTGGGAGGGGGGGGTATCGGTCGCCCACCCGAAATTCGACGTCCGTCTGCAGTCTGGCGAATCGCGTGCTGAGTGGACTAAAGCCGTGCTCTGAGTCTACATGCGGAAAATTAATTAGCATGTAGTGGAGACGTCCTAGAGAACTCCTTTCTTTCGTCTCTCTCTTTTATATTTTGAACCTGACGTTTTGTGTCAGTCTCTCGTCTTATGCGTGCTAGACGCTCTGTCCATCTTCTGTTTTATCGTCATGTGAATATTTGATGGTAGCAAATTATGAAAGTCTTGTTGGTTGCCTGGGACCGAGGGTTTGTATGTCCTCAGTGTGGGGGCCTGCCCCACTGTCCTCCAGTGAGTCAGGTTAAATAAATATCTTATTGATATCTTATGTCAGTGGAAGGCAGCGGTGGTGGCCATATGTGATGCTGAGACTTGAACCTGTGACCTCCTGTAAACGAAGTAGGACTTCCGCTACGTTCAGTCAGACGCAAATCGCAAGCATGATTGCTAAACGACGCCATTTTGAAGGCTTGAGGAAAATCACGAATGATAGTTTTTTCTCATCATTTTCCTCAGTCTCCCCTTACACTTGTCAACTCAGCGCTCACGGTCGGCCTCTCAACCGATTCGCCACCGCCTTTGAAACTGTGGAATGGGCAAACCTAAGATTTTGATGCGGTGTGAACAGACCGTCGCAGAGCCTGATCAGTGAAGCTGATGATACGGTTCGGCACAGTTCGTTAGTTTTTGTTACGTGGCGTCGCGTCGTTTGGCCTTGCAGCAGAGGAGTGAAATATGAATGGCGTATGGCGGCCGACGCTCGCACCTTAGTTGCCCGTGTGGAAGGGAGTCTGAAAACCAGTCGATATATGTGTGTACGCACGCCGAATGGTAAAACCGAATCTTAACGCCGTATTATAGAGATTTTGGGGTATGGGGGAGTGAGGGGCAGTGGCGTAAGTGACACGTAAAGAAATGTGGATGTATTTTAAGAAATGTCGCGGGCCACAGTTTGTAAACTAGTGTCCCAGTGACTGTGAGTCGCTCCCGGGATGTGTGTGGTGAACCCCGCTAGAGAAAGGGAGGCTGTGACGTTCACGTCAGATCGCGAAACTGCCCTCAAAGTGGCGTTTAAGAAATTGCTAGTGAAAAGCAATAACTGAAAACAGAGAAGCGACGCACTTCGACGTACCGCATTAAGGATCCTCATAAAAGTCAGCGGACACAGGAAACACGCGGCGAAGTAGATCCTCCCTGTAAAAGAAAGTGGCCCGCGAAAGAAACCAATAACATACCAGAAAATGTGACTTAATGGTTGAAGACCGTGAGGCCCCCTGGCTTAAAACGTATCTGCAGAATCGACAGCGGTTCGGTGCGACGTGCAGACTGCGCGCCCTTGTGTGTCGAACACTGGATGGGTTCGTGTTGGCATTGAGGGATGCGAGCGAAGTACAGAGACCGGGGCGGCTTCAGTGAGGCACCAGAATGTAGTCTTTGATTTCAAATTTTGTGAAGCGAAACTCTCTTGGCAGTTGTCATGCGCAACTAACGCCATATTGCGCTGTGCGTCATCAGTGTTAATCTTGACTCGCGTTTCCATGGTGTTCCTACGTGTTTTAGTCCTTGTCCTGCAGCTTTTTCAACCCACAGTTCATAATAGTCGTGTCATTTGCGTCGTTGAAGGTACTTCGAATTTGCACGTGTTTACGCACAAAATCGGGAATACGCAGTCTCTGGAGCGGTTTGCGTATCTTTCTCAATTCTCGACTCACTGGGGATGGTAACTTTCGCCGGGGTGTCGATAAGTTGTAACTAGTGGCGAAGGTGAAAAAGCTGTTTAGGACGTTGTTGCCCGCACTGGCCCCGCGATCGTCTTCCGGTATTGTCCAGTCCAATTTTCCGCAGTGGGCCACCTGTTGGCGAAATAAGGGCACAAGTGCATAATGCTTGTTATAGCTGGCGTAACTTCTGTCTCGGAAACAGCTGATGCATACGATGTTGAGTGAAATTTCAAAGAAAGCAATCACAGATCAGGCAGACAGACAGACAGACACACAGAAATATCTTATCAGCGTAACTCCCTGCTTTCCGATTCATGTGGTCCAGCGGTCCACAAGTTGCCGGCTTCACCAGAATGAATGTAGCCGTGCTATAAGTCAGGAAGAGGACTTTTGTTGGTGTCATCCCAGCTGTGAAGAAGGTATCACGGTTGATCAGCAGTCAGCTGCCCCCGGACGGCTCTCCTTAATTCCGCGACCCATCAGCGCTTGTCCCATCGTGTTCCTGGTGCCCTGTCTCAAACGGGGAAGTGTGTCACGTGCTCACGTGCCGTCTCTTCGTTTCCAGTTCCTCCTCACACTGTAATCAAATTAAGTAAAAATGTATTGCGTTTGTGTGTTGTTTACGTCTGATTCCGGCGTGTAATTAATTACTATTACGCGGTAATCAACTTCAGGGACAGTTTTTTTCTCGTATTTCCTGTTTCCTGCGAAACTAATTGTACGTTAGCGACACTCGGCGCCTGTAGTCGATAATTGTGCTGACGTCACAGGTGTGTGAATGATCACTTAATCGTATGTACTGATCACAATTTAATGGGGTTCAAAATTAATTTTATGGGCACAGAAAACAGAATGATCGCTTTGGAAAGAGTCTGGTATGAGGACCTGTGGTTATCCCGGCGGTGAGAAAGTCGATGTTGGTTCTCTTGGTGGTGATCCCTACGTAGATACCAAGGTTCGAAGGAACGTAATGCCTTCATCTTCGGAGATGGGGTGATTTTGCTCGTCATAGTCTAAACCAGAACGTACACTTGAAAAGAGTACGCATTTCATTGGCATTGTGTATTTTTTCCTTCATGTCAGTTTTGACTTACATTTTATAGAATATTGGCCTAAACTAATTAAATGGCTTACGGAACCCGATATAGCCTATAGAATATAGAAATGCAGCGAATATGCATTCCCCCTGTTTGATGATTAGAAACGTGGTGGGTGCTTGTTTCACCACCATTTCTCATAGGAACGTGTCGCATTTCGTATCCCATCGGCAGTACAGAGTGTCCGAGTGTCAGACCATCGCGCGTTGTGTCTGTGGACGCGCCACTGACTTTGATACCTTCTCCAGCTCCGATGTTCTCCGAGAGGCCTGCGGTTTGTCCTGGCCACAGCTGGTGCGGGATGCCTCGTCTGCCTGCAGCTGTCAGGATTTCTAGGACAGCCATGACTGATTAGAAGAAGTCTCACGGTTCCAGAGTCTGAGCGCGCAGCTCTGCCTGTCTTTGTTGCCGCAATGTTACCCCGGGGAATCTTTTGGGTTACGTCATAATTGGCGAGCGTGGCTCACTCACTCTGTGTCTGCTTGAAACTGCGCGCGGCTTCCGTGGCCTCCTGGGAAACTTGTTCCGTCCGTACGGTTGCTTTTCGGGGGAAATAACCGTGCGCCTTGTAGCATGCCGGCGATATTGTGCGCTGTAAAATATGGCTCTGTTTAATTGCGTTTTGGTGAGGGCGGTCGTGTTTTAATGTACTTTCTGCTTTTTGCTTAAACCCCCGTAGTTGCGTCTACCTGATGACGCTCCACCGGTGAGAGATAACGAATAGGGCTTCATAAACACGTTGCTAGGCGCCGCTGTGGACCCCACAGATAATAACGCTGTGCCCTGATAAGTAGGCACACCGCTCCACCCCGGATTGTCTCTCACAAAGAGCGTTTGTTCGTATTATTTTCATTGTGTTTGTGCTGGATGAAAACAATGCACAAGTTGCCTTTATTCATCTCGTGGAATTCAGTAAGAGTGACATAAGGCACACTGTTGCTGCGGGCGACGGAATGGGCGTCTGCGCCTTGTCACGAACAGCGTTTCGGTCGCCCAAACAGTACTCCAGACTGGTTACGGGTTGGGCGACCGAGGATGTATTCCGGCAGGGCCGACCGCGAAATAACGAAAGCTGCTGAGGTGAACAGAAGTTGCCCTGCTGACGTCAGTACCCCTGACGAACGCCTTTGGAAGTACGGTGTACTCCGAAGAGTACGCCTTTATAAGGATTTCGATCGAAGGTGTAGTGGCCGAGTTCCTTCTGGGTAGAACTCTAGAGCTTTGACCTTGTCAGATGACGAACGTTCAGCGCATCTTTGCATTCAGATGGATGTCTCTCGTCAAATCTTGTTCTCGCACTCTTTGTCCGAGGTACGTGATGACTCTTCATGCTACATACAGCAGCAACGTGGAATCAGCGAGTTTTCAGCAATCGATTGTGACTGTTGGTGCTTGTCTCGACGGGCGAGACATATCGATTCTCGAACACGCTGCCAAGTGAGCCTGCCTGGTAGTCCCATCTGCTGCACGTCTCTCCCCTGGCTTCTGTAGTGATTACGGAATTCATCGCGTGAATCTCTCGGATGTTCTGCGAGTGAACGAGACGTCTCGGCCCGTCAAGAAGGATCAAACAGTGAGCGACCGACGCGTGAGACGTCGATGTGGTTGGGTCGTCTCCTCGCCCTTCGCGTTCTCTCTGGTGATCCTCAGTATTATGGTCCGGTCTGATCTCGTTTCGAGTAGTTGCTTAAGGAACGAAGTGGAATTCATCGGAGGTTTTTACGACGATGTTTCTCTGGGTTTTGACGCCGTGGACTCATAGGTACATACAAACATTCTGTCTCCATCTTCAGGACCGAAGTCGGTCTACGAATCTACACAGCGCCAAAACCCAGGACAACTTAGTCGTCAATGAAGAATGCAGTTTTTCCACACCGTAGAGGCGAGGTGCGCATCAACAGCGCGGTGTGTGATCGATTTTGGTTGTTCAAGGGTGTGCAACTCGCCGTTCGTTGTGACGATAAGATGTATGCGGCAAGGTTAAGGAGCTTATGCATAATCGTGTCCGGGACTACAGAAAATCAGCTTTGATGTATTGGGATCTGAACTTAACGCCAGCCACTGAAGCGGCGGATCTACTAATGGCCGAAGATCCATTTGAAAATGTTTTATTATGACGCAATTGTTTTAGTTTCATCAGGTTTAAACAAAGTGGTCGTACTTTGAATGGGTCGTGAGAGGAACGAGGGACTTGCGGACCACAGTTTGATTGCCTCGTGTAACTTTAAATAATTGCATAATAATGTTCTTTTTAAGACACGGCAGAAAGAAAGATACTGGGACATTTATTTTGAGTTGTAATTAAAACAGTCTTGTGCCTTCTTCTTGTAATTAAATATCCAGCGATTAAAACGTAAAACTGCATCCGCCCGCCTCAGCTAATTCGCGAGGCTGAACACAGAGGGCGACGGCGCAGTTAAACCAAGCTCCTGCTTTAGGGTCGACTTTCCCCCGTTTCTTGAATCTAATTTCATGCTGACGTTGACTAAACGTACTTATTCTTCACATGTAACTCTTGGCGTCAGGTCCACAGCTGATAATGAAATTACTCCGCTTAAAAAAAGTCACCCTGAACTTTATTTTATTTGTGTATTTATCCGATGTGCTTATCTGTAGTTCGATTGTTTTCCTGTCGGATCCATAAACATAATCCACAGAAGCTGATACGTTATTGCTTTGTTCTACCAAGCAAGCGGGTAAATTACTCTTAATAGTATCCTGTGGCCCATGTAGAGGAGAAGTGAGGCGGAAGTTGCCCGCGTGAACTTTTGAATTGAACTCATTCTCTTCAGGGGAAATCAGAATTTGCATCTTATTTGCTGTGAATGTACGGTAATGAAACGCGAATGCAAAACAAGTTGGATTGAATAATGGTTTTGCCAGTTACTCGTAACTGTGGTGGAACGGAATCTGAATTAGGCAAGTGTAACTTATGCCATTAGTGTTCGAAAATAAGTTGAAGCACATAGACCGATACTGCAGCCATTACTCGTCCCGATGTAAGATTCAGTGGCGACTGCGGGGCGGAATCTAGGCCCATCCTGTGCGTTCTGTGCCTAGAGTTTTCCACCGAAGCAGAACTTTCGCTCCAGCAACAGCTGATTTGATTCTTCTTCGAGGGGTGTTGAGTGGCTCTGGCGAGATTCCTCTGAGGTAAATGCGTGCACACCTGCATGGTGTTTCGCTGAGGCGAAGGCCAAATAGAGCATCGAAGGTCGTGTATCGATCCACGCCGTCGATTCAACTATCATCATCATACTATTAAATAGAAAGTAAAATTGTCTAAAATAAAAATTAAAACGGCTTGGAAAACGGAGCGCAGAAAGAATAATAATGCACGTACTCTAAATTATTAAGGGAGTTGAAGGGTGAAGATTAAATATTTTAACAAGAAATTTGTCTTCATTCTACGTCTCTTATTTTCTACTCTCCTTTGACATTTTGTTCTTATTCGTATTGAAGGATTGAAGTTTCGAGAGATTTTAAATATATCACAATCACTACTTCTAAAATTGACAGCTGAACCTACCTAGGAGTAGGAAACCCTCATTTATTCGACGAAGTAGACCGAGCGTACGTTGCGTGCTGTTTGCACTGCCAACTAGTGTGGAGCAGAATCGCCCTAGCTAGGGTTTGGTTTCTAGCTCGAGGTGAACTCTCAGTTCTGTGTGTACATTCCGAGTTTAATTCCGTGAGATTTAAAATTACTCTGGCCAAAGGGTACACACACACACACACACACAGCGCGGACACCCGCGCCTACAGAATTTGCCTGGGAGCGCAGCGGATTCGTCCTGTGACGCCGTGTAACCAAGGTAACAACAAACAACCTAGCAACGGAACTCCTGCCTGCCTGCCTGAACCTTGCTAACCATAGTCCGCTCTTCGCGTGGGAATTACCACAGAAAACGCTGCTCACAGACGATGTTATGCCGAAATGGATTTAGGCTAAACATTTTGTTTCCCCAAATCTGAAGGGCAATCAGAAATCCCACCACGTGTGTCGTTTCCTTCTGTAAGACTGGTAGGTAATTCGAGGACCAGCACGAGCGTCCTCCTCACCTTTGTACGTTTTTGAATTTCGTGTTATGAATAATACCAACATGGCGGTCGTGAGTGTGGGTGCTGAGTTATAACCGGTTATTTTAATTTGACCGTGTTATCGCGGTAATTTCGTACACCATAACCGTCGGCGGAAATTCACGTCGAGGTTTTTGTTTTTATGGTAGCAACAGATGAATCGATCGATGGACCTTTGGAATTACCGGCGTACGTGGAATCACGTCGTAAACGGACCTACAAATGACGAATGAGCCCCTTTTTATGCCAATCGCGGAAGTGTTGGACGTCCACGCTTTGCGGCTGTCTCGAGAAATTTTAATGCTAGTGCCAATGGATCGCAGAATCGTATGATTATTAATTTTATTGCTTCCTGATGACTGAAGGAACGTTTATCGCTTCATCGTGTCCCCGCGTTGTCCCTGACAAGTGACTCGGTGGCATGTCAGCGTTTTGTTAAACGTTGTCAGCTGAATAGAACCTTCGTTAGGCGCAACAACTGTCATATCGGTTAGCCATGCGCGTTTACCGTCGCCAGAAAATTGTTAATTACTGAGGCGTAAAGCATTTCAGCAATCGGACGGTAAAATCGTGACCGAACTCGGCGAAAGTGAGGTTTTCTGTTGCCTTGCGCCATTATTTAAACTGCTTTGATGTCCCGGCGTCGTGCGAAAGCGTGGGCCGGGCGTCGCGCCGTGCAAACACCACGTCGGCAGAAGAATGGGTCACAACAGACGCCATTGTGTCAAGCACCCCCCCCCCCACCCCCGTGCTGTGTCACCGTATCATGTCTAGTTGGTGACTGACGACGTTTCGTGAGAACGTTTCCTCCATCTTCAAGGGAATAATTACAAATACTTTCATGGAACAGGACCAGAAGCCGTTAGTCAAGAAATCTCCCGTCTTTCATGGGATGTTAAGTTTCATAGGCTATGCATAAATTGAAGGATAATACTAAAACGAATCTGAAAAAATGGGGTGTGAATTGTGAATTTTCAGGTTCCATAAAAAGCTGGGAATTTCATGGCCAGACTGTGCAGTTATTATTTTATTATTCTTTTAACGAACGTCGACTGTTGTCATAAGCATCGCGTCATGATGTAGTAGCAGATTGGGCCCTGGCCCACAGGATCGGCTGACTTCATTCGGGTTCACGGCATTTGTGAATGGATGGATTTAATTAGGATAGATTTTAGAAATGTTTGCTCTTGAGTCACCGATTTTACCAATGATTTTCTTTTAAATGTTAATAATAATATTATGCCCCACGTTCGCTCATTTGTTAGAAAAATAGTGTTTTGTTATTATTCCTGCAGACATGTGCGTCCCTTAAGTCTCTCTTCACCGATATCAGCTCCTGTACCGTCGTCGGTGGCCCCTGATCAAAGGTTTCGTTCCGGTTTATTGTATGGCGTCGGGACTCCGTTGACTCCAGCAACCGCCGTGTGTCTGCCTGCGACAGGCCGGCGCTGCGTGCTGGCACGATTGATCACTGTTGATACCAACGGAGTGTGTGTGTGGCGTTCGATGGGCGTGGATGAATGTACAGTCTGTAAGCCAACACAAAGGTGCGAACGAGCGGCTGCAACATGTGACACAGAGGAGGCAGCACCTACCTAATTGTGGGGCCGTGTTCTGTTAAGCCGCCTCACTTATCCCACCTGGACGGGGGGTGCAGCGCCACTTAGCACCGCGAGTTTCACGGAGCCGAATTTTAAAAGCACGTGACGTGACCGTTACACCTGCCGCGTTGCAAAAAGTTTTTAACGTTCCCCACCCCCGTTCTACCCCCTTAAAACCTGTGTACCACCGACGTCACCTCCCACCCCAAAAAATTTCCCAAGCAGCTGAACAAACGTGGAGCGGACGAGGGGTAAAAGTGGACTAACTGGGTTTTGGGAATGAATAATTAAGTGGGCCTGAGTGGGAGCCGTGCGCGTTGATACAGCCAGTTCGTCGTCGGCATCTCTAAACGACTTCGTCTTCATTGACACGCGACAATTTCTGTTGCACTTTTCCTTCTGCCCTGACCAACAAGCAGTTGTTGAGTCGACGTGAAATTGTTTCAGTCCGCTGCATCGTGCCTCTGGCGCTGGGCTTTTCGAAGAAGTGCCTCATCCAGTTTCCATAGTAACGCATTCCTCCCACTCGTCAGTCTTCGCCCGACACTTCTTCCTCCATCCACACGAAGATGGCCTTTCGAAGTCCGGCCGAATATTTTCTGAAAATATCTGAATTTATTGTATGGACGAAACGGACGAACTATTTTGTTAGACAATAAAATCTTCTCGAGCAATCAGCCGCGTTAGCTGGTTACCGTAGTAAACCGACGTTTCGGGAAGAAACTCTGTCCCCATCTTCAGGGTTCTGATGTGACTGGATCCAGTCTCAAATCCTATATTTTGTTAGTCTTCGAGTCTCTCCTTCAGGCGCAGAGACTATTATTTTTTTTTTGAGCGATCTGCTAAATACCGCAAATAATTAGCCGTCTTTGATCTGTGCCATTGCCCTGCAGATATTTGTTGAAGCTCTCGGTTGTTACGCGTCCTTGCGTAAAATGCAGCTGTTTGTCGCATTTCGATTTGCGCGGCCGCTTTCGGCCCAGTCTCACGTTGCATGACCCTCAAATCCGATTTGACAGATTTCTCAAAATTACCTCAGCACATAAAAAAGAAACGAGAAGTTACGTGGCTTTAATTAATATGTACAACCTTTGTTAAAGCATCTTCACTGTTGTTAATACTGGGCGAAGTATCAGCATTTGCCTTAATGCCGTGTTTGAAAAACACGCGATTCGCGTCTGCGCAGTGCGGTCAGTTTTGCAGCGGCGGATATGTGCAGTATCGAGTCATCGGGGCTATCGATGTGAGCCTACGTACAGCCGCAAGGAGGGCACTTGAAATCGCGTGTACTCCAAGCTGGAGTGTTCATATTAGCGCCTGTTGACTCCGACTGACGTTTGGATTTGTTGTGGGCCACTGGGATCCGTCTCTGTTGCTAATAAGGGTTGGCTGGCAGCTGATTGATGTTGCAGAGCGTCGTCAGATAAGTAAGGGGACAGCTGTGAACATATTTCTTCTGACGAACTGAGACTGCGTGTCACAGTCAGCTTCTCTCCTCGTCCTGACCCTTGACCCCCGTCTGGGGAAACGAGAAACGACCCACCGCCTGTAATGAAAATTGCGCGTCGATTTGAAAGAATTTCCCGCCGTGGAACGCGGAAAACTCTTCTCCCTGAAGAACTCCGCGGCTGCAGTAGTGGCTCCCCTGGTCTAGCTGATTGTTGATTGGCCTGTGCTTATGTCTGTCTGCCTCTCACAGAGACATCAGATTCATTCACGTCATTTTTATAAGTCTGCGCTTTCAAAGTCACTTTAAGCTCATCACTGCAGTACTCTTCATTCTCTTGCACTAAAGAAATCGCCTGCTTTCTCGCAGGTTCTTCTTGAAATAAAACGAGTCTTAGTAATAAAATTGCGTGTTTATTGTCTTCGTCTTATGAATATCTTTCCGTTGACCGGTATTCTGTTATTTATCGCGATGGCGCCGCATAGCGGTCGCTTTATGAATTATAAAAGGTTTAGCAGACACAGACCATTTTGTATATTACAGAAACTGAATATCGTATCCTAGCAACCAGACTGCGATAAGATGAAAACTTGGGACAGAGAATAATGATTTTGTGTAAACTGTGTAGGCATGCTGTATTAAGCATTTCGTAGAATTCTGGAAAATTCTTCTGCGATGTTGGCGGAATCAGTTGAAAAATATATCTGCGCTGTAGGTAAAATTTCGGAATGAGAAAATTACATAATGAGAGACTTCTTAACTCAGTCTGCGCTTTTACAGTTCATGTTGATTAAAGCGAACACCAGAGTGACAAAAGTGTAGGCCGACACTAACAAGCTAACTAACTAACTAGACGGCTTACACAACCCGAAGGTTCATCACCGAACCAAGCATTTTTTTCTAAAGGGGCATTGGGAATGTTTCTCAGACTGATTGTAGGAAAATAGAATATGAGGGCGATGATTGGATTCAGCTAGCTTAGGATTTCGTAGAGCTGTGAAAAAAAAAACGGATTTATTCTGACGTCTGTCTTCAGGCCACGACTTCACTCGCCCCTGATTTGTCGTCGGGCGTGTTCTCCCTCCCGCCCTAGTAATCACGTGACCCTTTTCAGCCCTTACAGACCCTTATCGTGTACTCCACTCTGTTCGCTAATCCCCGGCCGCCACTTTTCTGTTTACGCAGGGTCTTAAAACAATGATTAACGCCTACCCCACAATTCGCGGATTTCTAAGTGACGTCATCACATCATCACACCGCAGTCGTTTGAATTTCATTAAAGCAGTTGGACGAATCGCATTTGTAAATTCTTCTCGCCATTAGAATCGGTTTTTGATGTGGAGACACCGTTTACCTCGTGGTCACTGTTGTCTCGTTTAGTAAGTAACTGGGTCGGGTTCTCCAGTGCGTGTTGACCGGCGCACTAATTGTAATTAGCGTGTCCCTTCTTGCTGTGGTGATTCCGCTACGCACGACGTGTTGATCACCGGCAGCCTAATCACACAATCACCTGTCCCTAGCGCGCGTGAAGAACAACCCCCTCCCCCCTCCTGTCACCCCCACGCCCTGATTAGTTATGAGATTTAGACCGACGGAGGGGAGGATGGGAAACGCAGGGTGTACTGCGGTGGGGTTACTTTTGTTTTCCGCGTGTGTACGCTGACGGTAGCAAGATAGTCCTGATGTTACAGGCAGCCGAGTTACGGTCAGTGTTTGACCCCGTGTGTTTTGTGTTGTTGTATGTTGACCACAAAAATGCGGTTACCAGATTGACGTTCTCAATCACAGGAATCAGACATATGACGATAAAAATATTACTGGACCGCAAAATAGTGCTCCAGGTAATTGGATACGCGGTTTGCTGTGTACTGACAGGACGAAGCGTTCGCTGTGATCACTGAGGGGAACACAAACGCACAAAAATTACGTTAGACAAATAAGAATCGCTTATGGGTTTAATTTCAGAACGATAGGCCGCGCTATCAGGGAGGCAAGCGAAACGTTTTTGAATTGAGATTTTCAGTCGTGCGTTGCATTCAGTACTGGCGCTGTGCGAATATCGCCCGTTCGCCTGTGTCGGTAATTACTGCCTAATAACTGGAACCTCTGGCCCGTTTTACAGAAACATTTCGCCATTCGCAATCAGAGACTGAGTAAACCACCGTGGGTCCAAGGAAAAGCGGTCTTCGGAGCAGGATTTTGTACCCCTGGTCACTCGTGTAACCCGAAGCTTTAATTCTAAATCGCGGACGTCTTCCTCGTTGGTATCGTCACTAACAGACGTTTGACAGTGCGTTACATTTCAGGTCCCAACCTTACCGACACTTGCCAGACAGCGTGAAGCTGTGGTGTCCGTGTTGGGAAATTCTAAGGTAGTGACGGAGGAGTTGCCAGCACTGCCCCCGGGGTCTGGGTTTCTCTTTGTTTCGACTGCATTTCTGTGCCCTTTTGGGCGACTGCGGAAGATAGTTCCGTTTATATTTCCGTCACGCCGGGCGGACTGCCGGTCCCACTGGCTGCTCTGCTCTGTAATTCCGAGACCCCGTGTGTTGCGTCAACAACAGCGTTCCTCGGCATTTGCGATTGGTCGTCGGTTGAAGAAAGGACGACGGCAAGTTAATTGTCCATGTCTCTGACTGAATATAGACCAAGTGCAGACCGTCCGTCTGTTTTAAACACCACAGAAGTTCGCCTCCCCAGTTGCAGAAAACGTTGAAACGTTGTTCTTCACAGAGAACGTTAATGTGCTCGATGCAAGTTCCTCAGATGCTTACAGTTGACGTGAAGTCGCGTATTTTTTCTAGTCAGTCAATGTGGACTAGCTTTTCAGCCAACTCTTAAACTTTATGAAGCAGAAGGCAATAGTCGGCCAGCTGACCAAGAACCTGCCCGTTTACAGCTGAAACTAGCTTTGTTAAAACCTGTTTAGTTGTATTTTAACTCTTCCTTTCTGGCGACTGTACGGAAAACAAAAAGGTTATAACGTAATCTACCCCTCACTTTCATTTCTGCCAATAACTTCTACTTTTGTAAAGTTCCAACCGATGTGAATAACAGAAATTTCACCGTCGCCGTGATCGTGCGGCAACTTCTCCGACAGCCGAGCGTGGCGGGTTTGTCTATCCTCGACGTTATAGGCGCAAGTAGAACATTTTAATGTATTTTACTGTTGAGAGATTTCTGAAGACCGTTGTGACTTAAGGATGAATTGTTGTTTATATGTTTCGGTTTGCTCATGAAGTGGCCGTCAGTAAGCATTTGAACTTTTGAAGTACGTTGTATAGAAATTAATCCTTAAGCGTTCTGTTCTGTACAGAAATTGATTGTCTTCGTCGATGCCAGTGAGTGAATCGTACTTCGTTCTGGAAACAACCGATGTGGCTTGCTTCTCGGTTCTGTTCAGCGCGCTCAGACAGCCCGTCGTCGCCCACAGTGCGACACGCGGACCGTTGGTTCAGACCCCGACGTCCGTCTTTAATGCAGGTACCTCCAAAATACAGAGACACAATCAAAGCTGGCTGACAAAGTTTCAGGAACTTGGCCGACTTATCAGGTCTTAAATGTGGCAAGGGGGAGGGGAGTGAGTTGGGGCTTCCGCCTCAGTAGTTTGCATCCGTCTGTCCTGTCTTATCGTCATAAAATTAACGACACTACCCGCGTCCTTGGCTGTTCAGTCGCTGGGCAACCTTATACGGTTTCATGCATAAAGCGATCGATACAGAATTTATAACTGTGGCGTTACGGTTGTAAAAACGCGAAAATAAACTGAATTTGACGTCCTTTTGTTTCGTTGCACTTGAGTTTAACGATTAAGTAATAATAATTCAGTGTTTGTTGAAGTGGCATATAGAGGACCAGTCCGATAAGCTCGCACAGTCACAACAAGTCTGAATTGAGCAGGGGTTAGTTCTATTACAATAGAAGGGTGTTTTCCAAAAACGAGGTGCTTTTGTCTCTGAGCGGTTGGGGTGACGGTCTACCAGCGCTCTGGTCCGGGAATAGCGCAGTGCTGCAGCCGATCTCCCCCCGCCGCCCGACCCCCGACCTCTGCTCATCTCCTCGCGGGATCATTTAGCAGCTACTGCCATCTTGTATGAGGCTGTAAAATATTGCCGCGACGTATATGCGCCATCTACCCGAGTTGTGCACGAACTACGAAGGTTTAATTGGGTTCAATTTGTTCTTATCGTCGATGGTGAGGAGGTGTGATTCCTGAGGCACGCCCTGTAATTAGTGCTTGAGGCAGAAGCCCGCGCGTCTCATGACAGTAGCAGAATTGTGTTGTGCGCACTTCGCCGTAATTCCAGTTCCGTCTGGCGACCAAGGCGTGCGTCTGTCAGAATGATGGTTTCCCCGTGTGACCTTCGAAACGCACGACTTCGGTTAAGTTCTGTTTCCCTGAACTTGTTTGAAGGGACTGGGGAAGAACGCGGATAATCGTAGTCTGCTTTGCCGGTCCCCTGGCTAAGATTTGAACCGTCACTAAATGTGATGTCGTAATTTAAAAAAAAAATGTGTTTCAAATTGTGGAATTGCCCACCGCCTCAATTTCGTGTCGAGGGAACATCAGCGCTCCCCTCCGTTTGCTGAAGCCCGCGCGTTTGTGAGAACCGCAAGTTCTTCAGATTAATAATTCTCTCGTTGAAAAGGCTAATAGTCGCCCAGCCACTCTAGAAACTTTGTTTATGGAACCCGAATGTTGATTGCCGCGTTCTCAAGAGCTCGGCTCTATTTTAATTATTAATGGTGGTGATAATTTCCGTTGTCCGGGGTGCCGCTAACTTTCGACCATCCGTCCCATTTGCAGTGCATGCACCAAGACAGCTGACATCCGGCGACGCTCGCCCACTTGCCTCGCTGCGTCGCAGCGTGCTTTTGGTTGCAAGACTTATGGTAATTGTATATGCAAATCGTTTCGCATCGAGCAGAGGCCGTTTCTAGCCCGTGGAAATAGAGCGCACTGCATCGATTCCATTTGCATTGTGATAGGTGGCGCCGGTCGAATTTCAAGGTTTGCTGCAAGTGCGATCTGGTGCCTCCGTTATTACCACATTGCACGTGAACTTAGCAGCTGAGTGTCAGTCGGCTTTTACAGACATTTACACGAATTACTGTTCCCGATATTTTGCTACCGTATTCACTAGTGTACGCCACTGGACCCCGTTCTGATCTGAGTCTATGCTTAGGGCTGCCGGGTACTTTCCATCGTGTATCCCGACTAAAATCGCGTATGCATTTCTCGTCTTGTCCGTGCGTGCTTCATGCTTTACTCCCTCCCTCTCAAAGTCCAGCTCCGCCGAACCTCTGCCCATTTTCCGTCACGGTCCGAGGCTCTCTGTAATATCGGTGACGCACTGAGTGAGCAGTTTCGATACGTCGGGGTCCGGAACCCACGGGCGGGCCGTGGTTGTGCGTGCATTGGACCGCGTCTCGTGAGCTGATGATCCCCTCCCCCCTGCTGCCTAATTTAGTGGTGATCTCATGGTACATTAAGCTCGACGTTTCTGCCTTCACGTCTCTTTGCTAGACATCAATTTGCATTCCTTTCGTAAGCGTGTGGTGATAGCAACCGTGCTGGAGCCAGAAACGCAACTTGGCATCAGTGTTACCAATCGTGAATAATAATCCCGAATGCGCTGTTTTTAGTGTAAAATTCAGTTTTCGTAAAGCGTGTTGAGTGTGTCCCCTGTCACCACGGCACGCCGTGGCCTCGGGCAGAATTTCTAGACCAGATGCTTTTATGACTGTCGTTATTTTCCCTAGAAGGATTATGCCCGTGGAATTGCTTATAGGCATAATAGCTGTGTTCTGAAGTGCCCGTGAAAACCACGGATTTTTTTAAAGAGCTCGACCCGATAGAACCCCAGTCCTCGAATGGAGTCACTCTGTGGCACATGCTGACGTCTGTTGGTTTTCAGGTTCAGTTTATTTGGGGAAGTAGGAAGAGGTGGGGTGGAGTGGGGGGGGGGGGGTTGTTGACTCGGCACATTCCAGCCCGGGCCGTGGTTCAGTCCTCTGACATCATCAAACCTCGTAATAGTCAGTGTAATGGTCGTACCAGTACTAGACGCGTCCGCTGGTGGTCTGCGACGCCGCCCATGTATGGACGCGGCCACCGCGCCTTGCGAGCGGTCCGCCGTTCTGGCCTTGTCCCCCGCATCGGAAGTGTTGGGGTCCGCTCTCCTCAGTTTGTTAACAAACCTTTGAGCCAGTTGACTGGTCTTTATGCAACCCCCCCCCCCCACCCCCACCGGAGGTCAGAGCCCCTAAATATCGTGTGCCTGAACTTGAGAACTTTTATCAAAGGTAATATTTTTTTGTCAGTTTAATGCAATATGGCGACCGCACTGCATATTAATTGTACTTCGATTTGATGGCGCAAAGTGGATGGTCCACTGGAGACCGATGTAATTTTTTTACAAGGCTATAAAAAACTGGCATTCCTATACATTCTTTGTGGGCATAGTGTGTTTCTTAGAAATCGCAAAAGTCGAGAAGGTTCGAATCCTTGAGTTTATGTGGCGAACTTAACACAGTTCGAAAATACAGAACTTTAAATTACCCACAGAAGAAATGATGGCCAAATCGCACAGTTCCTGCCTCGCTCACAAGTTCTTCCCAGAGCTTATTTCTCAGCAAGTTTGGACTAAATTTAGTATTGGGGGTCTATAACAAGAGCTTGTGACCGAATTTAATTCTGGTTCTGCGTTTGGTTGAAGCTTAAACGGAACTGTTTCAAATTTCTCGTCCCAAAGAAGTTTTACGATTACTCGCTGCTATGTGCGCAAATGAATCCCATAGATCAAAATGTTTCGTGATATTTGGGGTCGAAACGTGTAGCAAAGGGAACGGAAAGCGTTCGTTGTCTGTCGTTCTTTTTCGGTCGAAGCTCGACGCCTGATCGGAATTCGGCTCTGTCTTTAATGCACAAAGCAACTCGCCCGTGACATCGTACAAAATTTCGATCGTTTCCCGATCACTCTTACCGCGAACGGCAAAGGCTTCTCAGTTTAGGGGCCCACCCGTCCGATCAAGCCCTGGCCATGTTTCTTAACCACAGAGACATTACTTGCTGGATTTGTTTGGATTGCCTAGGACGCTACGCGTTCTCTGCCCGATCTTATCAGAGACTCTCTTTGCTCGTTACTCTCACTGCGTCTGCTCGGAGTAACTGCGCGTGTGGAAATTGAAGGGAGGTAGAACTTGACGCTGTTCGTTGCACACCGCCCTCCCCATGTTTGTGAATCGAGTTGGAAACGTTGGTTTTAAGTGACCAGTTTTCTGACATTCACAAGTTAACTCGTTTCTGGTTCCCACCGCTTGAAGATGACGAACGCTCCACAACATGAAATCTGTTCGGAGATTTTAAAAAAAAAGCTATTTATCACACTTTACGCCTTTATATAGCTGTGAAACAAAATAACCCCCCCCCCCCACGTTCTTTACATAAATTCTTACCATTAAAAAGAAGTTAGGTTTCAAGTAGATCCACACAGCAGAAGTAAGGAATTTTTTCGGATTGCTTTCGTCTATGGTAGGTTTGTGGTAGCACTGACTCACACTTTTCTGCGGCATCAGACTGTCCCGTTGCGTCGTCTGATGGGCTAGCGAACGACAGCGTCTCTTCAGCCAGACAAGACGTCGGAGCGTTCGCGTGCGTTGCTTGCCCGCGTTCGCTCCATACTTCTTTACATTCCATAAGTTTCAAAAAGCAATATGAGAAGTAAGGAAGTAAGGAACTTGCGCCAGGCTTCCCGTCGACGTGTCGCGCAACTTCGCTGCTTGAAGATCACATAACAGAAGAAAAAAACCCGACGTTTCGCCGCACCGTCACTCACTCGCGTCACAGTCGATATATCTCGGCAGCCCTCGCCAAGGTTCGAGATCAGGGCCCTGCTACCAGTTCGTATTGTCTGTCTTCTTCATGACGATGCTGGTAGGAAGCTGAAGACTCCGACACAGACAACGACGTGGTCCTCCAGCTCTGGGGGAGACAAGAAAGCCTCGAGCCGAGCTGCTAGACGTTCCGTACCCCCTGTCAGGAGAGGGGCCTCGGATGCTAAAAATGGATCCCTCACTCGGGATTGGTTAGTCGTCGAGGTATAACTTTACCCCTCGCTCACTCCTGCCATAGGGCGATAGCTTCCACACACCGGCCAAATTTGTCTCATTTCTTAAAATACACACTCAACTGATGCGAGTCTCGGGAGTAAAGTTAGCCGTCCTGAATATCTGTTAACGTCATGCCCGCGTCTGGATCACACGGACCGGTGCAAAACTGAGGAAGGCGTCCCTGCGAGGTCGCGACCGCCATCGGCCCTAATACACTCTGACGCTTGATACATGATATGCGGAGGAAGTGTCAGTAATTGGGATGATGTCGTCAAACGCCCTGCATCTCTCCAGACTCGATTTGAGCAAGATTTTCCCACATGGAGCAGATTCTTTGAGAATGTTCTTTGCTCTGTTTACGAAAGCCCGCCGGATAAATCCATCTACACCCGGCGTCTCGTCTCTTCTGATTCTTAGACGAGAATATTATATACGAATCTGTCCCGTGCGCTCTGCGTGCCCCGCCCATATAGCCCTTGTTTTGATCTTCCGAATGATATTTGAAGTGAATAATTTATAGATCGACCCATTATGTAATTTTCCCCGGTAGTAAAGAAAAGAGTCGTGATACAGTATTATAGAAAATAGGGGGACTGAGGAAAGCCACGAAGAAGTCGAGTTTCCTAACGGGGCTCTGGTCTCTACGGTTGTGAGTGTGAACTGACGACGGAAAATGTCGAATGCAGACAATCGACGTACGTGGATTTGCGTAGAATGGTCGTCTAGTTCCTGGCGAATCTGTGCGAGGCAGCATCGATTGTTATCGAGGTTTCGACGTGACAAAGTTTCGAAGCGAAGTTCGCGGTTTTGAGATGGACGGTGTCCTGAATGGATGGGCAGGGCAGCGTGATAGCTGTCCGAACTGATTTCAGCTTCGCGTATCTTTGGACGGCGGTCGGCGAGAAGCTAACGCCTCCCAGGACCGAATCAAGGCTAGACGCGGAGCTTCACTTCGGTTCGTTTTGTTTGTAGCTGGTGATGCTGCGGGTGGGGGTGGATGCTACTGTCGTTTGGATCTCTGCAGACATCTGCTCGAACCGTCTGATCTGCTGGAAACAGACAGCCTTCCCCCCCGCGCATGTGGTTCGGGCCGTGGCCTTCGGTGCCCTCCCCCTCCCCGCACACACACTCAAGACAAAGATGAAGGCCTCTGGAGTAACGTCAGGATTGATTCCTGATTCTTATCTTTCCGCTGTCGGTTGACAAGCGGCTTCTGAATGTTAAACTGGGTTTAAAATATTCTAATGTGATTGCCCTGTAATTTGTATTTCTCATCCGGGGACAGCTCGGCCTTCGGGGTAACTGCCAGCGAGCTGGATGATCGCGGTTCGATTCCAAGGAGGAACACAGATTAATCTTTTCTCAGTTGTGTCCTGACCGGCTGTGGAGCCAACTCACCTTCCACCCTGTAATGACAGTTTTTGTAGCATCCTAGTTCATGAGCTGATCATTAAAAAAGGGTCGTCTCGTTGCTGTGCTCACAGTAGCCCGCGGGTGGATTTTGTCCTGAGCCATATTAATCCAGGCCACACCCGCATGGAATCTTCTGTATGATCCCCCCCCCCCCCACCAATCGTGGTCAAACCGCCGGTGCCACCCTGAAGGTCTCAGTAAGAGCGTCGCGAATGTACAAAGTGGCCAGAAGTAACTTTTATTTTCTCAGAGTTGGCAACGGCTGTTGTACGTCTAGTCAGCGGTTATTAAATAACACGAAGTACATTAAATTCCTTCGCCCCGCGTATTTATAGAAATCTTGGCGGAGCGCCCCTCAGGTACGTCGGATCGTCCCTTCGCGTTGGTGCGATGTGGTCCAGCGCGTTCGGCTGCCACACTCTGCAGTTCTGTCCTAAATTTAGACCCCTGTTTCCGGCTTTGTTTTATCTCGCCCGTGGAAAATGAAAAACACGCTGAAGTTGCCGACGCAGTGGCGGATTTAGGCGTGGGACACAAGAGACAACGTGACCACGTTTTCTTTCAGTAATTGTTATTTTGCGTACCACCTGGGGGACATGGGCGCAGACGGCAGGGTAATATTAAAACAGATCGCAAGGAAATAGGATGCTGATTGGATTCGTCTGGCTCAGGATAGGGACGAGTGGCGGGCTCTTGTGGACACGGTAATGAACCGGAGGGTTCTATATAAAACCAGGACTTTCTTGTCTAAGTAAGTGACTACGAACTTCGTGAGGACACTCCTCGTGTCTGGAGTTGGTTGAAGTGTTACTCTTAACCCCGAAACGCCTTCTCCCTTCTCAGTTGACGCGCTCTGTCGTTTTACGCAAGGGACCGAGTGAGGCTGCACGATTCTTGTTTTGTACTTCGGACGAATTATAAATAACTCTGCGCTCCTGCGGTGTTCAAGTGGACAAAATGCGCTCATGCAGCGTTATTCGTGCTGAAGTATTTTTGGCGCAGAAGTATTTAGAAGTCGCGGTGCCCCACAGGGCTCACCGGGCACTGACAATTGGGTTCGTGGATGAAGCATGTCGAAACAGAATGTTGACAAGCCGACTTTGATTCCTTACGTGTGTTATCATGTTCCTCAGTTCGTTAAGACACGCTAAGCGGGGCTTTGCATTGGATTCAGCTGGCTTGGTGAGGAACGCGTTGCTTTAGTGTTGGGCTCTGCGGTGCTGCCCTCTGGTATCGATACGCCGTCTAGTTCACCTCCACCGCCTGATTTGTTTGTTTATTTTTATACGTAAATGTTTCGTTTTTGTATATTTTTTTTGGTATCGAAATGTTTTGTGACGTCACTTGGTCGGTCCTGTCCGTTTGTCGTACCCGAAATGTTGGTTTATTTCGCAGACGACGACTGGAACGGACATGTATAAAACGTGTAATATAAAAGTCCCATTATGTAGACCTATTGGAATTTACAATTAAAACATTCCGTTTTAATTTTTAAATTCATTCTTATTCGCTGGAAATATCCAGTAATGTTTTTTTTTTGTAATTTATTATACCACTATAATCCAGTAATAAATGTAATTTTAAAAAAAGGAAAAACTTCTGGTTGGACCAACAGGACACCGGACGGCGGGGAGGGAATTTATTGCATCCAGAACTCGGTTTCAGGATAATTTCCACCCCCTGCTTTCGATATACGGAAGCTAATGTTTCTCGCTTCGTAATTTTGGGCCTGTAGCTTGTGGACAAAATTATCAATCGATCGCTGCCCCTCGATTTTCTTTATTGGAAAACGTGTAATGTCTATCGCATGAGTTCGTGCTTCCTGCTTAACAGTCCCCGCGGCCTGTCTGCTTAACGTCGAAGCACGCCCGATTACGAACCTTGGAACAATTCTTTCAGCGCGATAAAGTTGAAGAAAGATTACAGGCACTGCGTGGTAGTTCCGTTCTTGTCTTGTGGACCGAACAGCTGGCGGGTCAACTGCCCCCCCCCCCCTCCTTCTGTCATGACGTCATTAGGAAACAAGACCGCCTCTGTCTGCAACCATCTCTGTACAGCTCCGCACCGCAAATTGCAACACCGTTTTCTTTGAGGACACACCAGGCCGTTCTGCTTTCTGTACGATGCACGGCGGGCAAACGACCCAGTCCCCTGTCGCCCGCATGACCCGCCCTCTTATCCACCGAGTGTTGTGCGGGAAATAAAGCCGGCCGGAACGTACAGCTCATTCGATTCTCCACGTTCCCTCTGCAGTTTGATGTTACGGACGGTCCAGTTGGGAAATTTGAAGCTGGGCTGTCCGTCACCACATCTCGGCCTTCGGAGGAATTCGCGTGGGAATCTTCTTAGTCGGACATCACCCACCCTCAACCCGCCATCTGTGTAGGGGGATTGCAGGCGACCGGATGTTGTCCCCCTCACAGAAACTCCGAAAGCCACTGCCTAATTTGTGTTTGCGAATCAGTTTTGCCTCCTGTTGTCATGGTTACTCAGAAGCAGAAGCTAATTTCAAATTGTAAAATACGCAAACCATGTTCTTGCTATTCGTCGTGACAAAGGGAAGCCACTGAAGTGGTCTCTTAAGGGCAGGGCTCGTGGGGTTAAGAAATGAAATCAAATTTGATCGATTTATTGTAAAGTTCGAAGTTATGGAAAGTGACTTCTGATACAAATGCTTCTCTCTCTCTCGTTAAGGACAGCCATTCCTATTCTCTTATTAATTTTGTGTTTAATGAAGTGCAAAATTCGGCCACTGAAGGAACATTGGACTGAAACGAAATTTTCTCAATCGTCGACTCAGGATGGATGGATAAAACAGGCGAATGACGACGTCCTAAACTTTTGCCCACGAGGTGTTCGACGCGCTGACCGTGCGTGGTGCGTGCTGGGAGGAAGTGGAGGGCGCCTGGCATCACAAACAGCACTGACTCATCACGAAAGAGAGCAACTGTGCTCATTAATATTGATTAGACCCAGTGTGACGATGGATACGCCGCTCTGAGCCGCGCTTCTGTGGGGGTGGGGGACTCTGCTTCATGGAATTTATTTGGCCCTTCCACGACCCCCATACGCCTTCTCGACGAAGCGGGTGTAGTCGCAGTTCGGAGACATGTTTTCTTCTCCGATACCGTTCAAGGTCGTTTACCGAAATTACAGGGTAATTTAAATTCGACTGGCTGCACCTTCGGGCGGGTTGTGGGGGCACACGTGTTAAACGTAAAAGCCTTGAGCGTTGTGAGGTTCGCCAAGAATTTCAATGTTCACGGAAATCCACCACTGACGAGCTCACATTTTCACAACCAGTTTTTATTATAACATCCATTTTAATGCTATGCTTGCATCTGTTTCTCTGTCTCTCGAGTAGCCTCTTTCCATGAAGTGTACGAATAGTTTGTACGCATTTTTCTGCATCCTACATCGCCCTCCTATCGACCACTCCCACGAGATGACCTGGGTGTGCATTTGCTGGTTGTCCAAATATACGATCACGCGCCACACAGTTACGAGTTAAGTGTCGTCGCTGCCGAGTTGAACGGAAATCCGTTCGTTGATTTCGAAGATGAAAAATGCGGACGGGCGTAATGAAAAGGGCTCCCCATCGTGCGAGAGGGCCCACGCTCAGCTTTTTGAGGTGCTGTCGCCGGATTGTCTTTCTGGCGTAATTTCTTCGGTTTACTTACGAACTTCCAGCAGAAACGCGACTGTGATTTGAGGTTAGAATCGGAACTCTGTCTGTCTGCTCGTGTTTTGAGACATTTCTCCATTTCAAATGAGAACGCATCTGGATGGAGCGCTTGAAAAGATGTCATTTGAATAACATCGCGTCCCTCGTGTGTGCTGGAATTCAACTGTGTGATGTAGCAAGTCAGACGAGCTCCGTGTCTGTGCGGTGCTAATGTAACTTCGTTCTTCTACCACCCAGATAGTGACGTCATAACCCATCAGAACAAGTGAACGTCGTTCGTGCTTCGCGTACAAGAAGCAGACAGTTCTCAATTTCTGCCGGATTCCCGTCTTTTGTAAGTCGCGAGAACATTTGATGTGTCGCAATGTTTTTTTTAATCTAAATTTGAGAATGGGCCAGATTTCCAGACTCATTCTGGTCAGAAATTAATTGTTCAGTGGAGTCTTTGTGATCTGGCATCATCTTGTGTTGTCTCTTACAGAATTATACGTGCATTACTCATTAAATAAGTGGAATAATCTACAGACATTTCGTAATGAGAAGAAGCAGCAGACATTTAAAGTCATTGGAGATGTTAATCAAAGCTTCCACTAGTGAAACAGAGGAGAAACGTGCAGGGATAAAATGGCTGAGGCCACAACCAGAGTTCAAAACGCAATCAACGCGCGGGAGTACCTGAGATGTTGAGGCCGGTACAGGCGTCTCACTTCCTGTTCCGTGGAGGTAAAAAGAAATTTTGACATTGCCAACTGTATTGAGCCACGCCACGCAACAAGGGACTATGAGACGTTTTCAGTCGTCGCACCCTGGCGTGCGTCTGCCTGCGTTTGTAATCTGCTTCCCCAGCGCCATAGCACGCTGCTGTCAGAGAATTCGGGCGCACAAGAAGAATATTGCTACGTCTGTCTGTCTTGTGGGGGCCGGAAATGAATGCGCTTGCAAGTTTGTGAGGGGCGAGGGGGGGCCTTGGAAACTGTGGTGCCGCGTTCACTCGCTATTTGTGTGACTCTGAGGGAGACAGCGCTTACACTACGCTACTCTACGTTTCTTGAAGCTACAGTTAGCATTTGATCCAGAAATACGTGATGAAATTTGTTCAGTATCCCGACTCTGTCGCGTTATATAACTCAAAATTGCCGCTGATTTAAGCGCGCGTGATCACGTGAGTAAGGATCTGAGATAGGCTTCCCACAAGTGGGGTTCGTAACTCCCGCGATAATTTTAATGTCCAGTGCAAATATTCGTTACACAAGGGCCGTTTGATTTTAATTCGTGACTGAGCGATGCAGTTACGACTAGCAGCAACACTTTCACAAGTCACACAACTCACTTGAAGTCAGTCCAGTCACAGTGAGCCGGCTAGGCTACTCCGACTCTGAACGTCCGTCCTCAGGATTCTTTGAGGGCGGAGTGCAGAGGAGAGCGGTCGTGATGGTAATAACGCGTTTACTGGTTGGTGCTGGAGGGGTGTCCAACCGATGCTCTCCGTCGCTATCTATCAAAAGCTGTTATCACAGCCCGGGGCCAGGGGTGTCCATTCCTCCTACCTTGTGTCGCTCGCTGCCAGACCGAGAACCCAGGTGCTGTACTGAAGTAGTCGCCGCTACCACGAAGCGCAACTTGTTAAACTGCTAACACACTTGTACCAGCAATGATGCTGCTCATTGCTCTCTGTGTGGGTCAGGGGGAAGTGTTTCCCCTCGCCCCTCCACCCCCCCCCTTCCATCAACCCGTTAACAACTGTTCCCCGCCATGTAGCATCATCCCATGCAGCGAAACACATGTGACTTTGAACTTCCAAGAACGGGAGAAAAAATGGTTGGCGGGAGATATGTATGATGTTTGTTCCCCTCTTCAGCAGCAGCCCCCCCCCGCCCCCCGCGTGACATATGTCTGTGATGTGCAGCGTGTGGAACGTAACAACTGATCGAGATGACGTGCGGCTGCTCGTCCTCTTCCGACGTGCCAAGTTTCCGTTCTGTTTCTTTACTGAACCAACCAACAAACAAACAAAAAAACAGTTGGGCAGCCAGCTGACCGGGTTCAGGTACTACCAAGGAGTGTCGGAAGTTATTTAGGCCGTTTCTTCATTTTCGTGGGCCAAAACTGTTTATTGCAAAGAATAATTCTGCCTAGGACGGCGAAGACGATACTCGCACGCTGCAGTGTTGCCGACCCTCTGAGGCCCAGTAGCATCTACGTAATCTACAAACTCAGTCCGTACCGCAAAGAAAACGAGTGTCTCCAATGCAGAGACGAATTGGTTGGAGTATTGCAGTTCTTTGAAGAAATAATCGCTGTTTGATTTGAGAATTTTATGAAACCCGCAAATACGCTGATAGTTGCCGATTTGTCAAAGCACGTGTTTGATACACGCGACGTTTCTGGAATTGGCTGTACTCCAGGTGACTGATTCTCGTTACAGCTTTATTAGTCTCCACCACTGGGATCGAACCAGGAACCTGTTAAATAGTCGGTCACGACGCTAACCATTGGCTCGTCCGTTTCCACTTTGCTTTTTCACGGTTTGTCGTCATCACCTCCGTAGGCCTCGCAGAATAATATTCATTTGTCCTTTCTGAGAGGTCACAAAGATCATATCAGGGCCTTGAAATTCAATTATGCGTAATGACAATTTTTCCGAACATTAAACGCTGATTTATTACTTTGGTAAAGAAGGAGTAAAATAGAATGTGAACTAGGTAATTAAGAGAAGTTCTACCGAGAGTCGGCGCGTGTCTTTGAAGATGTATTGAGAGCAGCCAGAATTCGTTTAATGTGTGTATTTATTTATTTATTAATTTAAAAGGCAAAGCCTCGACTCGCCCTCGTACATTCCGCTGTGGTACTAGACCAATGGTGTGCGATTTTGCACAAGAATGGTCCACGAGTCTTGATGTAATTTGAAAGTAATTCTGTGTTAATGCGTCAACTTCTGGGACAGTTCGCTGATAAGATGTAAGCAAGGGTAGGGCCGGTTATTAGTATTAAGACTCGTGAGGCTGCATCCTTCAGCCGTTCCTCTCACAAGGGTCGGAAAGTCAATGATTGCATCGCAGTGCTTAAGAGGAAAATACTGCCTCCATCTTCAGCCGCGAAGTTAGCAATCATATTTCCATCTAAAATGCGTAGAAAACGTGGCCGAGCGGTTCGGAGGACATCTGCGCGAGCGACGTTGCCGGGGCTGACGAAATGTGTTTTATTTTGTTGCCTTGGCCGGGGGACAGGCGAGGATAGGGCCCTCGCCGACTGGATGAATGATTCATGGAATTACTGATTCACTCGCTGACCAACTGACTGACAGTCTGCTACAATTTTCCTCTCTCCCGCTCTCTTTTAACTCCGTAGAATTTCATCGCGTTTTCGTGGTGGATGTGCTTGGTCTAGATTCTGGGAGTCATTTCGTCGAGCCTTGGGCTTGGTAGCCAGGGCGTTGCGTGGTCCCTGGGCGCCTCTCGAAACTCGCACTTTCACCTTCAGAGCCGCATCCAAACTTACAGGTCTGTTGAATGTGTTGCCTGACTCCCGGAGCTTCCACTAGCGAGCAAGACAATCCGACCAGGTCGTTAAACGTTCCTCTTCCATATTTAGACCGAGCTGTCTTGCAAGATGTCCGCCAGGCCGCTCTTCTCCCGCCCGCGGCGCGAGGTTAATCGGAGTCTTTCCCGTCCTTACAAAATTACAATGCAAAGGCATGATTGTCTTATCACGAGGATGATCCGGTTAACTTAGAAACGCACTCCGTGCGTTTAAGACGGCGATGCCGTACTGTGATCACGAGATGTGTTCCGCTTGTATTTAATGTGAATGTACCCCCGTGAGGCAAGTCTCAAAATACCACAGCGAGCTCAGAAAATAGTCTTGCCTCGCGACACACGAGCTGCGACGCTAAAATGGTCGTAAGTAACTTGGTTCGTTCCGAGTTTCAGCGAACACCCCCCCCCCCTCCCTCCCCCCACCCAACGCCTCTTTCGCACGTCACACCGATGCAACCAGCGGTCAGTCATCACAAGTGAGAGCCGGAAGGTGAATTGCGGGTTGCAGAGTTTCACATTCCTCTGGGACTCTTGTCACGTGACGACTCTCCTATTCAGACTTGGCAAGTGATTGAACCATAACGATGCCGTTCAGTTAAGTGCCCGCCACTGGTCCCTGTCCTGAGCCAGATAAATCCAATACAGTCCACCCTCACGTCCTAGGCCTCTAATTCTTTCATCTGCCGATAGTTTTCCCATGCGTGCTGCATGCCCCGTCCGTCTTGTCCTCGAGGTGACGACCTAACCTAATATTTGATTTGCGGGGGAGGGGGAGACGTGCGGCAGAACTTCGACGGTCAGGGCTGCGAGAACTTTGGTTTTGGTCAGTGGGAACTCTTCGTGAAGTGGGGTGGAATCTTGACATTTCGCAGGAAAAGAAGTTCTTCAAGTCTCTTTGCTAGAATTAGCTGCACTTCCTGGGGCCATCCCGGTCTGTTGTTTGTTTACCCACAGTTCTCCATTCCTGGAAGCTGAGAAGTGTTTAATGAAATATTAGTTCACCCAGAGCTATTAAACTCGGTGCCGTTTCAGGCTTCGATCACAGGTCTTTCGGAATACATGGGCGAGGTCCGTGCATATGAAACTGTTTCTTTGTCGTTTAAATGGTTGGGTGTCTTCCTCTTCCTGCGCTGGGCGTTTCCGATCCATGCACAGAGAGAGAGAGAGAGCATCCATTCTGACTGCCCTAGTATGGCCGCAAGCCAAGTGGAACGCAAAGAGCTTCTTTCATCCATTTAGTAGGAGCCGCCGTAATCGGTTAACGAGGGAAGAAATGCGTACAGAGATGACTAGCCGAATTATCGCACACAGCATCGCGTTACCTGCCCAGCCATTTCGCCAAAATGTGACATCTGAGAATTGCCGTGGATGTTGCGATTGGAATTGGTCAGCGTAGTCTGAAAACTCTGTTCGTTGCGTTTTCATTGTCCTCTGTCTATGTGAGGGTCGTGGAAAGTTGCGTTGGTCCTTTGAATGTTTCCTCGCGTCTCGCTGCAGACACCTTAATTTGTCGATGTTAAGCACGAGATGTGTAGGTCTTGCTTAGGCCACATTTGCAGGGTTTGTAGACTGCTACCTACTCCAATTTGGCCTGGTGTACCCTTATACTGCCCCAGAATTAATTTAAAATGCCTTTAAACTGACTACAAGAAGTAGGATGAAAATAGCAGAGTATGTGCACATTCTCGCATTCACATTGTACACTTTTGGCAAGTGATTCGATGTGCTTCAAGCATTTGCGAGGGCTGTGGAACCCAATGTTACACCACAATAAATAATAATTTCACTATTTCGTGCCTGAAGGAGAAAACATTTTGTCAGCTGGTCAGTTACTAATCATACTTTGGCGCAATTAATATTGAGCAACTTATTTTACTAACTTAATTCAAAAGATATAATAAGAACACTTGATCTGCCACTGATTTCCAGGGAGGCAGCACGAGACCGGTCGTCAGAGTTGCAATCGCCAAGGCAAGCCCTGCGGTTAAAAGCCAAAGGCAGAATGTTCAGACATTTGCAACATATGAAGCAAAATTTTGGACTCTCGGTTTACAAAATTTTGTTGCAACAATATATACTTTAAGAATTAATCAGCTAATAAAAATTCTTAGTGGTTATAGTTACTGAACAGCTTCATACCTGCCATTAAAGTTGATTTGATTTCATTAGACCTCTTATATATAAAATTATATGATATAAAATTGAGTTTGCTTGAAATTTCTGTTTTGCAGTGCCATGCGGATTCTGCTCATGAAGCTGCCTCGACCGTGGATTGTGGATGAGAAGAAGGATGATGGCTACACAGCCCTCCACCTGGCGGCCCTCAACAACCATGTGGAGGTGGCAGAACTGCTCGTGCACCAGGGGCAGGCCAACATGGACCTGCAGAATGTGAACCTTCAAACTGCCCTTCACTTGGCAGTGGAGCGCCAGCACACGCAGATAGTGCGAGTAAGTGAGGCGTCCCAGTGTTTGAACTCTTGAGCCCTGGTGGTTCAGTACGTCAAATTGTCAAGGAAGAAGTTGAAACACAAATTTAAGAACTGAAATTGAAATTAACATGATCAGAGTTTTGGAAGTAACATTTCGTTTCTGCCACAATGAATGGTTCTTTGCCATGTGCAGGTTGTCAGATGTTCGTACTATGGCAGCAATCGGCATTGTGTTCTATTGCAGCTACTGGTACGTGAGGGGTCAAATCTTAACATCCCAGATAAGGATGGAGACACTCCGCTGCATGAAGCACTGCGACACCACACTTTATCTCAGTTACGACAGCTGCAGGATGTGCAGGATGTTGGGAAGGTTCGTAACACAGTGTCTTTGAAACATGATTTTTAAGTTTTCTAAACTGCTGTAGGTGATATCAGTTGATATGATATTTAGCAAATCCGCATTTTTGTTCTGCGTTTACTAAAGTTCCTACTTTCATTGTTTTGGGCCTGAAAGTGAAGTACATCGTGTGTCAGTCTGTTAGACACTGATATTTCTGTATTAATTTCTCAGCTTGCGTGTTATTGAATGTCGGACTTGTTGCTTCTTGTCTGCAGTGGCACTCACGCAGTATTGCATGTTCTTTGCTGTTCATAATAGCTGAACTAGCTGTGTTGGTTGCAGTGTTTCATCGTCACATAGTAAATGTTGTTGTTACAGCTGTTAATGGGACTGGGCAGCCAGGGTGCGGACAAAAAGTCTTCAGCGTCAATTGCCTGCTTCTTAGCTGGGAACGGGGCTGATCTTGGCATCAAGAACAAGAAGGGGCAGACACCACTGGATCTGTGTCCTGACCCCAACCTGTGCAAGGCCCTTGCCAAATGTCACAAGGACAAAGACACGTGAGTGAACGACCTTGGAAATTTTGAAGTCGAAGGAATGTCCCAAAACAGAATTACTCCTCAGTATTGAACAGAACTTCCAAAGGCTTTATTTCCTATGTTTTGTGTTAGTTGTAGTTCTTAATATTAAAGTATAAATTAAAGCTATGTAATTTAGTGTGCCCTTTGGCACAATATCTTCATAGATATGACATTTACGTTTGTTCATCAAAAAAGTTTGAAGTTAAATAGGTTTCTTGTGACACGGCACTCAGAATTCTTCGATTCTACTGTCGCAAACAAGGTGATTAAGAACTTTTGCTCACTCAATTAGGCCTTCGTTTCAGTGACCAGATTGAGCCACGGCGGGCAGATGGCCCAGGTGGGGAAGATGGCGTTACACTAGATGAGTGCTTGGTGTGCTCTGATCTCAAGCGAGACACACTGTTCAAACCGTGCGGACATGTGGCTTGCTGTTCGGTATGTTCTCCCCGCGTCAAGAAGTGTCTAGTGTGCCGGGAACCTGTTGTGGGCAGAGTTAAGGTAATGTATGACTCATCAACCTGCAAATGTACTTTAATAAACTTTGTTTACGGATGGATATTGCAAACACAATGTAATACCAGAAGTGGGAAATGTATAACCCACAAAGAAATGAAAACCAGCCTGTAGTTTTCTAAAATTATTGTTAATTAGAAGGTCCTTTATCAGTCTTAAATCCGTCATACTCAGTATAAAATAAATATTGTAGTCACAAAAGTTAAAACCCGTTACTAATGCTGACGATTCTTCGCTGTGTCTCGGAACAAACAGAACGCCCGTCTTTTTAGCTACACTGCGCGTAGACTTTGTTACTTTGGAGAGCACTAATTCAGAAATGAAGATGTGATAGTAGTCGCTTCCCTCGGTGAGTAACAACTAATGAAGATGTGAGACTTCTAGATGATTTTCACGTACAGAAATAACACATCTTCACATTCGGATAGGAACTCAGGGCTGTTGTATGTTATAATGAACTTTGCCATAAGAAAGTAGGTGAAGCTACTTCACTGTGAAGTAATGTTCCAGCACTCAGAGACCTACCCCTGCCTTCATTTCCAGGGGTAGATGCGGAGTGACGTCAAGTACGGATGATACACGGCATATGTAGTTTGGTTGGTGTGAAAGGTTAGGAAGACAATAACTAAAGTGTGAAACATAAAAAATAGGACCGGAATTCAGATTTAGTAAAACTCAGCTTATCTCTTTGCGTTCAAACTCAAAATATGGCTCTTTTTCCTTAGATTGAAGAGTGTGTGGTGTGTTCTGATAAGAAGGCTTCAGTGCTCTTCAAACCTTGTGGACACATGTGTGCATGTGATGGCTGTGCTGCTCTCATGAAGAAATGTGTTCAGTGCCGTGCGCAGATTGATCACATGGTGCCTTTTGTGGTTTGCTGTGGTGGAATTGGGAACATATCAGATGTTCAGGCTGATAATGAGGAAGATATTGTTGGGCCCCTAGGTAAGATGTTGGACATCACATTTGTGTCTTATACTAGCGTACATGGCATCTGTGTTTTATTTTTCATGCATTGTTTATACAGTGTATGAGGCACTGTGAAAACCTAATCCCAGAGTTGATGTATCAGTACAAGCAAAATGATATAAAATGCAAGGGACATCTGACAAATAGATTAAATAATTTTAATATTTCTGACTGGAATGGGTTAAGATGTTGGTGATTACCATAAACCGGCCTCCATTAGATTGGGTATGGCTGAACTGCTCGATATGCCAGTATTCAATCGTTTGTTATGACGACTGACAGGTGGAGTTCCAGTAGAACCTGTATGTCTGACTGGTGCGCTGATGAACAACGGAAGTCGGGACACGTCCAACTCGGACATACAGAAATTGCAGCAGCAGCTGCAAGACATTAAGGAACAGACCATGTGCCCTGTATGTCTGGACCGGCTCAAGAACATGATCTTCCTCTGCGGACATGGCACGTGTCAGATGTGTGGTGACCGCATGTCTGAGTGTCCCATCTGTCGCAAGCAGGTTGAAAAACGCATTCTCCTCTACTGAGGAATGCTTGTGTCCAGGTCTCTGGTAGACAGGCTGGCTCTCTTCCGCAGCTGACGCACATGTACGTTGCTTCCCTGCTTCAGTCTCCCAGCCTGTTCAATTTGGAACGTCAATCCAGGCCACAGTCCTCTTAATACACGTGTATATTTTGGAATGGATTATTCTGTTTGGGTAAGAATAACACGTATTTTATTCATGTTCTGTCATTATGTTTGTGAAGAGGAAACATTGAATTATTAAAAGTAGATTGGGTTCTGTACTGTCATAATACTTGCCAGATATAATTAATGCGTTCTGTAGTCATTTATCATAGTACATTTGTCAGCAGTATATAATGAATTTCTGAATAACATGCTCTTGTTATTCTTTGTTACTTTCATAATTAAATATGTTTTGTGGTTTTTTATTTCCTGAAATGAATCAATTATTGAGTCAAGATATTGTTATAAAGAAGCTCACGGACGGACTGTGGATGTCAGGTACTTTGGGCTTAGCAATTTGATGGAAGTTTGTATGGCAAATGAAATAGGTCTGCGTAATAAGTACGTTTATTCTAGTACCACAAATCCCTGAAGGTCACAGTTACTTCTAGAAGGCAAAAAGAAAAGATTGTTGTTTCATGCTGGCTCGGGTACTAGTTCACTTTATTAGTTTTTTGTATGGCATTATGGAATTTCTGCTTCGCTTATAAATGATATAAAGAATACAGTTTTCTGTTATGTCATAAGTATGAAGCCATGAAGGTGTGTAGGGGGAGGTGGAGGTAGATCCACACAATCTGGAGCTGGAGATGAGCAATGCTCTTATGCTCTGACTGGTAAATCTGCGTTGTGCAGAAGAAGAGTGAATGTAAATTTATAATTGTGTTGTTATTCTGTATCATATCGTGCAAAAAGATATAAAAGATGAAATATGATATAGAAATACACACACACACACACACATGCACATTTATTCATATACATGTGTGAAATGCATATAAAATTCTATACCCTTTTTAACTATAGTTCTTAATATAAGATACACTTGTTTGTGTTTGAATGTATAATGTAGCTGCTGTTGTTTACAGGCGCAGGTAGTTGACTCGATTTATACGAGCATCTTGGTTTGTTCTATGTCGGTAAATATAATCTTATTTTATTATAGATCTATGTCAATTTACATTACATCAGATTTTGCCATCTTTAAATTTACAATAAGATTTTGCTTTTAATATTAACTTACAATTAAATGAGCCTTCAAAATAATGGAGTTGAGCTTCATGCATATGGCCTATAAATATTTTTAAAGATGTTATCAAAACTAATGGATGGTTGTGGTTTATCGCTCTTTATTGAGCCGTTTCATATGTTTGCTTTTATATTGTTTCTTTTCGCCATCTTCATGATCTTCCTCGTACTGCGTGTCATTGGAATGGTATGTATTTGCTTATATCAGCGTGCCTGGTTCCTGCTTTGCTGAGCACGTCATTGGGACAGCAAAGAACTATTTTTGACATCATATCTTGCATATTCTATTTCCATATCTAAAGATGTGTACCTTGTTTCCATACGTTTTAGCATTATTAGTGGAAATCTGTTTATTACTGGTTTACAAATAAATGTAATGAGAGCTGTTGGAATCTGAATAAAAAAGAATATTTGTATGAAGTGCTACATGGTGCAAAGGACTCAAAGTATTATACCTGTATGAACCATGCATTGCGGACTGCACAATCCAGTGTGAGACTCCTTGGTCAGTTTTGTGACTAAACCCAAATTGTCTATGAATTTTTATCATGTATTAATTAATTGTGGTTCCTCTTTCCCCCCAAAACACTGTCAAAATGTGTGAAATGCATAGTGTATGTTGTATGACTGCATTATTTGTACAAATAACTCTTAATCAGTTAAAACTTCCTTTTTAATGGCCGACTATAGAGACATTTGGTTGGTGGCAAATACGCCACATTATATTTTGCTGCTCCAGTGTGCATGTATTGAGAATTTGTGTCACAAAGTTTGTTTTTATTTATTCTTTATGCTCGGTAAGAAGGGTGTGGTATGAAACTGTAACTGTGAACTGAAATAAGGAAATAATTTTGGGCCATCAGCTGTGTCAAATGGTTCCTGAAGTGTCACCACGTCTTTACCATTTGGCATGGCCGATTGCCTGAGAGGATTTCATGAATCCAGTAAGAAGGGTTTAAAGTTACCCAGTGTGTTTTTACTTATGCCCTTTGTACCAAGCGCTAAGGAATTATGACTTATATTGAGATGGATATGTGATGAGATGCAAAAGGTTTTTAGAATTATGTGACTGGAGGTAAGAGTTTTACTTTGTTTGTTATTTTTACATTAGTCTTATGAGTTGCTTGTAGGATCAATTTATTGTAAAGTAATAAAGTATAGTGTAGTGTACATTTATTATTCATGTTTCCAGGATTTAATTTGAAGCAGGAGGTGGAAGCTGAAATCAAGAAAAACAAATTTATTTGCCATGATGTTCACTCATGTACCAGTATTTGTAGGGACCCAGGTGTAGCTTAAAGGGTTTGGGCCCTGAGTACAGTCTCATGTCACGCCCTCTCCTCTGCACGTTCCCACAAGTTTGTTAACCAATAATTTAAATTTCAAAACCATTTAATGAACTTCAATTCACGTTACAATACATTAGTTTCTATTGTCTCTCCCTCCCTTTTAATTTTATTTAACTTTCTCAGATTGCTTTAAACCCTTTGACTAAGTAATAGAGGATGTGCCAGTTGATGGAAGAGACATAAATGCCTACAATTCAACCTGTTCATGAAGAAAATTCGATTTCGACTCTTTGGTCCGGCTGCGAATGTTGGTGATTCTTATAGCCGAGTGAGCTGTCTATGTCGGACACTTGTTTCTAATGTAAGATGCTGGGATGTAGATGGCAATAACGTCGTTTCGTACTTTGAAGTTCTATCCGTGAGGCTTTCCATGGGTTGCAAGGTTCAAAACTAATCCACGTGTTTTTAAACATAAATGTATATCACATTTCATATTGATTTAGGTGAGTTTTAACTAGTTTTAGTAGCTGTAAAATAAAATATTGGCACAAATGTGTTCTGTAAATGTAGACGTAGCAACTATTGTGTCGACTCTGGTGGGTAAGTGTGTTTAAGCAATCCGACACTAAGCATTAAGTAATACCTGGAGGTGTAGAAATCCTGGTGCATAATAGTGCATCTGCACCTTACTTCTATAGCCCTGATTCCCAGGATAGCATAATCTTGAAACCAGGATCGTTAAGAGAGGATTCCACTTGACATAACCCTACTTTTTCTGTTCGGGGGTTAACAGAACGTCCTTATACGTTAGTGTGGGAGCCATTGAATTGGGTAAGTTGTCATGGAAAAAATGGAATAGACTTTCGTTTCAAACCAGCATATAGACATTGCCAATGTAAGTTTGTGTGTTTAACTGAAATGAGCAATATGTTGGAGTGGATGTGGAATTTAATGTAATTTGTTGTAATTAAATTGCAATAAAAGTTTAACACTTTGAATAGTGCTTGCATATGGTGACAATGTGGTGATATTTCTGTGTATGTTATATTATTTACAGTTGAAGAAGAAAACATCTTTCATTATGAGTACTTCTTTGGCAGAACAGCTGAAGAAGCTAGCAGTACCACAGACTTCTCTTCTGATTCAGGGCAAAACAAGACCTTCGCTGTTATTTGATCCTAGAGAGGCAGCTAAGTTTGATAGGGAAACCATTTATGAAATAGGTATTAATGTGCTGTTTAAAAATCTTAGCATCATTATGTGGAAATTGGGCTTTGTTCTTAATTATAACATTCTAAGCAGTTGGGGCAAACAGCAGCCAAATAGAGGGGGAAATGGAACAAATAAATGACGGTACATAGCTGCCATTCTGAGCTGAGTCTGATAGGCAGTGAATTCCTAACCTGTTTACCTCTTTGATCCTTCATTAAAAAAGTGAGCAACATGAAGCTGACATAGAACACGTGATGCTTACGATTTTCATGAGATCTTTTACTGTTGTCAGTCTGCTATTTTAGGCATTTGTGTGGCTTTAAGATATACCAAAGAATTCATAGGACTTGCAAAACACTTTTAGTCTTTTACAGGGAATTACAGCGCAGCAATTTAGTAAGAAGTTATTTTTTAATATAAAACAGCATTCTGTTTCTTTTGATAACTAGAAATAATCGCTTATCTTATTTGATACCAGCATGTATGTAGGACACTTCACAAGTTAAGCCATTTTGTATGTGGTCATATTCTTCTGCAACTTTACTTTGCAGAGAGCGGATACTAATGCGATTTCTTGGCTATATATCTCAATAAGGCAGTGATACAAGTCAAGAATGAATGAGCAGAGACTGTATCATGAATCAAAATTTTCTTTTGTTTTGGCCTCATCTGTCCAAGTAGCAAGATTTAAGATCTGACATTTTCAAGTTGTTTGCTAGATTCATACAAACGTTATTTCCCTGTGAGACACTAAACACTGTTCCAGTTCGCTGTTTGCTGCTGAATAGTAACTAATGATTGTGTATTTATATGAAATAAGGTGTAACCTGCTTGAAAGCTTCAGAAACTTTTGATACAGAAGCAGATACCAGCACATCCATGTTGAAACATGTGATTCCTTCGTTTATGTAAGGTTGTAGTGTATGATTCTCAAAATTTACCTATGGATTTTCTTTGCAGGTGTTAGTGGTCTTGACGAGCTGGTAAAATTGAATCCGAGGTTTGAGGAGTTTTATAGAAATTTATTTGATCTGTCATCTCGGTCCTTTGAGAGAGCAGTGGAAGACAAGAAGGCTAACAAAATTCTGAATAAACTCATTCGTAGATTTTTACTCTTACTGTCACCATATTTTCTTCTTAAAGCATCACATAAAGCATTGGAATGGCTGGTGAACAGGTAATTCTTTCTGTCACGTATTGCTCCTTTGTGTAACTCTGCCAGACGTGTGGTGTGTTAATGCCGTTTCTTTATGGGTATTTGGTTTGTGGATTGTATTTCAGCTCATTTTATTTGTGAATGTCTTAAATTATGAATAACCTTGATATTGTATATGTAATTACATGAGAAATTTTACTAGTAATTAACCTTAAAATTGTGTTTTGAAGTAGAACATTTGTAATGGTAGAGAGTGAATATTCGTATTCACTAATTTGGAAGTTTGCAAACATATTTAACAAACTTCATACACTTTACCTTGGGTTTCTGCAAGGAAAGGTTTTCTCTAACATTTTTATTACTGCAACACCACGGCTTCAGACCTTCCCGAAGCTTGTGTAAAAAACTCGGTATACCATTTTCTCAGACCACTCCTCCAGAATTTTATAACACACCGATGCCATTTTCTGTGGGATCCTTAGATTGTGAATGCTTTTACACGTTTTTAAATATAAAGTAATTTGTGTTGAAATCATGAAATAAGAACAATGCAAGTAGTCAGTGTGAAATGTTGATTTTTCTGTGTTTCTTTTAAAAACCTAAAAACAAATTTGCAAACGTGAGCTATGACTGAAATTTGGTACTCATGTATTAGACTGGTTTTTATTGTCTTATGAAAAAAAATTATGTACTTTGTTTTAGGTTTCACATTGAATCATTCAACGTTGATGACTTAATGAGCCTGATACTCCCCTATCATGGTACACGCATATTTGTGCGTGTACTACAGATGATTGATGTATCAGATGCCAGCAACAGATGGCACTGGCTGCACCCTTTGCAAGGTCCTGGTGTTCCGTTGTCAAAAACTGCACTACTCAATCGATGTGCAACTGATGCATCTTTCCTTCACTTTGTTTGCAAGATGACTTCAGATACCATCAAGGAATACAGTTCGTATAATTTAAATTTATCGTTTAGTATTTAAGTCATTAATTGTGAGTGTGCCATAACTTCAGCCATTTCAGTATTAAATCTTTTTGTGAACTGTGATACTGCAGAGAGAGAGTTTTTTTAAGGACTTCAGAATTCTTATGGTAGACTGTACTTTCTAATTTGATTATATTGCAGGATATGACGACATTAGTGGTGAGTTTTGTACAGATGAACATACATCCAGACTCCACACAGTGTACGGAGTGACAGGGTTTTTTTTTCTTTGTATTTTGCAGAGAATCGGAGTGAAGCACTTTCCACTCTCTTGGCTTTCCACTGTACCACGATAGTCGGAGGACTTGAACATGTGAACCGAGTGAACGAACTTCAGATGACACATATACTGAAGTCCCTGCTTGAAGGCTTGACGTCACCCATACTGGATTATGTAGCGGGTTCTTACACAATTGTCGCGCAGCTAACACGCCGCACCCAGCTGTCACGCCACATATTCTGTGGGATTGTTCACAAGATTGCTGAGGTATGTATTCTCAACATTAATTCTGCAGACAATATTATATGAGTGGAAGCTATTCAGGAAAAGTTGTCTTGTTCGTGGGTACGAACTTACCGTATTTCACGCATTAAACGTAATTTTGATGAGAACCGTTCTGCGTGTTGTGCAGTGCAGCCAACCTAAGCTTCGGTCACAGTGTGTGCTCCTGTTGGTGCTGCTGTACCAGACTCGGTGCTCCGAGCAGTTGCCGTCCGTGTCGCCGCGCACCGTGGAACGCCTGGCACACCACCGTTGGTTCCCAGTCATTCTAGGAGAGTTACGGGATGCTGGCATACATATTACGCCGTTTGTCGTGCCTCTCCTTCGCGGCACTCTGTCAGCTGTTCAGTCCAAAGCAGATGACAGGACAGATCTGTGCAACTTTGCTGAGCAGCTGGTCGAGAAGGTCTCCGACGAGAACATGGCTGAGCTTGTGATTCAGTAAGTTTTGAAATTTGAATATCAAAATTGCTCTTGTTGGTATGTATTACATTTAAGTCACATTTCATTTTACAGGAACTGAATGTTTCTGTTGTTTTCTTGGGGTCCACCCAGACGGTAATGGCAGAAACTGTAACTAAAGATAATTTGTTCACAGTAGAAACTTATTCTTTGGTCTCCCTGAGGCTGTTTGAGGGCAGGGCACTTATGAAAATATCTGAACCTAAAGGAGCGGACATAAGGAACTTTGCAGTTAATGTCTAAATTTTTTGTGTTTTCATTTCATAATAAATGACCATTAAATGGATTGTTGAAGTATAACATAGTTTTTGTAATAATTATGTAATATTATATTATTGTAATAACTGGATTTTAAATTTAGATGTTGATTGCTGTTATTTCATAGAACCACCATAGAAACTTTTGATGTGGACGGCCTTACTGCATCCGGGATAGGAAACTCGGAAGATGATAAAAATGTTGAGATTGGAATTGATGATGCAGAAGAGGTGATTTCTTGGTATGCTGGTTTCCTGAAGTCTCTGGAGCGCCAGCATGCGAAGTCATATGATGCTGTGATTCGCAAGGCTCTGAGTAACGACAGCGATTCATCAAAACAGGCAAAGGCAGCGAGAACTCTGCTGGGCGTGACGAGGGGAGGCGCCGTTCCTCTTGGTGGCACAGATTTGTTTGAAAGAATTCATCACCCTAGCGCTTCAGTAAGAGCAGAAGCTGTTCAGTATTTAGTTACAAACCACAGTTCTCTGCAGGAACGCTACAGGGATCTGACCTGTACTGCGTTGACAGCCAGACTGAGGGATGATAGCGCAAAGGTAAGAGATGCGCCACAGTGAAGTCTGTTCAGTCAATTAATTTAGAATTTTTATATTCTTTGTGACTAAACTGTCAATTGACATTTTCATGGAACTTTGTACTCGCATCATGATCACATATTTTGTTACCTGTCGTTGTTAGACGTTTGAATTAGGTGAGAAAGAATGAGTGTGAGACGAAGAGCGATTTGAACATGGAGTGGGGCTCAGAATTGCTTTGTACGATACAAACATTTTTCATGATGGCAGGTTGTGAGAACGTCGCTTGCTTTTTCTACGGACACACTGGTCGATTTGCTGGGAGCCGAAGCGGCGCTAGACGAGCTGATATCATTGACCGTGCAGTATTTTGACAAGTCTGGCAAGGACTGTTCGGATGTCATCCTCCTGCTGGTGAAGCACTTGTGCTCCGATTTGCTTCAAGCTGACTCGGCACTCGCCGAGACCCGCATCCTGCTAACGTTGCTTCCACTTCTTATGCCTGTGAAGGAGAGGGAAGTAGACACCATGATAACACTCATAAAACAAAATTCCTTCAACAACAAATGCAATTTTTTGTCTGCGTTGATAAAGGGTGAGCTGCTTTGTCAATTAAAATTGAATTCTGAGTGAACTGTCTGTACCCGTTGGTCGTATGCCCACCATTGTTCATTTCTTATTACAAGTACAGGGAATACATTTGTATGCATAACAAGTTTTTTGTGTTTTAAGAAGTTAAAAACTCAGGCTACCAACATACTCCATACACAGTTGTAATAAGCTGTCAGCATGTAACATCAGAACCTGGAAAAGTGATGATAAATAAACATAGAATCATTAATATTTTGGTTATAATAACGGATTGAAACTGACAATTGTGTTGTTTAATGATGTACTTTCATTAATTGTCAGAATAATTCTGGTATAATTTATATCAAGAACAAATGATTGCTTCCAGCTACAAGGTTGTGGAGCGTAGTGGTTACTTGCGCGGGGAAATGTACAGTGAAGTCGCTTTATATCCCTGAACTTTTTAATTAAAATATGTATATTAAAAATATGTTAGACTGCATTTAATTAAAAGGTAAGCAAAAGCCACACTGTTCAACTATTCACTGTGATTGTTTTGTAATACCTGAGAATTAATGTGGCAAAATTTAAGTATTATGGTTACTGATCATTACCATGTCTCGAGTGGTAATGACAAGTGATGATGCTTATGTTTGTATAATTTTATAAGCATTTTAAAAATCTGAGTACCTTCAGTTATTTTTTGTGTCTTTGTTTGTTACAGAATTAAGTACTACAAGCTCCGCAGGCATGATTACAAATGTCTGCTCTGCATTTCTCACCTGCCTGTCTGAAAACAGGGAGCTTCTTCCAGATGTTGAACTTCTGTTAGAAGCTGCTGAGAAGTTTCATCCAGCCAACAGGAAACCTGTTCATATATTTTTGCTGCTCCTGTTGCTAGTTCCGTCTGCTTGTAAGAAACCCACGATAGCCGTCAGCCAGCAGATACTGGATGTGGCTGTGTCATATGTTAACAAATATCAGGTGCGGACGTATCACTGTTCTCGCTGTTGTCTGCTTTCCTTCAGTATCTGTAGTCATTAATATTGCTCTAGAAATAATTTCTGTCTTTTATCAGAACTGTCGAAGGAAGTAGCAGTATGACTGTGGTAAGTTACCATTGGGCATGCCCGTAGTCTTTCCTTTAAAATTTGATGTTTTGGAGACTATCTTCACGTCTGTCTGGTGGTGAAGAGTAGCTTCGTTAATGGGATGTTACATAGTATGCGTATCCTCGTTGCTATACTTTAGGATGGAGCCGGAGCCAGAGCCAGTCTCCAAGCTGACGAGTTTCAAATTCTGAATGTATAATTCCAAAAGAGAATACCCTAACAACATCATAGTTGATTTAAAGTAATAATGGTGTTGGACCTGAATAATTTGTGTTTTATTTCTGTATGTGGTGCAGTATAAAATTATTTTGTGCACCCCTGTGTGTAACTGTCGGAATAGAAGATAAATTACTGGAACTGCGTGCTTTTATTATAAGTTCGAGTATCTTGTGCTCCTGCTGGTTTTTGCTACAGCCTCAGAAGCCGGAATCGCCTTCCTCTCGTGTTGCAGTATCTGATACAGAATGTCTATATTTTAGGTGGCAAGGGTGAAAGGTAATGTGGCACTAATGGATGGCAGTGTGATGGCTAATTGCATAACAGCCGCACGTGCCGGTCGTTTTCCACTGCTGGCCTTCTTGTACTCTGTGCTGCAACTGGTCCGACACTCGCCATTTGCCAGTTTAATCAAGTCTGAACATGGGGGTTGGTGGGACCTGGATCATTGCATCGAGACAAGGAAAGACGGCGACCTGGCACTCAGTTTTGCTGTCAGAGTGGTGGAGATTTTAATCACTGGGTGTGGAGTTGGTCACAAACATATCCGCATGCAGTACGCCATGTGCCTCAAGGAGTTCTTCCAGGTAGCTATATTTTTGTATTCCTAACTTGCTTGACTTTTTTGGACGATTTTGAAGAGGGTAATATTCTATGTGATTTGAGGCCATGCTGATCGTCCAGCATGAATTTTGCAGAATTCTGGTTACCTATGTAAAAATGTTCTTTTTTCTAATTGCAGGAAACTTGTTCATTATTT
This sequence comes from Zootermopsis nevadensis, assembly GCF_977971745.1. Taxonomy (NCBI): domain Eukaryota; kingdom Metazoa; phylum Arthropoda; class Insecta; order Blattodea; family Termopsidae; genus Zootermopsis; species Zootermopsis nevadensis. Next base: position 20,362,249 of record NW_028259153.1, on the reverse strand, counting down.
TTTGACATTTAATGAGCCAGTAATTGTCTGCAAGATTTTAATATCTAGTTGCAGTTTTGTGAACTTGACACTTAGTAGTGGTACTGCTAGCGTAGAACTATCCATAATTGCCAGTTTTACCGCAGAAACAATATAGAATACAACACTTTTGTTGGTAAACCTCTTGGAAAATAGCTACTTCAGATATGATGAAGGATGTGAGAGGATAACATTAGGATTTACTTTAGAAAATTAGGTTGTTGGCACTGGAGGTGTATGGTTAGTTCTTTGAACACGATATCTTACCTGAGTAGAATGCTGTGAAATCCCATTTAATGTTACTCATTTAGTGGTCAGTTTCAGTGATATGAAGTCAACAATCTGTTGATTTTCCTCCATTTAAGATGTTCATTTTTGTTGTTCCTTAAAGAAATGTTATATGAGGATTTTACCGTATTGAATTTTGAACCAGGTTGTTTGTCTGTTTAGGTGTATTTCCCAGCCGTGGCTTCACAGGTGAAGTTTCTGTGCAATATTGTTGCGTATCATGGAGGTGAACATGTGGCAGTTGACTGGGCTGAACTGAGGTTGCGTTGCCTGCGTCTTGTGGCCGCTCTCTTAAGACAGTCTGATGATTCCATCAGCTGGGCTCTGCACCTTGAGGAACCCATTGTTCCAGCTTTAATGGTTGCAGCAGCATCCCCTGTCACGCCTATACGTCACGTCGCTCTGGACTGCTTGTCCGTATTGGCATCCTCTATGGGTGCTGGTCTGGATTCTCATACCTACTTACCATTGCTGGAGGGAGTAAAGGACAGGCGCGAAGAGATTATGCTAGATGCGGAGTATGTATGTATTTGTAATGAGAGAGTGTGCTATAGTGTCCTGAGTCTTACACTCTGTGCATCGCCTGTGCTCTTGACACTCGGCAAAATTGTGTGCCTCGTCTGATTGTGTGCTGCTTGAAGTATCCAAACACATTAAAATATAGATCTCTGACTTATTTACGCAAGATCTGGTTCTTCCTTGCTGCTCATTTTCGGATTTCGCATAACACATAATTAAAACCTACATTCCACAAACCACTTAAAGAAATTGTTTCATAGGTAAGAATCCACACTTCAAAAATACCTTCTGGCAGCAGGAGACATGCTTACAGACACTGGCTGATTTAATTCTACATTTTATTGCATTGTATTGAGAATTCTAAGGACAGGTAACCATTAAAGGTTTACCATTTTTGGTCTGTTTTTATGAACAAAATGTATATATGTGACAGTTATGCTGAAGCACATGACTAAAAAGTTGCAAATGTTTTCTTTCATTTGCAGTCAGCTCTCACTGGTGATGTACACACTGCTATCCCCAGATCCTGCAGTCCAGAGCCTTTTGAAACCATCGCAACAACCGCAGCTAGCTGCTGCATTGAATGCTCTGCTGACCGGTATTACCTCGACCGAGACACCGTTGTATGTCGCTGTGGGACTTCTGGATTTGCTGGTTGCTGTCAACTCACAGGTTTCCACAGATTTACTCTTCAGAGAAGGCACTCGTTACACAAAATTATTAGCAGTTTATAGAAAAGTGTCGCCTTGTTCCAATCTCATTTTTGTGGCATAGATGGTTTTTTAAACACACAAATTAATTACTAAGTCACAGCTTAAAAGTCCATATTCTTTCTTAATTTCTCTCTTATTTAGTTGCATTACGTGATTTATCTTTTGCTAGGAAATTTTCTGTCGACTTCTTCCTCTTGGACGTCGCGTTCTGTCCGGAGGCCAAGAGTCAGACGGGCGGTTGGATTCTGATTCATCGGCCGTCTTCCGTAACATTGTTCAGAGGCTGACGTGTGGCACGGCTGCCTGTTTGGAACGTTCAGACTGTTGGGAGTTTGTGCAAACTGCTATCAGGGATTGGAAGACAGTGTTGCAGGATGCAGGTGGGAAGACTTGCCCTGCTATTCTGATGATGCAGCAGGTAAGATTAAAAGAACTTGCTTTCTGATACTGCTGTCTTAAGATCTTATATTTTCTCTTTCTTATGGACATTTTGATTTCTGCAGCTTGTATTTTTATGGTTCTGTATCAGCCTTGTCATGCCATTTTATTAAAGAATAGGGTATAGTTTTTTATTAAAAACATAAAAAATGCTTAGAGAGATCTAACAATTTCTGGAAAGTGACTGCTCATGTGTGTGAATGTACACATTAAAGAACTTAGATCTTTTGCTAGAGGCAGCTGGTTCCTCCAAAACCTTTTGCTTTTCTCTTTCCAGCTCTTCAAATTGTGCTGTATGGTTTTGTTATATTTCTCTCCTACCTTCATTATTTTGGCATCCCATCATAGATTGTAAGGCCATTCTACTTTTTATGCTCAGATCTCGCGCGAACTGTTTGAGGCATTGGACGAGTCGCTTCAGCAGCAGTTACTGTCCCAGTTAGTGTTTGCTGCAAGTGATTCTGAGCTACCAGAAGTGGCATCGGCGGCAGGACGAGTTGCGAAGAAGATTGTCCTCGATTCCAAATTAGTTGCAGAACAACTGCAGAAAATGAACAGTGCTGAAGTTATACAGCGACCAAATTCTACACCAGGCGGAATGGTTTTTCGTTCCAGAAGGTGAGTTTATCGTCATCTGTAGCATGTTGAGTTTTACGTGTATAGAAATGGTTTGTCTTTCCTTTGGCGTTGCCATGATGCTTTATCAAACATACGTATTCAAACAGAACAACAAGAAGATGTGCATTGGATAGATTAAATCATAATAATAGCTAACTTGAAAGTAATTGCACGTTGAAAGCCGAAATGTGCTTGTAATCTGTGACTAATTTGTCGGAGTAGCCAACAGTTGATAGAAAAAGGTTGACAGTTGCTAAAATGCTATTTAAAACCTGGCATATTTGAATGACGTGCACGACTCTATGATTGTATATCTGTTACTTGTTTTCAGATGTTTTTACTAACTGAAGAACTCTCAGAATAAACCAAAGCATGCCATTTTTGAATTATCATTAGTACACATGCACTTAATTTAAGGAAAATGTCCGTATATGATGTTATTATAAGAGAAATTTTGTTTTTGTATATGTTTGTGCTACTGAGTTCAAGGTAATGCACAATAATTCAGTTTTCAGTCTTTAATGTAATGAGGAGTTCAGTTTGTTTTGCATCAGGCAGCTTATCTCAGTGCTTTGGTTTACAACACAGGAATGTAAACCAAGCACCGTCACCTGAACTGCTTGAAACGGAAGAGTGGCGGCACGGCGTCACTTTGCTTGAGTGGGTGCAGTCCAAGAAAAAGTTGCAGTCAACTCGTCTGCTGCTGGCACCACTGTTTTCTATACTCAACAAGTGAGTGTAAACTGTGACCTATAATGTGTGAAGTTGAAGTTAGCAGCTGCAGTAAACCCTTTTTCAGTGCTGGGGTCAGGTTAGGTTCTTCGAGGATGATGCGTCAAGTAAACATGCATTTGACATACTCTAATTTTGTGGCTTAAATCAGGGTTGCGTAGTCTCATTAGTATGCAGATATGTAGCCCTTTTACACACACGAATGGCATAACCTCTCTCTGTATGAGATAGGAACGTAATAAAACCATTAACATTGTGACATTAATGTAATTTAAATAAAAATGTATTGAATTTGATTTTTTGAGTAATAGAACTCTGCGTGGTTCACAGAATAACAGATAGAATTACAGTTCTTGTATTTTAATCCTTACAGATAGTAGATGATGACTACAATATTTTAAATGTTAAGAATGAAAAGCAACATTTTTGTCGATAGAGTGGGAAGAAAAAGTTCTAACTAAACTGACGTTTTCATCCGCACATTTGTATGTTGAGACGGACATCAGATACAGCCAGTGTATTTGTATCCAGGTGTTTGCAGTTTGATGATCAGCCCCCAGTGGAATACTCCAAACAGCTGGTACTCTCCTGTCTGCTCCACTGCTGTAAGAAACTCTCGCCAGATATCACCCCTGTCGACACATTGAACCAAGTTGTCAATGTGGAGGCTGTGGTACAGTGCATCCGTGCCTCTCAGAACCCACAGACTCATCATCATGCATTACTCCTGTTGGCTCACATCGCTGGCATGTTGCCTGTAAGTTTGTAGTTTTGTAGTTATCTCGTAACTAACGTAATGTACAGTCACGTGCACGCAGTAAGTAGGCACATTGTGGATTAATTAAGTACATATACCACACCAGTTCCTGATATTCACAAAGCATGAATCTGGTGCAGTAATTGAATGCATTTGTGTATAATGAAACTTGTATTATTTCTGTTTTTCTCAACAGGAGCAAGTGTTGCACAATATTATGGCCATTTTCACATTTATGGGATCGTCTATTCTACGTCAAGATGATGCATACAGTTTTCAGGTTATATCCAAGATTGTGGACACCATAATTCCCATACTTGTTAAGGTGCGTATTGTGGCGTCACTCTGAGAAAGGTGGGGCTCCGCGTGGGTCATAATTTTACGAGTTTACCTTCCAAGCCAGAGCCTAATATTATCCTCGTTATATTATTCGCACGAGTGAAACCCTGAGATTTATCCTAGCCATCTTTCCTACTCCATGGGGCAAATTAGATTTTATTATCTTGCGTGTCTGGGCAGAAGCCAGACTGTGGTGTGGATGGTTCATGTGATCATTTTGTTCTCGTAGTGATGCTTTTGTGTGGTACAATATAGTTCAAAATGGTGTTAGTTGTGCCCCTAGACTTGTGTATCAGTCTTGTTACCTTAAGCAGCGTTGTCAAGGAGAAGAAGTGTTATTCTAATGATATTCATCTTCCTGTTCTTCGGAACACAACGTATGAATTTCCCGCTCACGTGCATTATAGGATGACATGTTAAATCCAGACACGGGCATTTGGGATCACACCATAGGCTTGCATTTGAGTTGCTGAGCAAGTGTTCAGTGCACTTGGTGATACTTGTCTTTTGTTCTTGGCTTGTTTTCAGGCAAGTGAAGGCGTGGTGGAGAACAGTGCAGATGTGGACAGCGCTGTGTGCTCAGTTCTGCGTGTGTTTGCGGACACCGTGCTGGATATCCCGGAGCACAGGCGACTCCTTCTGTTTTGTAAGATTCTCACTACCCTCGGTCCAGAGCGTTCTCTGTGGTTGTTCCTGTGCTTGGTGTTGGAGGAACACGTGACTCGCGGCCAACAAGAGTCGACGCCCGCAGGCAGAAAGGATCGGGCAGAGCTGCCTCAGAGACTGGAATTTGCTCTCAATCTCGCCAGAAGTTTCACGCCGTTCACTGTCATTGTCACATGTATAAAAATGGTGAAATATATTCGGTCTCTACCTGTAGAAAAAGGTAAAATTATTTAAAGTTATGCTCTTTTGTAATTGAATGAAGGTTTTCTCTGGAGTCTGTCCTCTCATAATCCAAATTTGATATCTCAGTTCAGTCTTTTCCTCTGCTGACTTAACACTCTGTTTTGCAGACGAATCCAACAAGCTCGGCAGTCTGCAGAAATCAACGTCATCAACATTGGCCCTCAAGTTAGTGCCAGGTCTGTTCAGCGTGGAGATTCACACTGCCAAACAGTTGCGCCACTTCAGGTTTACCATCGGCACATATTTATCATCACTCCTGTCGTCATCTCCATTTCTGAACCAGGTTGCAGCGTTGAGTGACGAGGTCACTCGCGAGCTGGAACCCGTGTACAAGGACTTAATTGAAAACTTGCTACTGTACATACAGTCTGTGCATCAGATACACGAGTTGCAGCCTGTCAAATACTGGGGTGTCATGCTTGGGCTAGCCTATGATATTTTGGACAAGGTATTCATATTTTTGTTTGATTCTCTGAAGGTTTGTGACAGCGGTTTATTCATTATATGAATATTATATTAGATGCTGTCAATTGTCTGAGGTGTGTTTCATATACACAATGTTTCTGCAGTTTGCTGCACTCCCATCTTGAGGTAACTGGTTCTTGTTATACTGACACGTTTATAAATGTTGTGATGTGGCGCAGTGCAGCATTGTGTGTTACATACACAGTTTTGTTTCCACTCGTTTGTCCAGGTAAATGTTTTGCTTCCGAGCTCAATGTTTCTGTCAGTCGTCAGAGGCCTGCTCGATCATAAGTTGCCAACAGTTCGTCGCAAGGCCATGGAGCTCCTAAATACGCGATTACAACACCAAGGTTCTCTCTTCTCGTCTGGTAACCGCGAGGGACTTTTCTCACTACTGACACCATTAATGGCTCTGATGGGCGGCACTGGGGATGTCGCTGTCAGACCTGATCTGGATACTAATCAGCAGGTTGCCATGATATCCGTCAAGCTCCTGGCTCGATATCTTGCTCCCGAAAATCCATCACATTTCAAGGAGGTAAACTGTTATTTATTAACTTATTCAGATGACAGCTGTTGCTGTGCTTCGTGTCTCTGCAAAATGTCCGTTACTTCACTACTTTAAATTACTGCATTGGCATTATTTTGAGACGTTATGTATCTTTCCTTCTGCCAGTAAGTTGACGTTCGAAGATAGTGAAAAACTGGAGGAAAGTTCTTTCCTTTTGAAAGAACATGGTTCAGTAAACCCACACGTACACTCATCCTTTTTTTTCTCGCTAAAGATTCTGGTACGAGTGACAGGACTGATCCAGTCGGAGGCAGTCCAGAAGAACCTTCTTGCATCAGCTGTGTTGTGTATAGCAGAACTTGTCTCTGCTCTGAGGGCCCATGCTATCGGCAGTCTTAACCAGTTTATGCCGGCTCTCATGAACGTCTTGCATGACCAGCAGGAGTTGGAAAGGCGAGTCGAATGCTTTTCATTTGTTCAGATCGTTATACATTTGCCATTAGAACTGATACTGCATCGCTGTTTGTGGGTGTTCTCTAGAGCAGCAGGGAGATAATTTCTGTGCAAGTTGAAGGTATCATTGGATTTGTGTGGGCAAGTGTGAATGTCTGTATACTGTGACATTTTTACCAAATTAATGGCATTTGATTAATCTCAGCCAAAGACCACTGTGGGCGAATGGTATAAAAATGTTTGTTTGCATCATAGGTTTCATTAAGTGTACAGGCAATCCGTAAAGTTGTGTTTGTACTTCGTGTGTCTACAGAATAAAGAAGCTTTGTAGAAAATTCGTGTCAAGTATCAGTACTTGAAAAGGCGAAAGGAAGAAATCCAGAAACATAGATATAGAATGAAAGGTAATGAAATGGACCTTAAAAGAATATGATGTGAGGCTGTCGACTGAATTCTTCTAGGTCAGGGTAGGGAACAGTAGTGAACTCTTGTGAACATAGTAATGGACCTTCGCGTTCTATAAAATCCAACAAATTTCTTGATCAGCTGAGCAAATATCAGCTTTATGCAGTGAGTGCTGGCACTTGACGAACTGACTGTAAAATGTAAGTACTGTGCTGTAGCGATGTTTCAGTCTGATATCTTTGGCTGTTTTATTTGCAGTCCGAACTTGGTTCTGCTGAGTGTCATCACAGCCACCCTGAAGATTGTGGAAAGCTTGTCACAGTTCCTTAGTCCTTACCTGGACAAGTTGTTGCTTGAGGTTTCCTCTCAATCGGCCAAGTGGCAGGACAACGTAGACGACTCCAAAGTCACCCCAGTGTTACATAAGCTGAAAGCAATCAGGTAATGAGATCATTGAGGTGGTGATGTCCCGTGTATTTATTAATTTATGTGAATATTTCTGCTGCTAAGAGCTTCCTGTTTGATGTATCGCTTTCTGCACCTTGTTGCCGTCACTTTTGAGAGGTTCTTTCACTCTGCAGGTGAGAGGCTGGTTTGTTAAAGTTTAAACCGTAGAGGTAAATTTTAATTTCTTGCTATTGTTGTATGTTGCAGACAGAAGATATCCGGTACAGTTCCCGTCCGAGTGCTGACCCCGGCTGTCGGCCGCTGTTACTCCTGCCTTCTTGCACAGGGGCAGTATGCAGCCCTGGGCCCCCTGCTGTCTATTTTAGCAGATAGTTTTTCCACACTGAGCAGTTCAGAATTCACACAATTGATGATGGAACTCACAGCCTTCTTTATGTCAGCTCTGCAGTTCCGAGCAGATTGTTCCACCGGGGACGCTGATACACGTGTGTCACATGATGATATTGCACAAGCTGAGGGCCATGTAGTAAATGCTCTTGTTGCTCTGATACTCAAACTTTCTGAGTCAACATTCCGCCCGCTTTATTACACTTTGTTCCACTGGGCCACCAGTTCCGATGCACATAAAGATCGTGTCATAACATTTTACAGGTAAGTGATGTTTAATTTTGGGATAAATGTGATTTGTTTCTTGAAGCTCTGCAGATCTGTGTTTTTAATTTTCTGCTTATGTGCTTCACATCTTTCTGTAGCGACTGTCTGATTTCCCTTGATTTTGTTATTTTACACTTTAGTACGAGTTACTTTCTGTTCACTAGTTCTTGTGTACGCTCACATATTTAAATTAATTTTAATATAGGATATATTCCCTCTTAATTATACTCTCCCCTCACCCTCTAATTTGTCCCCCACTCACTCTCTTTTATTCCCTCATTTACCTGCGACCTGATTACAATGAAATGTTTCCTCTCGACACGTGTGAATCCTAACATCAAAGTGAGAAAATTAATTTAAATTCTCTCAGGCAATCTAATGACCGTGGCACCTACTGGTGGGGAATACTGTTAGCGTATTGCCTGCTGTCTTCGTCATTGTATTAAACTGTGCTGGTAATTGCTTACAGTGTGATGAAACACGTGCACATGTTATGTGAGTGACACTCAGTCACCGTTCACACTGGTTTGGTCTGTTTTGCCAGGCTGTCCAGCAGTATTGCAGAATGTCTGAAGGGACTATTTGTGCTGTTTGCTGGACGACTGGTGCAGAATGCCTCGTCACTGCTGGATCACGCCAATGTCTGCAAGTCGAGCGAGAGCGAAGATGAAGGGCGAGCATATGACGAAACATCAGCCCAGCTGTTGCTGCAGTACGTGCTGGAGACGCTGTACAGGATATTCCAGCATGACAGTGGCCAGGGGTTTGTTAATAAAGAGCGTTTTGATGTACTGATGCAGCCGCTTGTCGACCAGGTAAAGTATAACGCGTGCTGTTAGATGTAAGGTTGGTTAAGCCATGCAGAGAAATTATCCTTGGATCCAGTGAGTCATGAACTCAGAACATTTGGCATGGGTGATCAGGTTTCAGTCTGTGAATACCAGGTCCCAGAAATTCTCATAGAAGCATTCAGGTGAGTTCTATTTCACTTTAATGCTTTTGGTCTTAAATGCCATCTAGACTGGAAATATTGAAACCACTGAGTTCACTCTGAAAGAATCATGAATCATGGAAACACGGTTTCTGTTAATGTGCCGATTGCAGTAGACGTTACGATTGAACTTTCAGCTGGAGAATACGCTGGGAGGCGTCGAGGCTCTGCAGTCCCGGGTGTCATCATTGCTTACGCCTTGCATATCTCAATTTGCTGTTGCTGTGGCTGACGATGCCTTGTGGAAACAACTCAATTACCAGATTCTGCTCAAGACTCGTCACAACCTGAAACAGGTCTCTCTCTCTCTCTCTAAACAATTTCATATGCCTCTCAAATCAGTGAGAATCCGCTGTTTTGTTTAGCGTCTTCACCCTCTGTAAATTTATATAATCAGCAGAATTTAATTCCCTTTATTTTTGTTAGTTAATTTTGAGAAAAACCAAGAGAATCATCTTCTTACTTTCCACGTCAAGGACCTGAAATCGTGTCCACGTATTGCTGTTGCCTTGTACCGATCTCAGCATCTCCTTTTCTTATTTAAGGTTCGCCTTGCTGCCCTGGAGGTACTGTGTGAAATGGCCCGCAAACTTGGCGAAGACTTCCTTCCACTTTTGCCAGAAACTGTCCCATTTCTGGCTGAACTACTTGAGGACGAGGAAGAGGCAGTGGAGTCTGCTTGCCAGAAGGCAGTCCAGGAGTTGGAGGAGATTCTTGGTGAACCTCTCAAGAAGTATTTCTGATCTAATGGTTGAAGCCGTTGGTACATTCCTTTGGTTAAACAACTCAAACTAGTAATGGGGTATGAATGCCTCGAGGCAGTCACAGTTTTTAGAACATGAAAATACCGGGTTGGCCCGTACTGCGCTGCCACCCATGAAGTCTGAGGAACCTGGACATGTTGCGCACAAACTGTTGACTGGTGAAAACCGATGAAGATGGCGGACATTAAGTTTGGGATTTGATTTATTGCCGTGCAGGAGGCATTCGTGATGGCGTGTTTGGCGATAAAGGAGTGAAACATCTTCACTGTGAGTACCGTCATAAAGTAAGAAATCAAATGTATCTGATACTGGGGTTACCACTATTGACTGAGGGAGGTTTGTCCGACATTCCTGAATTGACAACTGACAGGTATTGAATGTGCTGTATGATTTCGACTCTTAATATGTGAATATAAGAACGTGACTAAAACACACTTAATGTTTAGACACTTTCTGCAGCGCCGTTTCATGTCTAGCGCGATGTACGTGCTGGTAAGATGAACTTAGGTCATCTCTGTCTATGCATTGTATTTTCTATTTTACGTCCTTGGATTTATTTTGTTCCAACAGCATTTTCACGCACTGCACTTCTTTACGCGTGCAACTTTAGTTTCTGTTCCTCCTTCCCATTTCATCCTTTCTCTTTTGTCTGTGATTACCCCTTGTTCCTTTACGTACTCGGCATTCGTCATGTGATCTCTAAGAACACGTTTTACCTCTACAAATATTTGTGTTTAAGGCTTGGCAAGCATTTTATGGAAATGTTGAACACATCTTATCTTCTACCATAATAATGGAGATAGTAAGTTCCTCCAAAATGTTGGTAAGCAACATTACACAATATCACAATCAGGATGACCATATTCTTCACCCCTACCGTTGCGTGGCCCTCAAATCTCATATCTGAATGACGGTCGGAAAACTGGATTTTTTTACTTCAGAAGGCAATGTTGCTTTTGTTTGTCCAGGGGACTCTTAACCTAGTTTATGAAATAACACAGTCTATTGCAGCGTCAGAATAGCAAGGTAGCCACGAACAGTGAAGAGCGGTCGTAGCGTGTTTCACAAAACTTTGACCGAAGTCTGTCTCAGAGAAATTAGGAGGAGAGTTTGTCGGACTCGAAGCAGGAATGTCTCGAGCACCAGGCACAAGAACTTATTTGCTGGGATAAGGAAGTATCATTGTGATTGTATTTCGCCATAAACAGAAAAAATGGAACGTTAGTACAAGACTGGAATGTATTGTAAGACTAAAGATTAGATACATCATTTAACATTTTCCACTTCTGAAGGCAAGACTCAAATACAGTAATATTCCTAAAATAGAATTTAGTTTTAAAACAGTTAATATCTGGTTTTAACGTTAAGCATTTAAAGGCAAGACTGGAATACGGTAACATTAATAAAATAAGACATTGTTTTACTGGTTTTAACATTTACGTAAGCGTTTTGGTAACTGCACTGTAGAAACGTTATTTTTGTCGTCTGCGTAGCCACTAAAATCTTTACAAAAGTCGTGTAGACAACAATTAAATGTACAGCAGTGACACGTTCTGCACGTCCAGGAAATGGGCGAGACGCGCATTACAGCGATAATTGACGTTGCAAGCTAGTTGAGTTACACTGCTGATCTCTCACTCGTCACGGCCGCTCTTTTAAAGCGAGCCATTGTATTAAGCGGTCACAGACAGTAAATACCGCTCGCTACTCTCGACATAATTTTTCAGCGTTGGACATAGAAGAGAAACTACGTTTAATCGACGTGCGTTCCAGTGCTGCTATTTTTCTGACTAGGCAGAGTTTGCATGGTATCACAGTTGCAATAATAAATGTCCTTAGCTCTGTAAAATATTAACTTCTATTAAACAGTGTTACAAAATTTGTATCCTACGAGCACTTAATCTTAACATTTTTTTTTTCACTGATATTATTACAGTATCCAATATGAATTCAATTTGGTGCAGTTTCAGATGAATATTTTGAAAAATTGTTCTGTTTTTCTCATAAGACTTTTTATTCGGGTGTTTTGTCTCGTATAGACGTCATTAATTGCGATTGAAAACCCGAATCATGATGTTGGGAGAGCGGTCAAGTCTGTATTAGACGTGACGTTACTTTTAGAGTTGTGACTAACATGTTGCGTCGCAGTTGCCTAGTAATACACGGCATTAGGAAAGGAGTAGTGGTAGCACCATTTCACTCGTAGGCCGGTCAGACATCCCTCACAAACACAAACAAAAAAATAGCTCACGTTCAATAAAATACAAGTTCCGATATGTCCGACCATTCTTGCGGTCCGCTCAAAATACGTGAACTGTATTTAATCACATTAATACTGAGCAACTTCCTGTACAAAGCCATTAGTTTCCCTCTGAACAATAAGATCGTCTCAAATATTTTAATTCAGCAAGTTCCTTGTGGATGCATTATAACAGAAAATTTCATTTTGAGAAAAATTCTATTTGCCAAAACCTTCAGATTCTTATCATTTCCTCATTAATTAATTTTCTAATGGACAGGATTTGAATAGAATTAAATATTGCAGCAGTGGACAAGCTCATTTCTGCATTCCGGTATTTCACGAGTACATATTTGTGCTTTTTTTTTTTGTACTCGATACCATTTGACACATTCCCTGAGATCGCTATGTTATTGACATAATCAAACTTTGGTAGCCTGAAGAAGTTAACTGATAACGGAGCGCCACGCATTCCCTGACTGCACAGCGGAAGTTCAACGCATTTCTGATCATTAGGCACTACGAGTTTCAAAGAATGTTGAATGAATTTGCTTGGATCGTTCTGAAAGTGCAGTTGGCAGCGTGTTTTTGTCGTCTGAGTACTTTCAGTTATATTTTATGAGAAAGAAGTTGCTCTTATCTGCTCGCATTTTTAGAACTGAATCGTATTTGGTATTACGCGTGTTAGAAGAAATGGATGAATTTGATATTTATGCACAATCAGCAAAACTTTCCGCTGTGCAGTTTAAGAATGTTTATCTGATTAACTTCTTTTGACTGTACTATAACAAGGAGTTTCTCAGCGTCATGTAGAAGTGTGCGACAATAATTTATACATCTACATTTTTACATCTTAATTACTGCACATTACACCGAGCCTTTTGTTCGCCAACTTTACGGACTAGAACTCCTCTTTTGTACAATATAATCTTGAATTATTAGGGTCTGATACAGCAATGCCCAACATTTTGACAGCTATAGAACGCGGAGTTTTCTTTCTTGAAAGCTCCGCGTCAGTCCCACCCCATCACATAAAAATCGGAACTGCAGGCCCGGATCTCCAGCTCCTGGGCCGGCTGGAACCGTCACACGCTTATTGCTTTGTCGCTGATACTGCCATCGTGAGGCTGGAAAATGGCACCCAGCTCTTCGTCATCAGCTTGCTGCGCTAGCTTCCTCCTGCAAATTGAGCAACCGACATGGTATTTGTAAAGATGGTAGAAATTTATAAGATTTGTGTAGATTGGCATGCCCCTCAGATTAAAATGCACACCGACACATTTGATCAACATTAATTTTCTATATGATATTCCACAAGATTCAGGTTTTTTTTAGTTACAAATCATTCTGTCTCTCTTGTTGGACTGCAATGCAATTTTAAAAATGATCTAATGTGACAGAGGACCTGAATTGAGGCCAACATCAAGAACACATGACAATACATTAATCAAATTTGGTTAAAAATATGAGCATAATTTCAAGCAGCAGTAAACATTATATAGATTGAGACATGATATGAGATTTATTTTGGTGTACGGGACAAGAAAACATAATTTTAAATACATGCACGAAAATATAAATTCTTCCATTATTTATAATTATCGATATCATACTATAATGACAAGGCAACCCGGAAGGGACGTTATATAGTATATATAATCGAACGATAATCGTCATCATTGCCTGATAATCGATATGCTGGAAGAACTATCGATTTCAATATATTGTGATTATTATCTTCTCAAACATTATGATTAAAAATTTAAAACAACAAGATTTTAATGATAACATATTCGAAGCTAATAAACACAATACATTATTTAAGGAAGACACTGGAATGCTATCTTAGAGGATTATCGATATTCGACTCACCCCCCACCCTGTTGCATATGACGTTCCGCTAGTTGCAATTTGCGTAACATGGCCGCAAGATCTTGCTACTTTCATATAACATGTAGTTAATTTAATTATTTGTGTGAACCAGATTGTGATTTAACAAAGCCCGTGTGCGCGGTTAGATTCGTGTGTGTTTCTGCAAGTGACCATAAATAATTCAGTGACATGGGTGTTTGTCGTGCTGACCACACGTCACCTGTATCTGGTTGGATGATTATTCAACTCTGCTTAGGCATGTGAACGTGAGGCCAGCAGTCAGCTAGTCGGCTTTGGCTCTCAGAGGGAGGTTATGCCACGGATTATTATTATTGTGTTACGTTTAGTTTCTGTAGACTGTTTGAAGCCCGGTTGTGAGTGTTGTTCTGTGTTGTGATGGTACGACAAAGGACTTCGTCCTGAACAGTAACAGAAAAAGGTAAGTTTGCTTCTCGCAAAACAATTGCCATATTATACCATTGATAGTGTATATAGTGATTTCAGTTCGTGTGGTTGTAAGCGGATAACTACATTTCTCAATGTTAACAGTTCTTGGTAAATAGCTGTTTGGTATTGTCTGTTGCTGTTTTTCATATTCTGTGATTGTTTTTTTATAATTGGATTTAACTTTTCTGAAGATCAGTGGTACGACCTTTTTGACTGCTTGTTTCAGTTTTGAATGTTTGTAGTCACATAGTAAACGTCATCAGATTATAACTACCTATGCACTGTAAACCGGTTATTCAATTCTGTATCTGGGTGACGTCAGGAACAAATCTGAAGCAGAAATATCTCCGTTAAAAGTGAGCCATTATGGGAATGCAGTTAAAGAAATGTCCGCATTTTACTACGTGTCGTGGGCGCATCGGTCCTGTTGTAGAAAACTAGCAAACGGCGGTTGGGGGGGGGGGGGGGAGATATGTGAGGGTGTCTCGAGTGTGTGCGCGCGCGCACGTGCATTCACCTGAGAGGGCGTAGCGTATGTCTAGGCCGGGGTCACCTCACAAAGTAATTCTGAATTAATTTTTATATAAATATGACAGTTCCTGGGGGGTTTAGTACCGGAAGTGTCTAGGGCAGGGGTTCTCAACCTTTTTCGCTGGCGTACCACAAATTTTAATCTAACACACTTAATGTACCACTAACAAAATGCGTTCAGGGAAAACTCAACATTGACTCGCGTACCACGAGTTGTACTCGTACCATAGGTTGAGAAACGCTGGTCTAGAATATTACAGCGTTTTCAGTGGAATTCTTCCCCGTGATATTACGATACTACAACTTTCCGATTTTCACAAATGTTTTGTACAAGATTTAAGATGAAGCTAGGCACGTAATGTGACCGTACTTTAGAGAAACAAAAAAGAAATCAGCCTGTTTTTGTTGTTGTTGTTGAAATGCAGATGCATAGGCGTACTCACTTCTTTCTTAAGTAGAAAATTATGAATATTATGACTCCATTTCCAATTAGCAGCACACATATTATCGTAGTTGGTAACATTACATCTGAAACAAAATAGTAAAAATTAATTCTGGAACATTTTCCTTTACTAAAGCTGATCATGCTTATCAGATCATCACAAATATATCATCGTTTTTAATTAAAGCACTGACTCATTTAATGAGCTGGAATAGGTGAGTCAGCAGACTTCGATTCCAGACAGGGGCAGCCTCCTGTCCACTGAATATTGGGGTAAGCAGGCCGGAGTGAGAAGCTGAGACTAATGCCGAAATTAAGAACGCGTGGCTCTTGGTCTCTTTCCCCTTCCCCAATGTTTCTTAATTACTTTGTCATGGACAGAATTTACTTGTAGGCATTCCCATTTGTTTACTGTAAAACAACTAAGTAAGCCAAAAATAATTCGTCAGCTTTTGTTCTTTTTCGCCCCCTGACGCGTGTCTGTTGCTTGTTCGACCAAAACACACAAAAGCAGAACCACCAGCCTCCCTTACCGTAGATGAAGTCAGACTCCTTTATCACCACTGCCATCGCAGTCGTGAGGTTCGTGTCTGCATCCGGTAACCTGATGAGTGAGCTGTTTTTGGTCCAGATGCTGCTGGTAACATCTGAAACAGATTTCGTGTGCTATTGACGTGATCCAGCGTCCATTCCGGATTAGGCAATGGAAGATATGCGAATTACGAGAGAGACGTAGTCGAAGGGAAGGGCAGGGCAGGGCACTTACTGATGCAGTTTGGCAGGACTGTACTCCAGGTGTGTCCGCCCTCGCAGTACAGTCTCCTGTCCCTTCGCGAAGTGTCCGGGAACACGAACCCGACGCAGCACATGTACTCCGCGTGAGAAGCGTTGTGGTCCACCAGGTAGCCGTCCTCAGGAGTCTTCAGGGGCGGGCACCCCAGCGCTGTGGAGGAAGACGCGGGGGCATTCTTTCACTTCAATTTCTTTGAAGCTCAAACCATTTTAATTCATGCCGTAGGTCTCGACCTCTATCGGGAATCGAAAACCGTCTGTATTTGTATGAAATTAGTTTACTCTGCGATTGTCAGGCTTTCTGTGTGCCTTTTGCGTGATCGATTGATTAATTAATGACAACACCCGAATACCGAAGTTGGCAGCAGTTGGCTCTCTCACGCACCTTTGTACTGGAAGAGGACGCCTCTCTTCGGGAAGATGTTTTTGCTTCTGATGGACACGGAGACATCCAGACCCTCGCCCTCGGACTCGATGACGATGGTTTCTTCCCTCTCCCCGCAGAGTGACAGGCGTTGTCTGTTTCCTTCCCTCACCGTCAGACGGTCAATGCACTCTGTCTCTGTGGAGCCGATATCTGTAAACGGCAATTCGGAATTCGGTCAAACTCGGCGTCATAAAATACCCACTGCACCAAAATGGCAGAATTTGTATAAATAATACTGCAAGGAGAAGTGTTATTAGGTTTAGGGATTATATTTTTCTGCGTGTCGCATGATCGGGCAAGAAAAGAGAAACGTTTCTGGAATCATTCAACGGTAGCTCTGCGGGCACTCTACTCGTATTTAGTAATTCAGTCCGTACCGCAAGGAAAACTCTCAACGTCTCCATTACGAAGATTAGTTTGTAGAATCTGTTTATGGAACAAGGAACCATTTACACTGAGAAGTGTAAGGAACACAACGAAATCCACGCATGCAGAGTGTTAAACTGGTGAGACAGATACGTACCTCCAGGGTTTAAAGGGTTAGAAAATCAGAAAAAATTATTAGTTGGGAAGGATTCTCGGCTTTCATCCTCTGAACCGTTTACAATTCGAGTGTGCTGTTGGAACAAGGTGAGGTTAGGTTAGGTTTTTGCTTGGCAGCTTAATCAGCGAATGACAGTTTCCAGCTTTGACGTTACAATCGTCGTTTGTGCATAGATGACGAGAGGTGTATTGAAACGATAATCGATTTGGAGTTGTGTTCCGTTCTGTCTTTGGGCCACGCACTTTTTAGATTATAATCGATATAAATTGAATTTCCTGTTCCGTTGACCGTTATTTCAAATGCACTGGAGCGGGACTTTTGGTGGTTCAACATTTTTTTAAAGAAGATACGTATTTAGGAATGTGTTGAATTTTGAATCGACATCATGGCTGTTTTGTACTGAGTCCCACTTTTCGTTACTTAGATGTGTTGTAAATTATTTAATAGTGTCTTCATTTATAAGCCTTTGTCATTTTCTGTAATTACGGTAATTGGAGATCGATTTTGAAAATACATCGTGATAATTGTTACATTGGTAAGACATTTTGGAGATGGTATCGTAGCTAATTCAAAGGATGTAATGTCATAATCTAAGAAATATGTGGAGTGTAGAATATGAGACTGGAAATTTAATTCCATATTCGAAACTTTAACTGTTACAATCAATTCTTATTTAAATGCTTTTTAATAACTGACCCCTAGGAATAACAATCACAGGAGTTGGACACTGAAACAGTTGACATAAAATGTTGCAATTGTGCACTGCAATTTTATTCTGTACTAAAATAATGGCGTTGCTTATGTTTCATATCACAAGCCTTTAACAAACCCTTTCTTAATGCCAACCAGAACGGGGAAAGTTGTAAGAATTAACTGGAGGTCCCTTTGTTCTGTGGCCGTTTAACGCTCCCATTTATGCTTAGGTTTTCCAAGTGTTTTTCCTCGTTCCCCCGACATCCGTTCCCGACTGCGTTCGTTTTCCGTCGATACCTCTGAGTGAGATGTCTAGGAATGACAAGTGAACGCGCTGCCCCTCCTGTGAACGCAGCTTCCAGGTACAGTCCCTCTCAACGCTGTACTGCGGATATCCGGGCGTCTCCACGAAGCCCTCCCCGACGACGCTGATGTCTTTCTGACAGTTCCTGGTGATGTGTTCTTCTGGGAACAAGAGAAACACGCATTAGCTTCAGACGATTCGAGTACAGTCCCGCTGCGTGCGTCGTGGTGGAACGGAGAGACGCAATGGGATCAGTGCGCCGCCATGATGATTAATGGCGGTGTCCTGGGGGGCGGGGGGGAGGTGAATAAAAGGCAGGCCTATAGGCTCAACTGCTTTCTGCAAGAATGATTTTACGCCAGATGGACGTGAGTCAGAATTCTACCGCGTGCGTGAATGCGCGTGACTGGGGACGTCTGTAAATCAACTTGTCATATTTAGTGGGGTATTTGATTTGAACTTTGCGACGGTCAGGTGGGCGGGATGGCATCGTCATTGTAGGGGAGGGGGTGATCTGGGTGCATTGCACTTGAGGCGTCGAAGTTGATGGACGCCTGTGGTCCATTGCCGTGTCCGACATGCACCGAACTTCGCTACCCGGTGCTCGGCACTCCTGCGTCTCATTCGGAAGGTCGCGGGTGCAGTTCTAGGACCGGAGACCGGCTAACCTGACTGAGGGTTTCCGTTCTTTTTCTCAAGGCACATGTCACAGCCCGCTGCTTGCCGTTTCCAGTCACGTGTCTTCTGCGGTCACGTGTCCTCTCCTAGTGCGTTAATTAAGTACACGTAGACAGCCGGGGAAGTCTTCCAATCAGTTTCCATGGCAACGGACTTGCAGAACGCGAATCGATACAGTCTTGTAGAGTAATTAATTTGAGGTCTGCTGCGGAATCAGCCGAATCTGGAGACGATTCTCATCAGAGCGAGAATTTGGAGAAATTGCCAATTCCAGTGTTCGTCGCTATCAACTAACGCAATTTTGTACGAGTTTTGAGCTCGCAGATGACACAGCGTCTGGAGACTTGTACTTGCATGTCGAGTTTATGTGGACAAGAAAGATTCTATGAATTGAATCTCCACAAGTTCATTTACCTTTGGTCAGTGAACGGTTCCAGTTGCTGATACATCTGCGTGTGTCCTCCAGAGACTGCCGGAAGTACTTGTCAGAATTGCCCAACTGACGTCACAGCTCAGTAGTGCGACGCCCCCCTCCACATTGTATGTGTGTGTGGGGGAGGGGATATGACCGTGTCCAGCTGCATCTGGAGAACCCCTAAATTGCATTGCCCGTCACACATGCTGCATCTGCGGTCCAGATTATAAACTCTCTTGTTTCCAAGTTCGGAGAAAATTTTGAACTGCCATCTGTCAGTCTCTATACGAAGTCTTGGTTTTGTGTACGTTCGTCTGAGCACACGTCACGCGTTCCTGTTCACCTGCGACAGCCCACAAGTTGGCATTTCGTCTTCTCGTCCGTCGTCTGACTTGCCCAAAGACACTGGAGGAAACTACGAAAAATTCAACCAGGATAGCCGATGTCTCTGTCGAGACTCGAACCAAAGACATCTCTAATACGAAGCAAAACCGCCAAGTACTTCACTGCGGCGCGGAAAAAAATATTTTGATTGAACTTGAAGAGTTCTAACCTGCAGATACACGACTTTCTTCAGAAACTGCCAAAGAAAGAAAGAGTAATTTGCTTAAAGCAGCCCTTGGATGAAATGCTCGGCTCGTCCTTCGTGCGCGAGCTGCAGAGCAGATCGTGCGTAATAACACTTCAATCGGTACGACCAAAGATCCCTCGTCGCTGTGGAGGATCAGCTTCTGTAATATCAAGCTGTATCATGACGGAAGATAAATTACAGAGGGCAGGGCCGGCTCAATCTCCATAGGACGCACAGCTACTCACTACGGCACTGAGCCGGGGCACACGCCCCCCCCCCCAAATCTTTAGACCGTTTCCACCTAAAGCGAAATCAATCACTTCCCTTAAAGCGGTCTGTCTACACATCGCAAAGCTCCAGTGGCGAATTTAGGGTGTGAAAATCGGGTCTCCCAGTCACAGAGGTAAATATTATATCGAGGGGTCGGAGAACATTGTTCTGGGGAGAATATGAGGACCTAAGAGGGGTGAAGTCCCATATGGCTGAGGAAAACTGCATTATGAGAAACTCCGTAATTCGTGTTCTTGATCAATGATGGACGAGGCTTGTGGCAAATTCATTAAAAATCGTTATCAGAGTCTGTAGGGAAGACACCCGGACGAAATCAGGGCTCTGATATTGAGATGGATGTTCCGAAAACGGGATGCGTTTGGACCGGATTCATCTGGCTCAGAATAGAATCGAATGGCGGACTCCTTTAAACATCCGGCTCGGAAATTCTTTACCACCTGAGCTACAGCAAGCTGCTCAAGAAGTCTACTATGCATGGCATGTGTCCCCCCCCCCCCAAAAAAAGCGTCCAACCAATACGTTTTATCCCTGAAGATAGGAGCTGGAATGTTTGCCGAATGTTGGACAACTCATACTTGAAAGCCGAAGGTGTAGACGACGTCAGTCGCGGGAAACCCAAGGCCAAGGATTTGAGAGGTGATGATTATGTTGTACAATATGGCGTATCACCGCATTTGCTCACCAATATCCATCCACCACTGGCGATGACTGTTGTAATTGCTAACAGCCGCGAGGGCGAGCGGCAGTTTTGGGGGTTGCGAACTATTGTGACTGAATTCCACCCCCTGAGGAGGGTCTGACAGGGGCCCACAGCTGGCCCTAGAGCGCGGCTATTGTTGTTAGGGCGAAATCATCAATTTTCAGGCACGATATGTCAATAATATGTATTATCCAAATCTCTCTCTCTCTCGTGTTTTTGTTAAGGTTTAAGCAGTTGCTTTATTTGCTGTTCGTTCTGGTAATGCATCTGAAGAGACTACGCACAACGAAAATACCCCTCGATACCCTTATTTTCATGTAAATGATGGAATCCTTCCGCAGGGCTTGACGTGATAGTCGCGATAAATCGAGAATGCAATAATAACAGCGAATTGGCCTTGAAGATGGCAGCAGAATCGGTCTTTGTTCTCCGTATCCACTGACTGTGAATAAGCCCGCCTCAAAAAACGCCAAATTCCGTCTCAGTCCCAACACATCAGGACCATTAATTCAACAAAGTAATCCCCTTTCCTGATAAGCCACGGCTGATAAAACTGCTACTTCCGTCTTTTATCTGGTCGACCCTGGCACCCTCTGGCTTCCGGTTTTTACCAACGCAGGGTCTATTAGAATGTGGTGTTAACATTACTTTTAGAGCTGCAGTGTAGTAAATGTCGAGGCCCCCTGTGTGTGGTTTTGTAACAACTTACACAAAACAGAGAATATCATATTCTGAAACGCATAATTAATTAACTAATTCAAGTAGTGATCATTCATAAGTTAGGTTGCGTTGTTTTGGGTTAGCTTGGGTTAGGTTAGGTTAGGTTAGGTTAAGTTAGATTAGATTAGGTTAGGTTTCCTAGGTCAGGTTCGATAGGGTTGGGTTGTTTTATGACGGGATGGGTTGTGTACTGGAGAATTTCTGGAAAAGTCCTAGGTTAGTACCGGAGAAGTTCTTTTGAGGATTTACGTAAACATTTTAGCCAGTGAAATGCTGGAGAATTCCTGGAGAAGTGCTGGAGAATTTTTGGAAAAATTCTGGATAAGTCCTAGGTTGGTGCCGGAGAAGACCTTTTTAGGTTTTACGTAAATATTTGAGTCATAATGAGGGGCTGGAGAATTCCTGCAGAAGTGCTGGAGAATTTTTGGATAAGCCCTGGAAAGGTTCTGTAGAAGGCCTTAGGCGGTGGGTTTGATCCTGTGTTGTCGGTTTGGTAGTATTAATTGATGTTAGATTGGTATTAGTTAATTTGGTGTTTCAGTGCCTAATGAAATCGTGTTTCGAAATTACTCTTGTGTTTAAAGGCATTTGAGTCTGGCCTACAATAACAACCCGTCAGCTGTTTCTGAAGCACCGACGCTCCATTCTGTGGGTTTTGCTTTGTTGTGCTTTCAGGGATTCACAAAGGCAGAATTATTTCTGTTAAGGGCTATCGATTATACAGGAACAAATACTTTGCTACTTGTTTTAACGCGTGTACATTTCAGTAATTCTTTACGCTCGTGTTCTTACGAGACGTAAACTTATCCTCTTCACGCGAAAGGAGCGACGCCATTTTGACGTATGGAGGAGTGGAGGTATAGCTCCACTCATTTATAAGCTGTGAGTGCGCGGTCAGATGCATGCTTCGGCCGCTTTAGCCACAGAGAAAGAGTCCCGTGTTTGCAGCGAGAACAGCGTGTCCGTAAAAATAGTCTGGTACTTCGACAACTGCGTCTTTTATGCATTTTCTTTCTGTCGTGGAATGAGCGCAGGAAAACGCAATTAACACGGTTTGGACTCACAGTTTTTGAACTCGGAGGGCAGAAATGTACGCGTGAAGAATCAGAGAAATTTGAGACTGTAATTGAACAGTGATATAAAAGCTAATTTTCATGTCCAAAGTCAGAAATTTTAGTGTTAACCTGGAGCGTGCCTACCGCAGTCGCCGATACCATTGCTGTTTCTTTAAAGCAGTGCTTTGAGTAAGACCTCGGTGAGCTTGGTTTAGGGTCGCGAAATGGTGCTGAATATTGGAACAGCGTGACATATCTCTTGTGAGAGTACAGCACTCGCGCGTGTTGTCATATGCTGTTCGTTTACCGACACAGTGTATGAGCAAACAGCTGTAATGTCGAATTATTCATGACTGCAGTCGCATTAGCTACCGGAGCGTATACGACACGGCGTTGCAACTTGGCTCTCGGTTATTTGAGAGTTCGACTGAATATAACTGAGCTGCAGGTTGCCTCGTCTCAAGGAGCATCTGGAACCTATTCATGAACGTTACCTTCCTAGTTCAGTCCCACACGCTGTTCACGATTGTCAAAGATTTCATTATAAGCCTGCTAGTAAACGAGACTTATGCGGAATTTTGTACACAAGTTTCTAGTCCGGAAAGGAGGCCAAGAACATTAATAATTCGTTTCTGCGATTCAGTTTCGAGACTGGGCACTGCCTTTATGGGCATCATCACGTTACAAGCTCCAGTCATGTCACTTATTGTTAGCTTCTCGCTTCATCCGGTCGCGTTGAAAGACATGTCTGATGACGCGGTGTTGTGGTTGGCTTCTCGCCCCGTCTCCCTCGCGGAAAGTGTGTCCAACTCCTTCAAGGTAATGGTTGTCTAGAATTGCCGCACTGTGTGGGATTCGATGCAAGAACTGGTATATTCTTCATGCGGCGACAACCCAATTATTTCCAGGAAGCTTAGTGCAGTACTGGGATAGGCCGAAATTTCAAAGGAGCTCACTATTGGTCTGAGTCGCAGTAACTATAGGCTTGTAACCACTGACCGGCTCGAATGTGATAGGTCACACAATATGAGGCATCACAATCCCACGATTAGCTCATCTTCAATACGGCCCGTATATGAAACAAATGAACCGTAGTAATGATTTTTATTCCTGAACGTGAGTCGACGCCTTGTGACTCAGACAGGTTATGGAGGTTGGTCACTTACGTGTAAGATAATTTGCCCTCTGCAATTAGACACAATGACACACATCTGCGACTTAAACTATCGTCTTTTGACTGTCTTGTGTCTTTTCGTGGTTTTGCTCTGTATCTCCGGGGAGATTCTGGGATGATAACTTTAAAATAGGCCATTGTCTCTTCCTATCACGTCCTCACAAACTCATCAACGTCCGCGTCCTTAAATAAACCACGAAAGGCTTAGTTACACTTCAGTCGGCGTTTCCAGGACAGAGGGTTGCTAAGTAACTGGACAGTGACGTCAGTCCCGAGTTGTGCAAACGACGGTGGAACAAAGAACAATAAGTTGCCGCTAGTATTGACTTCCGGTCATGTTCGGACGTCCAAGCCGCTGCTGCAGCCGCCAGAAACAAGTTTTATTTGTTCCTGAAGACGCCGTCTTCCTTCGTAAGAGGATTCTTCGAATTGCTGGCGATTTAGAAAATCGACATGTAGGCTGATAATTTTTTTGTGTGTGTTGCTTTGGGTGGAGTGGATGTGTCGACTTTCCTGTGAAATTTATCCTGTGCCAAACCCTTCTCTTCTACTTTTATCCTGACACAGGAGCGGCTTCTGCAAATGGCAGCACAGTCACGTGACTGATAGGGCTCAAGGCCTGATCGATCACAACGAAAAGCAAAGATAATTTTGTTTGCACAGAATGAGGAATGCGTTTACCGCAATTTTGTTCCATGATCTTGGCTGTTGTTGGTCGTCTGCGACGCCGCGTGGACTTGTAATTAGTGCCGACGTTTCGGAGAAACATACTGTGTCCATCTTCAGGGCTTAAGATGGAGACACTGTGTTATTACACGGCGTTACAACTCAAGAGAGAGACACCCGACACCCGATTACGATACGCGAGAGAAACCTACGCACGAGAGGATTGTCTGTAGGGAGATCGGACACGTTGACAGGTGAATTGATGGGTGGGTGGGTACACTGACAGTGCCCGCGACTTCGAATTTCTCCTTAATGCAGTATGTAATTGGCCGTGAAGCACTTTGTCAGGTCCATGCGCTCCGTTGCAGTCTGGTCCGCCATCCGCGAAGCTAAACGAGATTGCCGGAGCCCTGTCGCAACCCGTGAACTGCGTTCTACTTATCTTCGCGTCTGTGTACGTCTTTCATTCCACGTTCCGGTACGTTTAGCCGGTCCCAGTTGCACTACGCTTTTAAGGCCCGATTTTCCTTTCAGCCTGGCGACCTCCTGTCTCAATTTGTGCTGTTTCGCCTTTGTGCTCTCCTTCGGTAATGATGGCGCTTGGCTCTCCGCTTGGATTCACAATTTCTCTCGCATATACGAAGTGACGCTTTTGGAATGCGGTGTGAATAATTCGGTGGGCACCAAAATTAGCCGTCAATTAAACTCGACCCGTGGCCAGGATTACAGGAAGATAGAATCCGTAATATTTCTCACAAGGAAAACGGCACACAGGAAGACACAGAAGCAAATGTAGATGCAGAAATAGAGGAAATAGTAACAGTGTGTGTGGGATGATAATGAAGGATGTAGTTTTAAAGAAAAATCCATCTTGCATGAACAAAATATGGCGATGTGACCAAAATGAAATGATAAACGGTCTAAGTTTGGTCACCCCTTGTGCACGCGGGCGTAGAAGCCAGGCCGATGATCTCGAAGGATGCATGTTTCGCAGTTCTTAATTTCCCGTGCCAACATGAAAAATCATTCAGCATTAACCAGCGAAGTCTGAGTAACTACAACAGAAGGCCTCTGTACTTCGTTCAGACAAGAATTCCAACAAGAATGTGAGGGAAACAAAATAAATGAGTGTTGACTTTCATTTGAACAAATGCGCAGATGCAACTTCCTAAAATCCGGCAACATTTTGCATGCGGAGGTCGGTTTATAAACTCTTTGCAGGGAGTGTTATTAAGTGTAAAAACGTTTCCGCTCAGATCGCTGGGTTTGAATGTACGGGCAATTAAACAGTGAGCGCAATTGCTGTATCGAAATTTATGGCCATTATAACAACACTAATTACTTTACTACGACGTATAAAAAAATTAAATCTACTTACATTCTTATGTTTCACGACGGATTTATTTGTATATCAATTCCAAATTTAATCTAAATCCTTCCAGAAGTAGACGTTTAAGAAATTTATCCATATGTGTTATTTTTAAATGTCCAGACTCCGTACATCGTCGGTCGGAGAAATGGCATTTTTTTCTGCGTTTTTAAGGCACGTTATTCACGTTTTCCCGCCAAAACTGGAGGCTGTATAAGCGATTCTTGATTTCTTTTCGGAAAGTAGACGGACCCCGTCACGGTTGATAAAGAAGATCTCTGTCAAAATAAGATGCTACAAGGAATTTGGAACCAAGACCCTGGACAGGGAGACAGAGAGAGCACGATTTTGGCACCAGTTCACGACGGTATTAACAGGACGTTCATAAAACAGAATTTGAAGATTCATTTCGAGTCCCTGTTTATTTTCTACTGCTGTGGAGTTCCGTCCAAACAAAGAATCCAGTGCGGCACTCGTCAGACGCCTTGCGTTGTGCAAATCTTGCACACGTCGCTGGAAATAAATGACGATTAGAGTGGAAATCCTCAGTTCTCTGACATTGGATTTAGAAGAAACAGCGGTGTGGTTGTTGGGATTTACGAGAAAGACAATGCAAGGGTGAGCTGCCAACATCTCGATTTTGAAGGACTGAGAAGTCTCAGAATTTGCTTGCATTTGCACGACTGTCAATTAAGTGTTCTAAAATTAAGCAGGTTCGCTGTAGAGCTTGCACTCGGTCGTCCTCATTGCAGTCATTCAATATACAGGGTGTGTCATAAAATACAGCGGTACGTAAAGCACACTTCTTCTTGGATGACGAGTGGTGCTTGGACGGTGACACGTAACAGCGTGGCTCGATACAATCCTTTCGAGAGATATTCTTGGCAACAAGACAACATTCTGTTTCATCTCTACGCGTCTGACACAGAACATTTCCGGAGAAGCAAATTGACAGACGAGGAACGGTTCATTTGGCACGGAATTCGATTCCAACGCCCAGAAAACAAAGACAAGGAAACGTAAAATATCATAAAAAGGAATTTTCCTCCGTACCTCCAGAAATGCGTCAGAAGACGTGCGTCAAATCTGCTCTTGAACTGTATAAGCGCATTTATCGAGATTTGTACAGCTTTTAAAGAGATCGTGCGTTGTAGATCAACTTATGAGCGGCACTGTACCAAATATTCTGAGGGACAGATACGTCGAATAGCGTAGATGTGAATACGTTGCCCACACAAAACAGATTTCCTTGCCTGCGTGCTCGAATGCTTCGTTGGTCTATCGCTTTTCGTGGGCGCTTTGCAGCACATTTTATGAATTTCAATTTACATGAAATTGCAGTCATATTTCAGAACGTTTTCAAGAAATAAACTATCGTCTACCACAAACACTGGGTCGTAAAAAGTTTGTTCTAATATTGGAATAATGTCGGTGAACAGAGAAATGTCGGCTAGCTGGCTCAGCGCGCAGCCAAGGAGGGTGCAACGTTAATGAATTACATTTTCATAATTTTGCTCATCGTGTTGGTATTTTTAGCGCTGAAGGACGAGTTAAAATTTCCCTGCGTCTAACACGTAACCGTCGTAATCCGTTTACGCTGTCTTACTCAGCCTTCACAAGCACGCCGAAGGCTTCGCGTTTCTTTTAACCGGCGGACGGACTGAATTATTCACGAACTCAGAAACTTCCATGAGTGGGAGAGACGGTTGACTTGCTGGATGTGGGTCTTGGGGATTGTGAAGCCGTGTGGACTTGTAGTTAGATACCGACGTTTCGGAGGGGCATACTGCCTCCATCTTCAGGACTGTATGTTCCTCCAAAATGTTGGTCATCTACCTACAAATTCGCAAGGCTTCACAATCCAGAAGACCGACATTGATATCTTCACGGACGTCAGAACCTCAAATCTCAATTCACTTGGTGACTTGAATCATTAAAATCGAACTGCGTGCATTTGCTAGATCCACCAGCAGAAAATCTGACAGTCGCTTAGCTAGTTTATTGCCGTGTCCGTAAGAGCCCGCTATTTCGCTTATCCTCAGACAGATTGACCGAGTTCACGTCTTTTTTCTTTGAGATCCATTTTAAAAATATCCTCCCATCTGCGCCTAGATCTCTTTCCTCATTTGCTTTACTACCATTCTGTTCGTATGTCTCACCTACATGCGTGC